>NC_037678.1:3897143-3995534 GCF_003255815.1 Theropithecus gelada
TTTTTTGAGACGGAGTCTCGCTCTGTCGCCCAGGCTGGAGTGCAGTGGCCGGATCTCAGCTCACTGCAAGCTCCGCCTCCCGGGTTCCCGCCATTCTCCTGCCTCAGCCTCCCAAGTAGCTGGGACTACAGGCGCCCACAACCGCGCCCGGCTAATTTTTTGTATTTTTAGTAGAGACGAGGTTTCACCGTGGTCTCGATCTCCTGACCTTGTGATCCGCCCGCCTCGGCCTCCCAAAGTGCTGGGATTACAGGCGTGATTATGTGGCTTTTTAAGTAGTGCTTGTTGAGAATACAAAATTCTACAAATCACTGCTAATTAACTATCAGAATTCTGTTAAAAGCGTTCATCATTGTAGATAAGCTGTGGTTTCTAAAAGCATTAGAAGTCATTTTGACAAGTGCCGGGAAAGGTGGGCGCTGGGGAAGGTGGGCTCTGGGGAAGGTGGGCACCGCGGAAGGTGGGCGCCGGGGAAGGTGGGTGCCAGGTTTCCCTTCATCTCTGAGCCGTCAGGTCACCCAGAAAGGGAACCCCAGGGGCCCGCACAAGCGGCTGCATCCTCCAAGAAGGGCCGTGTGTGCACCAAGGCCCGAGAGAACTCGCTGTTGGCCTGGGGTTTCCTGCTGCCCCACCCGGATGACGTTTAGAGCTGAGTCATCCCTCTCACTGTTTCTTGGTAGTTTGACTTCACTTTTGTTGAAGTTTATCGCGTCAAGAAATTCCAGTTTACATCGAAGCACGTGGAGGACGAGGACAGTGACCTCAAGGAGGAGGGGAAGAAGCGCTTTGGGCACATCTGCAGCAGCCACCCGTCCTGCTGCTGCGCCGTCTCCAACAGCTCCTGGAACTGCGACGGGGAGGTCCTGCACAGCCCCGCCATCGAGGTCAGGTGCGTGCAGGGGTCCTCCAGCCACCAGCGCCAGCCCCGTGAGCCCTGAGGTGTCTGTCACAGGCTGCCCCACCCGGGGTGGGGGGTTCCCTGGGACTTTATAACACAAAACGTAAGAATGTTTTGTAAATGCATTTTTCTTTCCCTACGTCAAATATCAAATGAGATGCCATTACCCGCATTCCGGAAAGCTGCCGGGGCGCCGAGTCCGCAGCGTTTTGTTTTGCAGATAATTTTCATGGGTGTTTGAGGCCCCTCTATTTCATCTTTTCCTCTTCCACACCCTGTGCTCCAGGCTGGCACTGGCTCTTTGCCCTGGCATTCCCTCTCTTCTCCTGAATAATTCAGAAGGTGGGAGGCCGAGGTGGGCAGATCACTTGAGATCAGGAGTTCAAAACCAGCCTGGCCAACATGGTGAAACGCCATCTCTACTAAAAATACAAAAAAAAAAATTAGCCGGATGTGATGGTGGGCGCCTGTAGTCCCAGCTACTTGGGAGGCTGAGGTACGAGAATCGCTTGAACCCAGGAGGCAGAGGTTGCAGTGAGCTGAGATCACACCACTGCACTCCAGCCTTGGTGAGAGAGCTCCCTCAAAGCTGGTCTGAGCCCCACTCCTGGACAAGGGCTGCAGTAAACCCTATGTGTCCCTCACTCAAAGCTGGCCCTGAGTGCCACTCCTGGACAAGGGCTGCAGTAAACCCTATGTGTCCCTCACTCAAAGCTGGCCCTGAGCGCCACTCCTGGACAAGGGCTGCAGTAAACCCTATGTGTCCCTCACTCAAAGCTGGTCCTGAGCGCCACTCCTGGACAAGGGCTGCAGTGGGGACCCTCAAAAAAATTTAAAAAGGCAAACAAAGGAAACTGCCTTTACGGGCAGTCCTTTGTCCACCGAATCCACCAGGGAACTGTCGGCCTCAAGGGCCACGGTCAGTCACCAAGTGCAGGTGCTCTGTCCATGGAGGGGCAGGAGGCAGCAGGGCTGGGAAGGTCACCCCGAGGATGGGAAGGAGGGGAGGAGCCCCAGAGGGATGCCGTGTGCTGGAGGCCACGCAGCCTGGGGGAGGCCGGTGTGGCCAGACACGGATGTTCCGTCTCCCTGGGGCAGGTGCCACGCCCCTCCTCTGGCTGGCTGGGCGGAGGGTGGGAAGCCATGTCCTCCCCACACCCACTGGGGCCCATTGTATTTGGAAATCTGTAATATATCACATTGCCAGATGGAATTTGAGTGCAAAGAAAATTGTTTCTCCATAGAAAGACAGTAACAAGCAAGCTGATTTTTTCAAAAGGCCATTGAATTAGGTGTGGGCGTGCAAATTACATGAGACTGGGGAACTGTACAGCTCTAGGCGGATTCTGAACTGTTGGCAGATGTTGGTAAGAGCTCGGTCTCCTTCAAGGAAGCCCAGCTGGACACTTGTTAACAGAGCGTGGCTCGCATGAGAGCGATGGCAGGCTGGTCAGCAGGCCCACACTCGTCTGCACCGAAAGCTGGGTGTCAGATGGCCCTTGGGCGCTTTAAGTCACAGCATGTAAGAGGATGCATGCATCTCTGTGGACAGCTCCCCACTTTCAGTGACTCCCCAGCCAGCCAGCTGCGGCTCTAAGAAAGCTTCTCCCATTCGCATCCAAACAAACCTAAGGGAGAAGGAGGCCTCTGCCCCTCCCCAGGCCCAGGTCCGTGCGCCCCCTTTCTTTCTGTCAGGGTGGCGATGGCAGGAGGCCGTCGGAAAGTCCCAGGAACACCCACCACCCCAGGCAGCTGTGCACAGGGACTTTCCTCTGTCAACTCATTTTACAAGTTTGGGAAGTGGAATTATTTTTAATATTGGTATATGTATTTGTTAAAGAAATAATTTGAAAATTAGGACAGGCATTCTTGAAATACGTCCTGTCTATCTTGATAAATAAAATTGTTATGCCTTGAGCAGCACACCACTTTTAAAAATATAATTTGTGTATGTGTGAGCTCAGCTCCATGGAAACAGCCTGTCACTTATTTATTTATTTATTTTTATTTTTTTGAGACAGAGTTTTGCTCTTGTTGGCTCGAGGCTGGAGTGCAGTGGCGAGGTCTCGGCTCACTGCAACCTCCGCCTCCCAGGTTCAAGCAATTCTCCTGCCTCAGCCTCCCAAGTAGCTGGGATTACGGGCGCCTGCCACCACACCCGGCTAATTTTTATATTTTTAGTAGAGACGGGGTTTCACCATGGTGGCCAGGCTGGTCTTGATCTCCTGACCTCAGGTGATCTGCCTGCCTGGACCTCCCAAAGTGCTGGGATTACAGGCGTGAGCCACTGCACTCTGCCCCAGCCTGTCACTTAATGAAGGGGTTTAGGTTACTGAAATATGTCTGAGGAGGCTGTGATATCATTAATAAATGAAATAAACAGAGCTGTCCTGTGTGGGAAGATGGAACTCACCCAGGGACTCACTGAGGCCCCTGAGCCCCTGGGCAGGGGACCTCCAGGGACCCCCGACTGGCTTCTCAAGCCCGAAGGCTCTTGCTGGCGATGGGCCACCTGTCTCTCTTATCTGACCATTCCTCACACATCTCGTACACACACGGAGTTGCCCCACACAGACTCCTCACACGCCCTGCGCACTCAGGACTGCGGAGGAAGTGGAGGTGGGTGGGTGGGTGGGTAGAGTGGGCACACACTGGAGTGGGCGCTCTGCTTTCCATGGGGGTGCTGGAGTCCGAGTCAGGTCTACTAATGCCCAGATTTCCCAGCTGGCCACTGGCACCCCTTTACAAACTCGGCATCCTGGGAGTCTAAGTGAATTACTCCACTCCCACGACCCATCATTGTGGGCTAGACTCCCGCAGCCCACGGTAACGCCTGACCGTTCCATGCGGGGCGGGCCCCCACTGCAGCCCTTGTCCAGGAGTGCGGCTCAGGCCGGCTTTGAGTGAGGGATACATGTGGTCCAGGAGTGCGGCTCAGGCCGGCTTTGAGTGAGGGATACATGTGGTCCAGGAGTGGGGCTCAGGCCGGCTTTGAGTGAGGGATACATGTGGTCCAGGAGCGCGGCTCAGGCCGGCTTTGAGTGAGGGACACCTGGGGTTTACACGTGCCCGCTTGTCTCTGCAGAGTCCACTGCCAGCTGGTTCGACTCTTTGCACGAGGAATTGAAGAGAATCTGAAGCCCGACTCGCACAGCTGAGAAGCCGGCGTTCTGCTCTCGAACTGGGAAAGTGTGGAAACTATTTAAGAGAATTATTACAGACCAATTATGTTGATATATACATTTAAATGTAGAAATTTATTTTTGATAGTTAAATCTTGATTTTAGAAGAAAACCCTTTCGTCAACAGTTTTGTGTACATATTTGGCATTTTCAGTTCCGCACGCATCTGCGGGTTGCAGCCCACGCCACTTACTCTCAGCAGATGCAGCTGCTGACTTGGGGGCACTGGCCTCTTAGGTTTTAACAATGTCAACAGTGTAGTTTAGAAAATGGCCCGTTAGTGGCTCTGTTGCAATAATTTTAGGGACATGATATGATTTCCACGCAGGTCACACCATCTGGGCCTGAGGTAGCAGTGGGTCACTTTGATCCACTTAGTGGGACTTACTCTGTAATGGTTTGTGGCCAAGTTTTGGGAAGTGGTTGATTCTCTTTGCCTTCATTTCACCTTCCTCTTAGTTTACGGTTAGGACATCGCTGCTTGATCCTTACAATACTGTGCAACTGCAATGCAACGTGGCCCTGCTTCAGATGATCCGCGGGAGGGGCCTCCACACCAGCGCCAGGAAGGTTGCTGGGGCCTCCACACCTGCCTCATCACGGTGGCGTGGCTAAGACAATCCGGCTGGGAGCACGACCTTGGCGTCTGTTCTGGGAGCACAGATGATACGCTCTGGAAGCTGGCAGTGTGTAAAGCACTGCCAAATTTGTTACTGTTAAAATGTCAGATACCAATGCTTTCTATCAACGCGAAGCGCTTAACACAGCCGGCCTTGGGGGGCAGTCAGGAGGAAGCTGGCCATCCGTGGAGGAGGGGCCGTTCCTGGACTCCGGCGGGATTCCTCTGATGCAGGCCCTGAAGTCTGTACACGTGGTCCAGATTTGTTCTTGTCTTTTCTTCACGCCGAGTTCTCTCTATTTATTGAACATCTTGTCTTTTTAAGCCAGAATAGTGTAAACTGCGCCTCGGATGTCTGTCTTTTGTCTCAAAGCCATGATGGATCGTTGGTTTCCTCTGAAGCATGAGGGCTCCGGCGACCAGAGGGTTCTTCCCGAAACGCATTCCTGCCCCCTCCCCGGGGGCACCCCTCAATTGTGTGCCATGTCCTTGTTTCGTGTGTATCCGTGCCCGTGTAGATGATGTCTGTAACTTAGTTTTGTTTGAAATATGAGAATATGCGGCTTAAACTTTGATCTGTAAGGAGCGGGGCCATGGCCGTTTGGAGCACGCTGTAGACACCATTCCTCAAGCTGCCGGGTGGGTTTTGCAGAGGTTGCCTTAGTGATTTCACATTTCACAGGCAGCATCCATTTTCGGAATGTCATGGCATTGATTTATGTTTTGAAGCATACAGGAAACTTCTCATTTCCTCGTTGAGCCCCACCCAGGTCAGGTGAAAGGGCAGCTTTAATGGTGATTTTTATGGACCGCATTATCAGAGATCACTGTGCAAGCCGAATGGTTTAATAATGAATGGTTGAATGAAAAATCTGGGTGTAAAGAGTAAATATGCCCTGGCTCTTTCTACCAATGTTTGCTCCTGGTTGGAAAGAAACCAAAGATTTAAGATGGGCTACTCTTCCAGACTGGCTGTGCCTGCCTGTGCCCAGCAGCCTGTGCCGCCGGCAGTGTGCCTGGTGTCACGCCAGGAGGCTGTGGCTGCTGTGGACCCTCTGGAATTGTGCTCCTCACAAAGTTTCCCCAAAAGGTTCTTCTAAGCCTTTATTGTCCCTGGTAAATGTTTCCTGGCTGGGCGCGGTGGCTCACACCTGTAATCCCAGCACTTTGGGAGGCCGAGGCAGGTGGATCACCTGAGGTCAGGAGTTCGAGACCAGCCTGGCCAACATGGTGAAACCCCGTCTCTACTAAAAATACAAAACTTAGCAGGACATGTTGGTGCATGCCTGTAATCCCGGCTACCAGGGACACTGAGGCAGGAGAATCGCTTGAACCCAGGAGGTGGAGGTTGCAGTGAGCCAAGATTATGCCATTGCACTCCAGCCTGGGCAACGGAGTGAGACTCCATCCCAAAAAAAAAAAAAAAAGTTTCCCATACACTGGCCTGCCCTAAAACCCACTAACAATTTTAGCAAAACAGTCCAGGCCAAAGAGGAAGCATTTTATGTTTGATAAGAAACCCAGCCATTCCGGATGGCCGGTTCCTGAGTGGCTCTGGTGATATTCGCCAGCCACCTGCTGACATTCAGAATCTCAGACCTCGGGGCTGCTGTTGCGGTACCGTGTGTCTGACACCCGCCAGGAGCCCTTTGCTGTCTGCACACAGGATGGGGCGACTGCCCAGACATTCCCGCTTGATGGGCTCTGATTTCTGGGGAGCCTTTCAGATGCAGCAGACATACACCACCTGTACTTTGGAGTTTTAAGGAAAAAAAAATCAGAAGTGCTGGTTAGATAGTGAAAACTTAGGATAACTTAGAAAGGTTAGTTTTAGCTTCCTTTGTGGCTCCCTGGTGCAAAACAATTAGCAGTTAGCAATGGACCTGATTCTAGTTTATTCTAATTAAGAAGTGAGGCCGGGCGGAGCCTGCCTCTGAGGGCAGGGCTTGACTTTGTTCCTGAATATACAATCCTGAGTAAGTGCAAAAGTCTGAGTGAAACGATGGCCTCATTCTCTTTCCAATCTTGCTGGTTTCAAGATTAGAAAATGGCATTATTTGATCTGAACTGTTTGAGAAGACACAAATAAAGTTACTTGGGCAGACTTGCCTTGCTTTCTTTCCTTTACACATACCTGTTATTTTCAAAGCAGAATATTTTTCATGAAAACACACACAATTTAAAGAACAAGAATAAAATGAACCAAGGTGTCACCACCACCTATGCCAGGAAACTGAACGCTGCCCTAAAGCCTTCTGTGCCCTGCTCTGGAGGCCCCCTGCTCCCCCTCGGAGGGTGCTCCCATTTCACGCTAAGCCTTCCTGCCTCTGTCCATGGCTGTATCCCCAACAGCGAGTTTAGTTATGCAGGTTTTGCTCTTTAGCCAAAGGAAACGTGTTGTCTTCTGTAATTTACTTCTTTCACTCCACATGTTTATTGTTTATTTATTTATTTATTTTTTGAGACAGAGTCTCGCTCTGTCGCCCAGGCTAGAGTGCAGTGGCGTGAACTCAGCTCACTGCAAGCTCCGCCTCCCAGGTTCACGCCATTCTCCTGCCTCAGCCTCCCGAGTAGCTGGGACTACAGGTGCCCGCCACCACGCCCAGCTAATTTTTTTTGTATTTTTAGCAGAGACGGGGTTTCACTGTGTTAGCCAGGATGGTCTCGATCTCCTGACCTTGTGAACCGCCCGCCTCGGCCTCCCAAAGTTCTGGGATTACAGGCGTGAGCCACTGCGCCCGGCCCTCTCCACATGTTTGAGAGGGCATTTGCATTTGTATTTGAGGACCTTTGAAAGGACATTTGCATTGTGAAACTGACTTTTCCAGTCCATGAACATGACATTATTTCCATTTATATAGATCCTCATTCATGTCTTTCAATTATTTTATAGTTTTTCCATGAAAGTCTTTAAATTTTTAGATTTATTCCTAAAACTTGTTTTTCATTTTTGTAAACAATGTCTCATTCAGTTGCTTAGGCTGGAGTGCAGCGGCATGATCACGGCTCACAGTAACCTCAGTCTCTCGGACTGAAGCGATCCCACCTCAGCCTCCTGAGTAGCTGGGACTACAGGCGTGCAACACCATGCCTGGCTATGTTTTAAAAAATTTTTTCTAGAGACAGGGTCTCACTCTGTTGCCCAGGCTGGTCTTGAATTCCTGGGCTCAAGCAATCCTCCTACCTCAGCCTTCTAAACTGCTGGGATTACAGGAGTGAGCTACTGCGCCCAGCCAAAAGTTCATATTTTGAGGCTTTTTTTTTTTTTTTTCCCATTAATGTTTTGTAGAGACAGGGTCTCACCATGTTGCCCAGCCTGGTCTCAAACTCCTGGCCTCAAGAGATCCTCCCATCTTGGCCTCCCAAAGCACTGGGATTACAGGTGTGAGCCACCACACCTGGCCTTTGAGGCTGTCTTAAAATTTGTTTTGTTTTGCATAGAAATGCAATTTTTTGTTTGTTTGTTTTGAGATGGAGTCTCGCCCTGTCACGCAGGCTGGAGTGCAATGATGCGATCTCGGCTCCCTGCAACCTCCTCCTCCAGGGTTCAAGCGATTCTCCTGCCTCAGCCTCCTGAGTAGCTGGCATTATAGGTGCGTGCCACCACACTCAGCTAGTTTTTTGTATCTTCAGTAGAGATGGGGTTTCCCCATGTTGTCCAGGCTGATCTCAAACTCCTGACCTCATGATCTGCCCGCCACAATTGTTTTTTATGTGTTGGGTTATATCCAGAAACCTTGCCTCCCGTCAACCTAAAGTGACATCAGAGAGCTCTCCTAAGAAAGAGTTTATTCAGGAACAGCAAAGGGATTGCAGTCGGGATGTGCATGCTACGCCAGTAGGCATTTTGGGGGGTGTTTGGGATAAAGGCGACACTTTAAAAGGCAAAGAAGTCCACGTAAGCTGCTCTAGAACAAAGTTCACAGGTCGCAGCAGCTCCTGGCACAAGGCAGTACTGTTCACTGCGGGAGTGGCTGTCGCTGGGTGGGCGCCCTCGTCGCAGTCCCGAGGGTCCTGGGGTGAGTTGTGCTACAGGCAGGCCTGCGAGAGCTTCTTCACGGCCTCCCCTGACTCATTTTGTACCAGCAACTTTCACACTCCTATTATGATAATTTACCTGTGAATTTGGGGGTTTTCTGTCATCACATCATTTACAAATAGTAACAGCCGAGGGTCTTCTTTACAATCGTGCATGGTCCAGCTATTTCCCCTCGCTTGCGATGCCAGCTGTGACATCTGGTACCGAGTTGAGCAGAGATGATGGCAGGTGCCTGGGCCAGCTCCTGTCTGAGGGAGGGGGTCAGCTGTCCATCACTGCCTCTTGGCTGTGGCCCCACCCCACTGCCCCTCTGTGATCCCAGGTGTCTCCCTTCCAGCTGACATGGACCCGAGGGCCCCTGGAGGATGGCAGAGCTGGGCTTCCCGGTTCCACGGGTTTTGAGGGCAGATTTCGGATTTCAGCGGCGCGGGCGGCTGCAGCGTACAGTCCTTTCCCCAGGTGGCTTTCCCAGCTCACGCCCATACACGACGGGGTCTTGGGGTCCTTCCTTGGCTGTGCCCTTAGTCTGTGGCTCCTGTAGTCTCTGGCCAACCCTGTCCTCCAACCGCTGCTGGAGCTCATAAGCCCATGGAGTGCTGCCTCCTGGCGTCCTGCAGGGCGAGCAGAATGGACCACAACCCTGGGTTGCCAGCGTCGCTCACGTTGGTCCACGTGTGGTCCTTTCTGATTGATTTACTCATTCATTCATTATGTTCATCCACTAAATATTTAAAAACACATAGCAAGTACCTATGAAGAGAACCCCTGGTTCAATAATAAAATCATTAACAATTTCATTCCCCTCTGGACTGTCCCTGACGCACCCCCACCCTGGGTGACCCCCTTCTGACTGGCAGCCAGAGTGCCAGCTTCTGCTGGAAGCTCTGCAGCACCCCGTCACCCCCAGAATAAAAGTCCTAGAGAGCACCAGGCCTGCCCCACAGGTTTGTGACCTTTCCTTCGTTCCACAGCCCCTGTGGTTGCCAGGTACAGCCAAGAGATGCCCCTAAGCAATGTAAAACACATGCATTAAAACATGCATGACTGCCAAGGAAACCAACCATACTGAAATCGTTATCACAATCACCCGTGAATGGCGACAGAGGTATATATAGGCACTTTTATTGACATTAAATGATGAAATATATGCAAAACAGGCAAGCTGTCGGTTTTAGGCATAGAGTCTGTGGGCCGAGGGTGGGTGGTCTCCCACAAGGTTGGCCTTACTGAGCACTCAGAAGCCCCTGGGAGGCCCCTCTGCCTCCTCCATGGCCCAGCTCCCGTGACACCCGCCATGGGCCCGCACTGCCCCATCTGCATGGAGGGGTCAGTGTGGGCTGCCACGGGTTAGGTAGGTCTGAGCCTTGTTCCGAGTTAGAAGCAAGC
This sequence comes from Theropithecus gelada, assembly GCF_003255815.1. Taxonomy (NCBI): domain Eukaryota; kingdom Metazoa; phylum Chordata; class Mammalia; order Primates; family Cercopithecidae; genus Theropithecus; species Theropithecus gelada. Next base: position 3,907,268 of record NC_037678.1, read on the forward strand.
GCGGGGAGGCCCTGTTGCAAAGAGGACAGAGGGGTGGATGGAAGGGGTCGGTGGGTACCACAGGATGGATGTGTTCTTGGGAAGAATGTGAGGGTGTGTTTGGCAGGTTCCTAGCCCATCACTGCTGTGTCCCAGCACCAAGGACAGGGCCTGCTATGCATGGCTGGCTGGCTGGTGGGTAAATGGGTGGGTGGGTGGGTGGATGGATGATGGATGGATAGATGGATGGATGGATGGATAGATGGATGAATGGATGGATGGATGGATGATGGATGGATGATAGATGGATGGGGGGTAGGGGTATGGATAGGTGGGTGGGTGGATGGATGGATGAATGGATGAATGGATGGGTGGGTGGGTGGGTGGATGGATGGATGGATGGAAGGACAGACGGACAGACAGGTGGGTGGGTGGATGGATGGATGGATGAATGGGGGGGTGGATGGATGGATGAATGGGGGGGTGGATGGATGAATGGGGGGTGGATGGATGGATGAATAGGTGGATGGATAGGTGGGTGGGTGGATGGGTGGATGGATGGATGGATGGGTAGGTGGATGAGTGGATGGATGGATGGATGGATGATGGATGGATGGATGGGTGGATGAATGGGTGGATGGATGGATTGATGGGTGGATAGGTGGATGGATGGACGGATGGATGGATGAATGGGTGGGTGGGTGGGTGGATACATGGATGAATGAGTGGGTGGGTGGATGGATGGATGCACAGATGGACGGATGGACGGATGGACGGACAGATGGATGGATCAGTGGATGAATGGATGGATCAGTGGCTGGCTGGCTATGTCAATGGAGCATGCACATGTCCTACTTTCTGAAGCTGTGCCCCTTAGGGTGGCGTGGCCCACTAGACCTGGTTTCCTCCTGGCTCCAGCTCCCTCGCTGTGTAACCTGGGGAGGTCTCTGCCTCCTAGGGGGCTCCTGTGGGCTTGAGGTGCAGGAGGCTAGGCAGCACCAGGTGCACCTGGCACAGGCCTATGCCCAACTCCAGGGATTTCAAAAGCCAGACAGGTCCTTGTACCCTTCTGTGTCTGGTATCAGCATCCGGATGCACCAAGCCCCAAGTGTTGCTGGAAACCCCTCTGTCCAGGACCCCCAGGCAGCCAGGACACCACAGTGGAGAGGGGCCAAAGCCCACACGCACCCTGACCCCAAGGCGCTGCCTGCCTCCCCCTCCCCCACTTCGTCCTGTGCCAGCCCTGGGTACCCTCCTTGCAGGCCGCGTCCCTCGCCACCTGGCCTCCTGTCTTCTGGAACTCAGGCCCTGCCTCCTGCTCCCAGCCTCCAATGCCCACATCCAACAGGACTGCTTCTCAGCCCCACCTCACCCCACAGCCGTCACTCAGGCTGCATCAGTACCCGAACGCCCTGCCCTCAGCAGCCGTGGGGCCCCAGGGAGCAGCGGGCACTGAGGGCCTGGGGTTGGTGGCCCAGGTGGCTCAGGCCACCTGCAATGCGTGTGGCCCTGCCAAGGAGGCAGACAGCCCTGAGCCTTAGCACAAAGCATTTTTAGGTTTATTTAAATAAAAATTATAATTTATACAAGACTTTTTCTTTAAACAAACAAAGTTTTCTTAAAAAAATGTTAAGGGAGAATTTTTTTTCATCAGTTCTTAATACAGTACAATCCTTTTGTTGAACAAAAGTCACACTGGCAATGATTATTTACAGACCCAAAATAGACTCAGGCTTCAGACATAAAAAATTTAACATTCATCTAGTTCAGGGATTAGTCATAGAAATTAAACATCTGCCCAGATGTACACAATTTGGTAAAAACTACAGCTTCTCTCCATGGGGAGCCCAGAGCCTGTGCCGGTCTGCGCCCCGCTCCCGAGGACTTCCAGGAGGGGCCTGTGCTGGCAGCAGAGCCAACCTGGTGGCCCTCCCCCTCCCCCTGCTCCCCGAACGCGGCCCTCCCTGGGGGGCTGCGGCCACACCTGGCACGTGGTCAGTTTTCATCTCCCTTTCTCCACAAAAGGGACTCGAACTAAACCACCCGACTCTGGTAAAGAAGCCTCATCTGCCCCAGGGACCCCTCCCGCTGTGTTTGGGGACCGAATCCCAGCACCTGAGAAGAGGCGCTCACTGGCCCCGAGGCCCTGAACCCACCCTTGGGGACAGCCGGGCCCTGGGGAGAGAGGGGTGACCATGGTCTGTGGGCAGGGCCTCTGCAGCCGTCCCTGGGGTGGGTCGGTGCCCACCCTGTCTTGCCCCAGGCGCCGAGGGGGGGTTCACTGGGGCGTGTCCCCCGCCCCTGGTGCACCAAGACAGCTGGTCCCCCACAGGGCCAGACCCCCGGCTCAGAGCAGGTTCTGCCCCATTCGGGAAAGGCCGCCACGCGGTCATCCAGAACCAAGAGGGCTCCGCTCCACCACCCGGGATAGGACATGTGCTTAATCTGGTGATCGGCGCGGCTCCCCCCAAAGCACCCCCGGCACCAGTGTGTGACCCTGCAGCCCCTCGTGAAGGGGGTGAAACCAGCCCGTGCCGCCGGATCCCTCACCCACACCAGCAAATGAGGATCGGAGCAAAGGTAAAAATTACATCTGAAAAATGATACAAAAATAAGAAAAACAGCTTGCTCTCTGTAAAAAATATAATCTTCTGTTTCTTCAAAAAACAACAATCTCAACGACACCCAGGGGACTCAGGACAGGCTGAGGGGGCTGAGGGAGCTGAGGGAGCTGCCCCAGCAGACGCTCAGGCCCGCAGGGTGGCCACCTCCTTCCAGGAGGCCCCCGCCTTCCCCTCCCTTTCCCAGTGCAGGTGGCCCCAGCAAACAGGCCTGCGGGCGCTCCCTCCACAAATGCCACCTTGTTCCCGGGAAGCCCAGGCTTCCCTGGGGCGGGGCAGGGGCTGGGAGGGTCTGTGCCCGGACTGGCACTTGCTGGGCACGCGGGGGAGGGAACACTGTCACACGGCGGCTGCAGGCAGTGCAGGCCCGAGCCTCTAGGCTCGGCTCACGGTTGTTCCCTGACGCACAGGGGCTGCCAGAGAGCCTCTGGCATGGCCCAAAGGCGGCTGCAGCCTGGGCCACCATGGACCCGGAACACCCCTGCCCACTCCCTTCCCCAACCAACCCGGGCAACTGCAGCCTGGAGACCACGTGCCAGACATGCCACGGTGCTCAGAGCACCTCCAACGGCCTTCACAGATGTTCTCCTGGGCCTTCCAAAGAGCAAGGTGTGAGAAAGATGTGCTTTTACCTGCACCATCCCGTGCCCTTACTGGTCACCGACTACAGACCTCCTGGCTGGCGTGTCAGGCTGAGAGCGGCGGGCGGGTCCTTACAGACGCGGTGCTGAGCGCCCTGGAGGCCGGCAAGGAAGGCGCCACCAAAGACACTGAGGGCAGGCGCAGGGTGGGCCCTTCTCACCCTCCCTGCTCCCGTGGAGCACAGGCAGGGACAGGGACAGGCTCCCGGCTGCAGCCCGGCGCCAAGAACAAATGCCTCAAGAGGGCCTCATGTAAGAGGAAGGAGGACTGCCAGGCCTGCTTCTCGGTGGTTGGTGAAAGGCCCCCATGTCCCTCCTTGATGACATCTTTCTGTCCCCTGGAGGAAGGGCCCCGCACTCTTCAGCTATGGCTTTGGTGGTGGACGAGCTTCCGGCCTCTGCAGAGCGGGACACAAGGTTGCGAGAGCCTCTGGGGTGGCTGGAGAGGTTTCTCTGTCCAGGCTGGCACAGAGAAGGGCGGGGCCAGGGGTCCGGTGCGTCCTCTCTACGGGCCCCCGAGGGCCTCTGCCCCTCCCCCAGTCTGCAGGTGGCCCTCGGAGGCGCCTGCCGCGCCCTGCGGGAGAGACGCGCCCCCAGCCCTGTGAGCCCTGGCCCCTTCGTGGTCGATAAAACGCAGAGGCCAACACAATAGAACCGCAGGTCCGGGAGAATTATTGCAAAAGCTCATGAGGATGTCCAATTGCTTCCACTACCAAATTGTTAAAAAAAAAAAAAAAAAAAAAAATTCCAGCAACGTCCCAGGCAAGTCAATACTAGCTGTCCCCGCCAGACGCTGCCGCTGAGGTGATCTTGATGTACTGGCTGAGAATGGTCTCGAAGGCCTCATCCCTGTGCACCATGGCACCAAACACGAGCGGCTGGCAGGGAAGAAATGCCACCAGTGAGCATGGCACAGCCAGGCTGGCGCCAGGACCAGGACCAAGACGAAGTCCAAGACCAGCCCCAGGCCAGCACGCAGTCACATGGGTCTGGGTGCCAAAGACAGGTGTCCCCCCACTACCCGGAGCCAGGCTCCAGCCTTCAGGGGAACGGAGCCAAGAGACAGAGGACAGCCAGGCTTCAGCCCCGTGCCTCTCTCCTCCCGAGTCTCTGAGTCGGGGGCCCTCCATGCCCGGCATCCCTGTCTGTCCCATGACTCGATGGCCCCAGCAAGATGTCCAGCTCAACCTGGACGCAGCCCCAGGCTCTGGCTGCTGCGAGGGAGGGGTGGCTTTCTGACCCTGCTGCCCAAACGAACCTCTGGCTGGCTGCCCCACGCTGGTCCCAGGGTTGCCCAGAGCCAGGCCCCTGGGCCCACACTGACCCCGGGCGGCCCCCGCCCGGCACTTACTTTCTGAGTGGATGGCGTTGACACGGCGATCCCCATGCCTGAGCCCGGGAGGACAGACAGGACCTTGTACTGAAAGGGCAAGCGTGGCTGTCACCACAGGCCTCCGCAGGCCCAGGGCATCCTCCTCCGCTGGGCATACAGGCGGCAGGGCCCACGGGCACCCAGGACTTCCGAGCAAGAGGGTAGGACCTGTGGGCACCTCCTCACTTTGTGGCCGAGACACCAGACCTGGAAAGGGTCTGTCCCACCCCATCCCAGACCGCCGGGCAGCTGGCCTGAGGAAGGTCGGAGACAAGCAGGCCCGAGGAGGCTGACGGTGGGCACTGGGCCCCAGAACTCGCTCTCAGGGCCTGGCACCAGAGGGCCATCTGTCAGCACTGCCAAACCTAAGAGGCAGGCTGAAAGGACCCCAGCCCTGAACTCACCCCTTCTGGTCACCTGACTGCACACTTTTTTCCAGAGCCGGATGGGAGAGATCACCCACAACTGCCATGGGGCGAGAGTGCCCCCGGGGCCAGTGCAGACACGCCCAGGACGCTCGGAGCTGGGAGGGAGCTGCGGGCCCTGACCACCCTGGCTGAGTGTGCCTGCCAGTGCTTCACTGAGCCTCCCCTGTCCCAGAGAACAAGGGACCACAGGCACCTGTGGCCACGCCCACCTACTCATTCCATGTGACGGTCAAATGCTGAGCAAATGCCCAGAGCGGGTGCGATCATCTGAGCTCTCACCTGAAAACCTGCGTCCGAGGCAAGAGCTCAGGGCCCCTGTGCTTTTCTTTGTGGGGAGGGTCCCAGATACGAGGGTTGGGGAAACACAGTAGCCAGAGCAGGGCGTGGGCGCCTAACCTCATGGGCTCCAACCCAGCCCCTCCACTTTGAGACACAGGTCCAGGCAAGCGGACCCAGGGCAGGCGCTGACCCACAGCGATGCGGGGACTCAAGCCAAGGACCCGGACCATGGCCGGCCAGCGCGGCCACGGTGTCCAGATGCTGACAGAGGCTGGCAGAGGTCTACATGGAAAGCCTCGCCAGCCGCTATCAGGTGATGAAGAAAACCGGGGGCAGGTGGGGGTGGATGGCTTCACCAACCTTCTGGATGTCCGTGATGTCCACCAGCTTGATGACTTTGTTCCTCTTTGAGGACCCGGATTTGGAGCTTTCGAAGCACAAGTAACTGGAAGGGAAACGGACAGAGGCGTCGCCTGGCTCTTGAACCAGAGCGTGCTCCCACCAGGTGGGGGTCTCCCGCGGCTGCCCCTCAGCCCCCAGTGGGATGAACAGAGACGCTCCCTCCCCACCAGACACAGCATGTGTGACACACACACGGCCACCGCTCTGTGAGACACACTCGTGGCCACGCTCTGTGAGACACGGCCACCGCTCTGTGTAAGACACTCATGGCCACCGCTCTGTGAGACACACACACGGCCACCGCTCTGAGACACTCATGGCCACCGCTCTGTGTGAGACACTCATGGCCACCGCTCCGTGAGACACTCACGGCCGCCGCTCTGTGTGAGACACTCACGGCCACTGCTCTGAGACACGGCCACTGCTCTGTGTGAGACACTCAGGGCCACTGCTCTGTGTGACACACTCATGGCCACCGCTCTGTGTGAGACACTCATGGCCACTGCTCTGTGTGAGACACTCACGGCCGCCGCTCTGTGTGAGACACTCACGGCCGCTGCTCTGTGAGACACTCACGGCCGCCGCTCTGTGTGAGACACTCACGGCCACCGCTCTGTGTGAGACACTCGTGGCCACTGCTCCGCTCTGTGTGAGACACGGCCACCGCTCTGTGTGAGACACTCGTGGCCACTGCTCCGTGAGACACTCACAGCCACCGCTCTGTGTGAAACCTAAGACTGCCATTCCCAGGATGCTGGGAATGAGATTCCCATTCCCCTGGGATTCCCAGCGAGCGACACAGGCGTCCCGGAGCCCTAGCTGGGAGTGTCCAGGTCACCTCCTCTGCAAGAAGCAGAGGGGAGGCAGGGCCTTGGCCACTGCTACAGGTGTGGGGGACAGGGTGGCCGAGGGTCAGGCAAGACCAAGAACACATCCCATCCCCAGGCCAGCTCTTGCGCTCCCACATCTGGGGTTTCAGGGGTTTGGAGTGTAGCAAGAGAAGAGTCAACGTCCTCTTCTGGCTACTGTGTCTCAGACAGCAACAAGGACCCAGAGCCTCAGTACTAGCTACGGGCCTCGGTCCCCTCCTTGGGAGACTCTGCCCTGGTCTCCATGAACTGCTTGGGCCCCAGAGGAGACGGCATCCCTGCCGGCCTGAGGGAGGACAGCAGGGTGGCACAGGCCACGTCCGGCTTGGAGGCGACACTTTTCCCCTGGGAGCCCAGACAGTCAGCAAGAGCGGAGCGTGGGAGAGGCCACGGCCGCCACTCGGGAAAACCTGCACTGGACCAGCCGTGCCATCCCAGAGCCCAGGCAACCCCTCCTGTGCCCCCTCCCCTGCAGCCACACGGGGCCCCCCGGCCGCACTCACTTCTCCGTGACGTAGAGCACCCCGTTCCTGATGTAGTCCGTGGGCATCTTCCGGTCCCTGTTGATGAGGCAGCAGCGCCAGCCGTTCTCGCACACTAATGGGAGAAGGCCCGCCCGTCACGCCTTCCACTGGAAATAGCCAGCCTCTGACCTGACGCTGGGACCCGGGAGTCCTGACTCTCAGATCCTGACATCCACCCACTGCGCTCACGTCACCCCCACAGCGAGAGGAAGGCGCGCTGGCAAGAGTGAGGTGGCCGCGGGGGGTGGAAAACAGATGCTTCCTCTTCACCAGGCACTGGCAGTGTTTTTAAAGTGAAAGCAGCCAGGCAGAGCAGGGAGCAACAGAAGTGACAGTGCGGCCAGGACGCCACCTCCATGAAGACCGGCAGTGCCAGGGCTCAGCAGAGGACGAAACTCAGTTCTCCGCAGCTGCCTCTGCAGCCGCTCAGCACACACCTCGGGCTGCCCGGTTTAGTTTAACAGGAATTCCCTTTGGGAAGGCTGACCTGTCCCCAGGCTCCTGTGTCACCTCTCCCTTGGCAGCTCTTGTTTCTCCAGACACGATGGAACCAGGAGCAGACCCCCTGCCAGCGCCCTGCCGGCCCTGACGCCTCGCCCTGGAGTCTGTCCCCAGCAGGCCACCTGCATGCCTGCTCTCAGGGGAGTGCTACAGCGTGGGTGGCTCTCCCCACGGACACGCCCTCCTCCCCTGGAGCCCACAGAGTCCTCATGACCCCCGGCTCCTGCACTGCCTCCTGGGGTCCTGGGGCAGTGGATGTGAACGCTGTCCCGAGGGCTCCTCTGGCCTGTCATAGGGCAACCCCCTCCTGTACCCACAGCACCCCCAACGGGCCTTCAGTCTGTGCCTGTGCTCGGCCTGGCCTCAGGCTCACGGCACACATACCTGCCAGCGGACGCTCGTTTTCTGTCAGGTTGAAGATTTCGTGGAAATTGCCCTTCTTGGTGCTGTGGAAGCGGCCGGCGTCCTCCTCTTTACCCAGGCCGGCCGGTGCGCTGGGCACATAGCTCCGTGATGAGGTCGTCTGCAGCTGCCAATGGCAAACAGCGCGAGGTCAGGCCCACTGCCCACGCCCGCAGCACCCAGATGCGCTGGCCGCACGCACATCCCCCCACAGGCTGGAATCCGAATTCGGGAAGACATTCCCCAGGCCCCTTCTGGTCCAGCGCGGCTCCTTCCAGGCAGGGCCACCTCACTTCAGCGGGGAGAGCCCAGTAACCCTCCCGACTCATCTGAAACACCGGGAGGAGAGCACCGAGGCCCACTCACTCCCCATGGTCCTGGCTGGGCCACTGTGCTGGACATCTGGAGGGCCTGTGACTGAATGAAATATGGCCCAGGGCCAGCCTGTGGCTCCAAGGGGGCCCTTCTCAAGCTGCCTGGTCTCAGTGCCAGAGCCTCACCTGTCAGGGATGGCAGGGGCCGGGCGCCCCCATGGAGGGGCCACTCCCAGGCCCGCTGGCTCTCAGTCATCATGGCCAGTCCCCAAGTGTTGCCTTGGGCTTGGGAGGGGCTGGATGGGCCTCAGACACCGCAGTGGTAACGGGAAAGAAAAAACCCTCACATTTTAAAGACTCCATAAAATTGAATAAACAGCCTCTAAATGAGCCGGAGGTGAACACAGCACTGTGGGCCTGGGGATGTCCGGCTTCGTGGCCCCCCATCCCGCTACCCCCGCAGCTGGGGGCCGGGCTCACCCTGCGCGAGACGGCAGCACTGGAGCGCTCCTTGAGCTGCGGGTCGGTGGGGAGGCTCTTCCAGATGATATAGGGCGTGTCGTACTTGGCACGCAGCCTCGGGCAGCGTTTAAAGATGAAATCGATGAGGAAGAACTTGATACCAGCATAGAGTCCTGACAGCAGGGGACACAGGCTATTCAACACAGACCCCTGAGGGCAGGGGACACAGCCCGCTCCATCCAGAGTCCTGCAGCTGTGCCAGTCTACTCAGGGTGATGGTTCCACCACCTCCCGCCTCCCAGATTGGCACCCTCCGCTCTGAGCCTGGATGTGAGAGTCCGGCTGCTCGCTCAGTCCTCACCCTGGACGCCCCACTCCCCTGGGGCCCCATCCAGCTGCAGCCTCAACCACAGGCGAGGGCCGTGCCCTACATGTTCAGATGGCCCTATGGCCAGCCTTCCCCTGCACGCCACACACCTTCCCGCCCCAGAATCACGCAACGACTATGCCCCTCCCCAGTGGGCTCCTCCCCACCTTCGGCTTGGCACTGAAGGGCACCATCACCTGCCCAGCAGTTCAGGGAATGTTCCCAGCATCCCTTCAAGGCCCTCCCTGACCCCCGTCCCGCCCACCTGCAAACTGGTGGCTCTGCCCTCCAAACAGGCCAGATCCACCAAAGACCCACTTAAGACCTACTCAGGGTGACGGTCCAGCACCTCGCGCCTCCTAGATTGGCACCCTCCACCCTGAGTCTGGATGTGAGAGTCCAGCGGCTCACTCAGTCCTCACCCTGGATGCCCCCAGCCTCGCTCCCCTCGGGCCCATTCCAGCTGCACAGTCTCCACCCCAGGCGAGGGCCCCACTGCCAGCGCCCCACCCGCTCCCACTAAGACCCCTCAGCTCTGCTAGGACCCCCCATCCCATGCTTCTCACTTCTCTCTCCAACTCTGCCCAGCTCCGGGCAGTTCTCAACCCACCTAAAACACTTCAGGACTGTGCCTCCTCTGCCCCAATTCCCCACACCAGGCACCCAATCTGAGGTGCCTCCATGGCAATCCGTCCCCAACCCCCCTCCCACCTGCCCTCCTTCACCTGGGTGCCCCCCCAGGCCCGGCCCAGCCCTGCTCAGACGGCCTCCCACAACCACCTGCTCAGACGGCTCCCAGCCACGCCCTCACAGGCTCCCCTCCTCCGCCAGCTCCATTTTCTCCTGGGCACTGTCACCTGACACAATCATGCTCAGTCCCCCTACAAAGCATGACCTCAGAAGAGCAGGGCCTGGCTGCGCCCCAGGACCCCACCCGGCAACAGACGCAGGGATGGCAGGTGGGGCCGGCCCCCACACACCTCCTAACGCACCCCTCTGGGCAGCGAAAGCTGTCAGGAGTTCCGGTCTCTCCAGGTGCCCCTCCCAGTGCTGGGGGCTGTCTCACTGCCCACAGTGCCTGGCCCACCAGACCAGACCAGACGTGGCAGGTCCTCCCTGCAGGGGCCCCAGGGTCAGAGTTCCATGTACTATCAGTGCTGTAAGGGGACTGATAAAACCGTGCCTTGTTTCGTTTTTTGCCTTTGTAGGACGTTTTCACATAAATTCATCAGTCAAGTCAGACTTTTTGACCCCAGTTCTCTACTTGTTGATTCTTTTTTTTTGAGACCGAGTCTTCGCTCTGTTGCCCAGGCTGGAGTGCAGTGGCTCGATCTCAGCTCACTGCAACCTCCCGGGTTCAAGCGATTCTCCTGCCCGTCTCTCAAGTAGCTGGGCACCTACCACCACACCTGGCTAAAAATTTTGTATTTTTAGTAGAGACGGGGTTTCAGCATGTTGGCCGAGCTGGTCTCGAATTCTTGACCTCAAATGATTCACCCGCCTGGGCCTCCCAAAGTGCTGGGACTATAGGCATGAGCCACCGCGCCCGGACAACTTGTTGATTCTTGAAAGATGCTAGGTGTAGGGAGGGGCAGGGCCAGAACCACCCTCTTGGCTGACTGGACGGAGCTCCCCGGTCTCCCTCCACGTGGTGCCCGACCCGTGAGGGACAGCTCAGCTCAAGAGAGCCCAAGTCCCAGCTGGGGCCATCCTTGCTTGGGGCAGGCAGCCTCTGCCCCTCTAAGCTGAGGTCTCTTGTCAGCACTGCAAAAGGACACGTGGGCACTGAGGAGCCAGGAATGCCACCTTGGCCCACATCTGGCAGGGTCAGCGCCGCCCAGTGGCAGTGGTGATCTCAGTGTGGTTGCAAGAACCCAAACACACTGGTTGTCACAAAAAAGGAAAGCAGGGGCTGGGTGGGGTGGCTCACGCCTGTAATCCCAGCACTTTGGGAGGCCGAGGCGGGCGGATCACGAGGTCAGGGGTTCGAGACCAGACTTGCCAACATGGTGAAACCATTAAAAATACAAAAATTAGGTGAGTGTGGTGGTGCGTCCCTGTAATTGCAGCTACTCCCAAGGCTGAGGCAGAACAATCACTTAAACCCCGGGGACGGGGCCGGGCGCGGTGGCTCAAGCCTGTAATCCCAGCACTTTGGGAGGCCGAGACGGGCGGATCACGAGGTCAGGAGATCGAGACCATCCTGGCTAACATGGTGAAACCCCGTCTCTATTAAGAAATACAAAAAACTAGCCGGGCGAGGTGGCGGGCGCCTGTAGTCCCAGCTACTCGGGAGGCTGAGGCAGAAGAATGGCGGGAACCCGGGGGGCTTGCAGTGAGCTGAGATCCGGCCACTGCACTCCAGCCTGGGTGACAGAGCGAGACTCCGTCTCAAACAAAAAAAAAAAAAAAAAAAAAAAAAACCCCCGGGGACGGAGGTTGTAGTGAGCGGAGATCGTGCCACTGCACTCCAGCCGGGTGAGACAGAGTGAGACTCCATCTCGAAAAAAAAAGGACAGCAGGGCAAATCCAGGACACCAAGACCCAGGTGCACACCCCCAGGCTCCCCGTGGAGGGCGGCCTGCCCCGGAGCTGCCCAGGGCTCCAAGTGCACTGCAGCTCTGGAGCCTCGGCACCTGGACCCAAGCCCAGGGGTCTAACAGGAGGTCACGGCGGTCACCTACCCACTCAGGAGCCTAGAGTCCTGGGTGCTAGCCAGAGGGGCTCCAGGCCATTGTCAGGGGAAGGGTCTGATCAAATCTGGCTCTGCCCACTCCTGGTGATGCCACCTGATGGCCACAATGAGCTGTCGCTGGAGAGCTCAGCCCTGCTGCGTCCAGAGGCCTGTCCTCCCACCAGCAGTTACACTGGGTCAGGACTAGGGTCAGGCTGGCGTTATAGCAAAGACATTCAGAAAAGCGGCAGAGGAGCGGCGGGGGGCGGGGGGCGGCGGGGGAGCAGCGGGGGCATCTCCTCTTCCACACAGACACAGTCCCCCACTGCTCCTCTAAGTGGCATGCCAAGCCCAGACTGCTGAGAGGCTAGGGTCTGACTCCCAACTCCAGCACGGAGCTCTCCCCACCCCTGGCTTTGCAGCTCCCACAACCACACACACTGTCCTGCTTGGGCCCACCTGCCCCCTCAAGAACAGGACCCTGGCGGCCTGGCTCCCACATGCCAGTGTGCGGCCCATGTCAGACACTGGATCGCTGGTATTGAGGAAAAGAGAGGGAAGGGGAAGGGAAAGGGGAAGGGGAAGGGAAAGGAGACCAGGCACAGTGGCTCATGCCTATAATCCCAGCACTTTGGGAGGCTGAGGGGGGCAGATCGCCTGAGGTCAGGAGTTCAAGACCAGCCTGGCTAATAAGGTGAAACCCCGTTTCTACTAAAAATACAAAAAAAATTAGCTGGGCGTGGTGGTGGGCGCCTGTAGTCCCAGCTACTTGGGAGGCTGAGGCAGGAGAATCACTTGAACCCGGGAGGCAGAGGTTGCAGTGAGCCAAGATTGTGCCACTGCACTGCAGCCTGGGCAACAGAGCGACACTCTGTCTCAAAAAAAAAGAGAGAGAGAGAGAAACAAAGAGAAACAGAAAGACAGAGAAAAGAGGGAAGCAAGAAAAAAGAAAAGAGAAAGGAAGGAAGAGAGCACACTGGGCAGCAGTGGACGAGTGCCTCCCGGGGTAAGGAGGGGCCGCCACACCCCACCCACCTCGCGGCACAGTCTGGTCCTCGCCACCAGCTGCCCTCCTTCCCCACAGCCAGCTCTGCAGATGAGTGTTTTAGTGGATGAGATGAGTGTTTTAGTGGATGTGACCCTTGGCTTCATGTGATGTTACCAAACTCATCAGCTACAACCAACCTCCCCGCACATCAAACCAGGCTCTCAGCCTCCCTGCGACTGTCACCCCTGAGCCCACGGGCGCCCCCCAGAGGTGTGTCCTGCCCAGGGCAACTCCCTGACACCCCCAGGGCCTGCTATCCTGGGTCTTAGGTCTTCCAACTCCTCCCACTTGGCAGGAGACACGGGGGCCTTGGAATCGGAGAGTTTCTTGATTTAAGAAACAATCACCGTGTCCCTCGATCTCGAATGGGCTTCACTTCTCCCAAATTGAAACGTTTGTGACAAAAAGCAGAGGAAGGATTGCCAGTTCTTGCAGACACCTGGCAGACACTGGTGGCACACAGACACTCTTGTCCCACCTCCTGAAGCTACAGGCCACAGGTACATCTCCTTACCCACGGTGAGCCCCACCAGGCGGTAGGGGAAGAAGCAGGAGGCCAGGAAGGCAGCCCAGAGCGCCACATACAGCTTCTGTGTGATCTCCGGCTGGACCCACATGAACAAGCTGGAAGGAGACGGGAGGCTCAGGCCGGGTGGGCGCTGCCGGGCCAGGGTGGGGGGCGGGACTTACTTCTTGATCTTCTCCAGGATGTCAGCCATCTTGCCGAAAAGGTTCTGCGTGAAGGAGAAACAGCGATTACAGCAGCCCCCGTGCCTGGGCTGTCAGTCACACCGCGACATCGGGAGGGCCTCCAGGTCAGGCGGCCCTGAGGTCACCCAGAGCCCTGTGGTCCTGCCCAGCTGCTCCGAGGCCGGGGAAGGCGCAGCTCTGGTCTAGGGCAGAGGTGACCATGCTCACAGCAACAGCAGACCCAGGCCTGAGTCCTTTCCAGGGGCGCTCAACCCTGGCCAGGGGCTCCCCTGGGGGGACAGAGGGGGGCTCCACTCAGAACCCTGGCCCACCATCCGCAGAGGCTGAATCAGGAGGCCCCTTCCCCACCCACCAGAGTTACTGTAATGACCAACCAAGGGCAGGGTGACTACAGGTCAGCTGACAGCAGGCAAACCGGGCCTACAGTGTCAGGCACGGACCTCCCCGGGCAGCAGCTGAGGCCGGCAGAGACACACCCCTGGCCAGCATAGGCACATCCCTGGCACAGAGACACCCCTGGCTCACGCCTGTGGCTGACACAGACACACACCCCTGGCTGGTGCCCGTGGCAGTACCTGGGCTTTCTGAGCGACGTCCAGCACCAGCTGGAACTTCTCAGACACAGTCAGGTCTTCCTTTGGAGGTTCCTTCAGTCAAAGGGGAAAGAGAATTTTCCACTGAAATTTAACAGTTCAGAAAAACTACTGACAAAACAGTGTGGAGCCCTCCCAGCCCCAGGGACTCCGCTGTCCCCACACAGCCAGAGGGGATGGGACATCCCTTGGGGACCTGGCACCAGGAGGACACCCCTCTGGGCTGATGGTGACATCTCACCCTGTGCCCCTCACTCTGGGCGCACAACAGGAGTGGGGCAGAGCTGCCCCTGCAATGGCTGAGCAGAGGCTCTGCCTCACAGTTCACCTTCACAGCTGTCCTCCCTCACTTACAGGCAGGGAAACTGAGGCCCAGCCAATGGGAGCTCTGGTCCTGCTTGTCTCCCATTCATTAAGAGCCTCCTAAGGTCTCCCGGGTCCCAGTGCTGGGCGAGCAACAGCCCGCCTCTTCCAGGCACTTCTCCTTACCCCTGGTGCTCCATGTAAGAAACAGGCACTGAGATATCCAGCTAGGCCCGTGGAGGCACCGAGGCCTCCCTTCTGCCCATGCCCAGTGGTCTCGCCCCATGGGCCGAGGCCTCCCTCTAGAGCAAACTTCTGTAAAGGGCCAGTAGTAAATATTTGTGGCTTCCAGGGCCACGTGGTCTGTCGGCTACTCAACCGTCGTGCAAAAGCAGCCACGGCGGTGTGTAAGTGAATGGGTGTGTCTATGGCCAATAAAACTGTATTTTTTTTTTTTTTGAGACGGAGTCTTGCTCTGTCGCCCAGGCTGGAGTGCAGTGGCTGGATCTCAGCTCACTGCAAGCTCCGCCTCCCAGGTTCAAGCCATTCTCCTGCCTCAGCCTCCGAGTAGCTGGGACTACAGGCACCCACCACCACGCCCGGCTAGTTTTTTGTATTTTTAGTAGAGACGGGGTTTCACCGTGTTAGCCAGGATGGTCTCGATATCCTGACCTCGTGATCTGCCCGTCTCGGCCTCCCAAAGTGCTGGGATTACAGGCTTGAGCCCCCGCGCCCGGCCGATAAAACTGTATTTACAAAGTTAGGCAGTGGGCCAGAGGTGGGTGTTTTGTTGTCATTGTTTGTTTTATTGAGACAGAGTCTTGCTCTGTCGCCCAGGCAGGAGTGCAGTGGCGGGATCTCAGCTCGCTGCAATCTCCGAGAGGTGGGCTCTTGCACCTCAGAGGGGAACAGGTCCGCTTGTCCAGCCCGCTGTTCACCGCCCTACCTGGGGAGGCTGCGGGGGCTACAGCAGCCCTTCAGTGTCCCCCGCCCCTGCCACATCACATCCCAGCTGGGAAGCCTCAGCTAGGACAGGCCAGGGCCAGGCAGCCAGCTTCCTGCACAGCCAAGCCTGGCCTAGCAAGCGGGGTGGGGCCAGGGAGGGGCTGGCCTCCTCCTCCCCTCCTCTTCGGGCCAGGGCAGGGGTCCCAGGGGATGACCACATGGCCTCATCCGGAGGCTTCCCCGAGAGGTGCCCACAGGCTGAGAGGCCTGGTGTGACGGAGACAGTCGGAGGAGACTGTGCACCCTCCAGGGACTTACCATGGGCTCAGACACTTCCGGCACGATGCTCCACTGTATCCGCCAGCCCCTGGTGAACAAAAAACACACATACCTTTATGACAGTGCCACCTGAGCCAGAGGATGGCATCGAATCACCAGCCCTACACGCCCAGCTGGCCTTGGAGGGGGCCCTTCTTTGTCCTTCTAGATCCTTCTATGCTGCCTAATGGGGAGAAAAGGGCCCCCAGAACCCCCTGCTGTAAGAGCAGACAATTCCTATCATCCTCACCAATCCCTCCCTTAGGGCCCTTCTGGGTAGAGGGGACATATTTAATAGCAGCCAGAGGTATCAGGAAGGGCGGCCCTTCAACATCCACCAGCCAAAGGGGTCCCGCCCCAATGCTGGGTGCCAATGACACCTTCCAGAGTATTTAAGTGATTTCTACAAAAAACGTTTTCAAATGAGCCAACTGGGGCAGGCACAGAGAACCATCTGGAAACACTGCTGCATGAAAGTGCAAACTTTTGAATGGCCAAGTCAAAGTATGGAATCGCAGCTCCTCCCTCAGCCCCGGCACAAGGCTGAAGTTCACTCCTGGGGGTAACCGTAGGCTAAGAAGGACCAAGGAGTGCTAGGACCAGGGGTCTGCCCCGGAGCGTGGGCTTCCCAGAGCCCCACTCAGTCTCCACAGGGAGGGAGTGCTCAGAGGGGGTAGAAGGAGTGATGCGAGGGCCCTGACTCAGGCCGGGGCTAACGTGTCGGTCACACGGGCGGGCTGCCTGCAGGCGACTGGCACTCCTTCCCAGTCCAGCTCCTCCCCAGCAGGCTCATCTCCAACAGGCAGCCAGCAGGAACCTTCTAGGGTGTGGAGCCCTGCTTGCTTCACCCACCCACCCACTGAGGTTGTGAAGAAGTCCCCTGCGATGCTCAGGGAGGTGCAGGAGCGGCTTTGGCTCTGCTGGCCGCCCACAGAAGGAGGTGCTGGGGGATTTGGGAACTTCCCACTACCATCTCTAGCAAACCAGGGAGCCGCCCTGCCTGGGGGTCTCTGCAGCCTGTCGGGGGGCCACCCCTGAAATGTCAGTGCATGACATACCCAGCTGGGGTCACGGTTGTGTGAGACACAGGGAGACAGCACAGCCACGCACGTAGTGGAATAAAGCGGCCGCGACAAACCGGCTCACCTACCTGGCGATGAGGTAATTGAGGGATAACCTCAGAATTGCTAGAAATAAGAACAACGGGATGGCCCAGCCATGCCACACGGCATTCATGTACACCTGCGGGGGAGAGACGGAGCGTTAGACCTCCTGACAGCTTGGATCAGGACAAGGCACATCCCTCCCACCTCCCGCAACCAGGAGGCCCCAGGGGGGAGACCAGGCCACCCCCCGGCTCTCCAGACACTCAGGGACGAGGGCGCGTCTGATGGGGAAGCCGGAGGAAGGGCTGCTTCCCTAGTTTAAGAGCTGCCAGTGGAAGCGAGGAGCCACCCAGGGAGAAGCGTGTCCTGGGGACAGAAGACGGCGGCTGATTCCACACGGGGATCCCGCTCGCCCCGGTGTGGCTCCCACACTCCAGACTTGGGGCATCACCCGGACTCAGCCTGGCCGGGCAAGGCGGCCAAGCACTGCTGAGGGCGAGACAGGTGCATGCCCAGGGCCACCTTCATGCCAGGCACCATGTGTGCCCAGCACAGAGCCCGGGACAAAGAGCAGATGTGCAGACAGGGCAGAGGACGGAGGTGAGGCCTGGAAGGCTGGTCCAAAGCTTGGGCTCATCTCTTAGTGACAACAGACACGGCACAGGGGCGTGTGGGACCCCAAGCAGCAAAGGCCTCCCGTCGCAAAGCATTTGTGAGGGGTGGTGGGAGAAGAGGCCTTCCAGGGCCGGGGTGGAGCGGGTGGCCCCAGCACCCAGCTTCATCTGTGAGTGTACAAAGTGCCCATGTCCCAGGTGGGCAGTAAATGCCTGGGGCAGGCACAGGGCCATGCACTTCCCCGGACAGCCTGACCCAGGCTGAGGCCATCTGGGGACCTCTCCCAAGGAGCCCACTCGGCAGGGCAGTGCTGCCCTCAGGAGCCCTGGACAGTGTCAGGCTGTGGAGGCCTCCTCTCTGGCCTGGAGGCCTCAGCAAGCGGGTGGGCTGCCTGCATCCTCCTTGTGCTGGAGGCACAGCCTCCACCCCGGGTCAGGGGCATCCCCCGGAGGACGAAGTACTGAGACATAGGTGGCAAGTCTCTCCAGGGCAGGTGGCAGCCATGGCAGGGCAGTTCCAGGCAGGGTGGCTGGGCCCCTTTTCCCCAAGGCCCCGCAATGTGGGCCCCGGCGTCCTCCAATCCCTCAGGACTAGTGGCTCACAGGGGCCGGGCTGGGACCCTCACGCTGCTGTGCCCTTGTGAGGTGCCCCTGGCCCCAGCACCAGGTACTCTGGACCTCAGCAGTGTGGCCACTGCACCGCATGGTGAGTACCAAGAGGCCTTTCCCGAGGGCACCCTGGGAGACGAGGCTGCACCACAGCCCTGTCCAGGGAGCCGTGCAGGCTAGTCCTGGGCCATGCCCATCGTCTTTGATCCTTGAAGCCACCCCCTGGCAGGCGCCGGCATCACTGAACCCACTTTACAGAAGGAGAAATGAGCATGTCCCTGGGGCCCAAAGAAGTGCCACCTGGGGGCTATCTCCCACTCCAGAAGGTGCCTGATCATGTGATGAATGCTGGCAGGCACGTCCCACCCACCCTGCTCGGCCACTGGAGGACCCACTCACGGTGAAGGCGATGGCAGACGTGTAGACGGAGTACCAGTCGGATAAGGCAGAGAGGTTCTTCACAAAGTTAGTGACAGGCTTGGCACCACGCTCTGGGGACAGAGCAGACCGCAGTGGTCAGCACTGTGGCCAGGAGGCCCCTTAACCACGTCTCCCTGGAGAGTCAGTTTGGCTCAGAATCCCAGAGTCCCCACTGCCATGGGCCCCACCCACACTGGGCACCATGGGCGCCACGCAGAGCCGCGGGTACTCACTGAGCCGTCTCATATTTTCAGTTAACCTAAGAGAGAAGGGGAGAGATGGGAGCCCAGGGTTAACGCATCCACCGGCTCTGCAGTCCCCACTGCCCAGTTCCGCTGGCTCTGCAGGGGCCAAGGAGGGCGTCTCAACAGCCTGGGGCCCCTTGAGTGCACAGAACGGCCCTGCACGGTGGCTCAGCACAGCAGGGGGCACCGGGATGGCCCTCAGTGCCGCTCCCCAAGTTAGGAAGGTGGGGGCGACTCGCCAACAAAATCGTCCCCTCGTCTCCTGCCTGTGTCCCCAGAACAGAAGTCCTCAAGGGCAGGGCCTTTGCTGGCCTCGCTCCGTCGGGATCCCCAGGGCCCATGGCAGCGCCTGGCAGGGGAGCCAAGGTTTACTGAAAGGACTCAAGAGCCAAGGAAGGCCCCGGGCAGTGGGCTGAGCCCCCAAGTCCCCATACAACTGTCACAAGCCACGGCTGAGAGCGGAGTGGGTGCACGCAGCTCTGCTGCACCTAAGCGGGCCTTGCGAGCCCCTGCCAGGCATGGCCTCCAGAAGACCGGACACAGTGGAGCCTCCAGCTGCTCTCGGCAGCCTCACGGACAGCTTTGGCCCATGGTGAAGCCTCAGCCCAGGGACTGGGGCCCCTAATGCACAGGCAGCCCCAGGCTCGGCGACCCCTACCTGCGGGCACTCAGGGGTTCCTCCGTCTCCACAGTGTTCTCCTCGGGCTGGAACCGGAAGTCCTCCACGTACTCCCCGAACCGCTCGTAGAACCACTTCTGCAGGCGTGAGGACAGCCCCTGGCTCCGGCGCTCTGCAGGGGGCAGGGGCCTGGTGAGGGCATGGCAGGGCTGCACAGCCTGTTCTGGGGTCGATCCCGGAATCTCAGGGCAGGCAGGGGCCTCACTGCAAGGGCGCGGCCGGCAGGGGCACAAGGAATGCTCGGGGGTGGGGCAGGGAAATGAAGGGGCCCTGTACAAGGGACTCTGAAGGGCTCAGTCCTCCGAAGACACAAGTGCAAACCAACCGGCACAGAGCAGAGCTGCCCCGGCCATGAAGACCTCAGTGCGGGCTCTCTCTGCTTTCCATGCCCTGGCCCCAGCTCTCTGCCTGCCCTGGGCTCTCATCAGAGGGCAGCCCGTCCATCCAGGCTGCTTGGCCCACCTCAGTGGTCTGCATCAAACCCCCTTTCTACCTCCGGGTTGTCAGAAAGTAGCTGGAGGGGTCACTGCCCCAGCCCTGCCTATCCTGGGCATCAGCCAATGGATGGCAAGGCAGGAGGCTGTGTTCTGGGCTGGGGGTGCCCGGCGAGCGACGCCAGCCCAGGCTGAGCGCATGGTGATGTGCTGATGACCAGCACTGTTCTCAAGAAGCTAAGACCTCTAGAAAGCAGCCTCCATCGCGGAAAACCGGAAGAATCCCTCGGAACGGGGGTTCAGGGGTACAGGCCAGTTCCTCCCTTCAGAAGGCCAGTGAGGAGCTGTCTGCAGCAGGTGCTGCCTTGCCACAGTTTCAGGCCCTGGGACCAGAGGGCCTGTGGTCACCATATCCAGGAGGCTGCGGGCTCAGGGCAGAGGTTCAAGAGCCACAGGCCAAGGGGGCTGAGGTCTGTGCACCCCAAGGCCACCCGGGCAGGAAGGATGGGGCCAGGGCAGGCTCCTGCGGCTTCTTCCGACCCCCACTGCAGCCTGGCAGAGTTTTTAAGGGGAGGGTCCAGGCGAGATCGGCACACTCATCCCAGCCGCCAGCGAACCGGCCCAGCTGTGTTCCCGTGGACTTTACTTATGGACTGAAATTTCAGGTTTACATAATGTTCTCATGTGATGAAATGAAACCATTTAAATTTGTGAAGCCAGGCGGGGGCTGGAGTTTGCTGACCCCCAGGTACAGGGAACTGTGCCAGCTGCCTGCAGGGTGTGGGGCAAGATAAAGAACAGGCACTCAGGGATGGAGGACGAGGAGCGAGAAAAAAGGGCACGTGGCCCCTCACTCCCCACTCGCAGCCAACCACGGCCCCACTGCCCACTTGGTCCGTTCGGGGAGGCACCAGGGAAGTGGCAGTGACCAGTGCGGCTCTCACATCACTGTTCCGTGGGGCAAGGCTGAAACCGAGAACGAGCGTATTCCCCAAAGAACACACAATCACGCTTCAGTTGAGTGACTAGAAATTTGCGATGATGACTATGGTGACTCACCACTTCGCCTCAGAGACACTAACCCAGTTCTGACGGGAGGAGATTCCCGGATGCCAGCAGGTGCCTGGGCACAGAACCAGCACCTGCTGCCCGCCCGCCTGCTGGGGGTACCTGCTCCATTGTTAACCTGGGCCTGCAGAACCAGCAGGTGACGTGCACCCGCCTGCCTGCCCGCCTGTCCACCTGCCCACCAGGGAGGGTGTACCTGCTCCATTGCTGGCCTGGGCCTGCCCTTTTGGGGGCTGCTGAGCCGTCTGCTCCTCGGTTCTTAAAAAGCAGGGGGAGAAGAGACAAAAGGTCTGTTAGTTCCAAACTCCATGCCAAGTCAGGCACCCCCCAGGGTTCCTGCGGCCGTGTGCTGCACAGGAGGGCTCAGGGACAGCGGGACTCTCTCCGGAGTCCCCACCGCTCAAATGCTGGTTCCGAGCGTACACAGGCAGAGCTGCCTTCCTAACAGGCACACGTTCTGTTTTTAAACAACCAAACAATGGTTCTCACCACTCTTTCCTATTCATTTTAGCACACTTGCTTCTTTTTTCATCATTAAGCTCAGAATACTCTCATATCACCAACCTGTCTGCTAATGAAAAGATACTGATCGACACACATGTATTTATCAGGTACCATGCTAGGCAACAGGCTGGGTGCCGCCTGTCAGCAGCCTGTGCCCAGCTCCCAGCTCAGCCTACTCCAGGGACCTGCCTGGTCTGGGCAGAGTCACTAGACGGCCACTAGGGTCTGCTTCCGTCCCACACCCAGCTCCTCCAGCCAAGGCTCATGAGCAGGTGCAGCACAGAACAGGGTCAAGTGCTGTGTGGTCGCCCCTAACCTTCCTAACTCTTGGGGAGCGGGAGTGGGGAGGGAGGAAGCTGGGGGAGGAGAAAACCCTGAGAAGAGAACAGAGGGCGGAGCACAGGGCAGGGCCAGGTAAGCGGCAGGCAGGAAGCAGACGGCAAGGTTTTCAGTGGGCTTTGGACCCACAATGGAGAGAACCTCTGCCCACCAACAAGTAGCCTTAAACCAAGGTGACTTTCTGAGAATTTTCTTAAAAACCAATATAGAGGTTTGCATAAACAGAATTGCTGTGCTTTAATCCTGCAGCTTCAAGGGGTGTGGTGTGTGTGTTTGTGCATTGTGCGCGCACATGTATCTGTTTGTGTGTGCCCTCACACACCTACCCACCCTGGACAGACCACAGCCACCCAGACCCACCCCAGATCTGTACCAGGATGACAAGGAAAGAGGAGGTCACTCTGTCTGGGACTGCTCTTCCTTCACCCCTCCTCCTCCAGGCTTCCAGAAGGTTCCTAAGCACCACCCCCATGTAAAGCAGGGGAGGGCCCTTAATACTCTCAGGACCTTCAGCTTCCACTTCCTGGGTCACAGCCTGGATGTTCCCTTACTGCCCACTCCCCACCCATTCCCAAGGCAGAGACTGTGTGAGATGGGGCTCCCTGTGTCCTCACAGCTGACCCGGGCTGCACATACCGGCCACCAAGGGGCTTTGGTAAAAGATGAAGACCAGATCCCGGAGTGGGGCTGGCGGGGGTGAGAGGACGGGAAACAGAACACAGGGCCGCAGGGACAGCCTCAGGCCACCTTAGCCACCTGGGAGAAGCAGCGCCCCGTCGGGGGGATGGTACTGTGGCCAAATGCCTAGGGACCGCACCTGTCCCTGGGATCTCTCAGCGTGGCAGGTCAGGTCTCTGTTGCACCTCTACATAATTAAATGTAATTTAAGCTTTGAGCTTCTGTGGATTTTCACAGCAGGTTCAGCATCAGGTAAAGCGCCTGCCGAGGCCCATGCACCCATTTCTGGTCTGGGAGGTTCTGCCAGGGTGGAATAGGAAAGTGAGGCCTCTCCCTCCCCCACACTAGCTGGATGCCCCCACGTGAGCCCTCCAGGGCACTCCACAAGATCATGCTGACCTGCAGGAGGTGGGCAAGGAAGAAGTGGGAGCCAGCCCAGCAGACCCCCCGTCTTCCCACACACTAAACCTGAGGGTGCTGAAGGGAGCCGCTTCCTCAGGGCCAGCTAAGCAGCGACACGTGGAGCCCTGACAATGACACACGGCCCCTGGAGTGCCCGGAGCAGGCAGTCTGTGCTCAGCTGGGGTGTCCCAGAGATGCTGTGTGCATCCCTAACCGGTGAGAGCCATCCATGTGGGTCATGGGGACCATGGACAAAGGTGTGGCCAATGGTGGTGGGAGGCTGGAGGAGGGGGCCGTGGGGGAGGCTGAGATGGGAGACCCGGGAGGAGGCTGAGTGGGAAGGCTAAGGGGGAGGTTGAGTGAGTGGAGGCTGGAGGGAGGCTGAAAGTGGAGGCTGGGTAGAACCTAAGTGGGGAGGCTGAGGGAGTGGAGTCTGAGGAGAGGGGCTGAAGATGATGCTAGAGGGGAGGCTGAGCGGAAACTGAGGGTGGAGACCGAGGGGGGAGGCTGAGGGAGTGGAGGTTGAGAGGGAGGCTGGAGCAGGAGGCTGCTGGAGTGGAGGCTGAGCGGGAGGCCTGGGAGCCAGAGGTGAGGCCTGAGCTCCCTGGCCTCATCCACTGGGCACCAGTTTGAACTTGTGCAGAAGGACACAGAGCCTCGTGGTGTTAGTGAGACAGGAGGGCATTGGCTTTGTAACTTGCGCTGGGGTCCTGAATGACCTGTTTCCTGCTGGCGGCACTGTGAGGCACAGGGCAGGGTGAGGGAGGAGGCTGTGAGCACTCAGGGCCCCGCATGGGACCCACAGGCAAGAGCAAAGACGTCGGCTGTAGACATGCCCTCTAGGAGCCAGGGCGGCACTGGCACCCAGGACACGATCCTGCCGGGATGGGGGCAGGGGCCACAGGGCACCCTGAGGGGCTGCAGTGCGGCTGGGGCAGACAGGGCAGATGGGAACACGCACAGACAGTGCTGGGAGGGCAGGTCCTAGGAAGATCCTAAGAGGCCGGGCCGGCCCTCAGGATGGGGCAATGGGTGGACGCACAGAACGGGGTCACCTGCAGGCCACGATCAGGGCCACGAGGTGGCTCTGGGGCTCTGCAGGTCCCATGCCAAGCCTCTCTTCAGTCGGCCTGGCCCCAGGCCTGGGAGCTGGCAGGAACACCTGCGCCAAGGTCCCCCTTTTCCAGACTGCCAGAGGCACAGGAAGATGCCATGTTCCCAGGACCAGGGCTCATGCAGGTATAGGCAGGACCTACACCTGGGAAGTCGGAGCTGGGCCCACCCTCACTCTCAGGCCTCTCCAGGGCCAAGAACACTGCTGCCAAGATGCTATGGGTGCAGCAGAGGCCGGCGGGGCAGGTGGGGTGGGGGGTTGGGGCAGCCGCACACAGGCCAGGGCCCCGAGGAAGGCAGGGTACCTGGCCTTCAGCACCTCCTGCACCTTCTGCTCCAGCTCCATCCGCCGCTGCCGCTCCCGGTCCAGCTCCTGCCGCAGCATCTCCGCATTGGTTTCTTCTCGCAGCT
This sequence comes from Theropithecus gelada, assembly GCF_003255815.1. Classification (NCBI taxonomy): domain Eukaryota; kingdom Metazoa; phylum Chordata; class Mammalia; order Primates; family Cercopithecidae; genus Theropithecus; species Theropithecus gelada. Next base: position 3,931,643 of record NC_037678.1, read on the forward strand.
TCCGGAGCTCCTCCTCTATGGGGGAGAGAATAGCCAGGTGACCATCCCTCATGTCCACATGGCCCTCTGACTCTGGGATGCTGGGGCAGGGGTGCCTGACTCAGAAACAGCAGAAGGGTCTCTGCTCTGTAAGCAGACCTGAGCCCTGACCTTCCTCCAGGGTACAGGGTGCTCACACAGCAGGACACACACTGGTCCCCATCCGGTCCTTCCTCCTGGGTAGGAGCTATTAAGGGGGCTACTATTGCACGACTAGGGCCAGAATGAAGCAAGGGTGTGAATTTCTTCACTATGTTCCTAACAGTGCAACAGAGAACACAAAAGTCACTTCACCGAGCACCGCCACGCTGAGGACACCTGCGGAGAGGACACTGACCGCACCCGGCCAGCCCACCACACCTACCCAGCGCCTCCATGCGCTGGGTGAGGTTCTGGGACGCATCGGTGGCAGAGCAAAGGCCCTGGGCCAGCAGGGACAGCCCACAGCTCAAGCTGGCCAGGGGGCCTCAGAAGAGCACGGGGCAGGCTGGACACAGGGCTGCTCTGGGAAAGCCTCGGGAGAACATGAAGTCTGAGTGAAATCTGGAGGGAACACAGTGAGGCCACAGACTCTGGGAAAGAGCATCCAGGCAGAGGGAGGAGGCGAGGTCAGAGACTGGAAGACTGAGGATGGAAGGGCCAGGAGCCAGAGAGGGCAGGCAGCCTCTGGGAGTCAGGACACTTCCACCAATTGAAGATAGGGGACAGGGGACTCGGCCTCTCTCCCACTTCCTCTGCCCCAGCCCTGCCTCCTCCTCCTCAAACCAACAGTGTTGGGTCACCTAAGGGCAAGCCTGAGGCCCTCGCTTCTCCCCCACTGCCCTCCCAGGGCCTGGCACAGGCTCCACGCATGAAGGACGAGAGCAACAGACCAATGAGAGCAGAGAGCCGGCCCCTGTGGACACCCCCAGGTCCTTGGTCCTTCCCAGAGGCCTGGGCCACTGACTGGACCCTGCCCAGATGCTCCCCTCCCCAGCCCACCCACCCTCCTCTGTGTGGTGTCCCCTGCCCAGCCCAACCCTATCTCCTTGACAGGCTCAGGCAAGGTCACGGGTAAGTCCAGGTGGAATAACGCTGGTTGACGGGGCAGCACTGGCTTGCAGAACCCAGCTGAGGGTCACCTAAGTGCTGTCTCTACCCAGAAGGCTGCCTTGGCTGTGGCCTATGGTGGCTGAGGGTCCAGATTGGTCAGCCTTGACTTCAACTGCACAGACCACACCGACCATGGGGTGGACACGCTGAGACCTTACAAAATGGCAGCGGCAGCAGGAGAAGAGCGTTTGCTGGAGTCCCACAAGATATTCCGGAGACAAAGGAACATGGCCAGTGAATTCACCCAGGTTCGTGGGCAGGGCCAGCAGCCAGACCCCACCAGTGTGAGGCAGGAACCCTTGGGGGTCTGGCCAGCAGTCAAAGGCTGAAGGCAGGTTTCTAAGCCTGGAAGCTTCTTTCTGGGTAGGGTGGGAGATGTTCAGAGTGACCCCAGTAGCTTCCTTTCCTGTCCTGGATACCTCACCACATGACTTGGGGCCACAGGGCCATACCTAAGACTCTAACATTGAGGCCAAGGGCAGTAAGACAGCCTCAGGCCCCAGTCCCAGGCCAAAGTCCAGGAGTAGCTGTGCAGAAACAGCAGGGGGCGGTGCCCAGGCAGGGAGCAGCCGCAGGTGGACTGGGGTCAGTAAACCCAGAAGCCAAAGGTCAGCACACCTTCCTGCCTGGCAGCCACAGGCTCATGGTACCCAAGAGGGAAGAGACAGGCGCCAGCATCTCACCAGCCCCACCCCCACTGGGGATGCTGGCGGCTCAGTGGACGCTGTTACTAACCAGTGAGACAGTATTCGGATTTGCCAAGGGCCAGGATCCATTTGTTCACTGTGGGTGTCTGGAGCTCTGCCTCGCTCCCCTGCCTTCTGGGCTCGGCTCTTCTCCAAGCATGGTTTCAGTGTCCTTCAGCATCCTGGACTCCCGAGAGCCCCCCACCAGGGTTACTGAGCTGGCCTGGACAAGACCCTCCCTATGGAGGGTGGGGTGCGGGGCACTGGGCCTGTCCCTGCGGGCTGCCTGGTCTCATCAGGCTGGTTTGCTCCAGAGCTCACCCTCCCCACCCTGCCTCCGTTCCGGGGAGAAGCGTCTGGCCCTGGCACGGCTACTTTTCTCCGCGGACCGAGGTCCCCAACCCGCTGACATGGCCAGGTTCCACCACCTGGCAGAACGTTAGCTGAAGCCGGTGCCTCCCCACGGCTCGGGACAGGCTGCGAGGTACCAAGTGTCCAGTCTGGGGGCTGAGCAAAGGCAGGGTCAGAACGGAGGCAGGTGGCCTCTGCCCAGGGCCTTGGGAGGCTTCCGGGTCACAATCAGGGGCAGGGTCCAGCCCGGCCTGCGAGTCCAGTTCAGAGCAACAGGAAGGAGCCGGCAGGAGCAGCAGGGCCGACCTGGGGCTGTGAGGGGCACGTCTCCAGGGCTGAGGGAGCTGTACCCAGGCCCTCCCTGGGCGGCCGGCAGGAGCAGCAGGGCCGACCCGGGGCTGTGAGGGGCACGTCTCCAGGGCTGAGGGAGCTGTACCCAGGCCCTCCCTGGGTGGCCGGCAGGAGCAGCAGGGCCGACCCCGGGCTGTGAGGGGCACGTCTCCAGGGCTGAGGGAGCCGTACCCAAGCCCTCCCTGGGCGGCTGGCTAGCTCCTTTACAGCAGAGGGGAGCAGTGCCAGCCACACTCGGGCGGGAACCCTTCACCCCCACACGTCTGGGTTTCTTTCTTCCAAGATCCCAGATCTATCCGCTCTGCTGTTCTCTCAGCTGCCCCAGCCCCATCCCCGTGTTCTTAACCGGCCTCCCAGCTCCTCGCACACCCTCCCGTCCAGCTCCAAGCTGAAGTCCAAGGCTGCTTTTAAAGCACAAGCCAGAACTTGTTGCTTTCCCGCTTAGAACTCCTCACCGGGCTGGCAATGAATCCACTTCCCAGCCTGAAGCTCCCTCCCGAGGCCCCCACCCCCCCACTCCCAGCCTCAGCGCCCTCCACACCACCCTCATCTTTGCTTTTTGGGCTCAAGCCACAGAGACTTGCTTTTAGGTCCCCCAATATCCAGAAAATACTCAGATTTGCCCAGGGTAGGGCCTGCCCCAGGACCTTTGCATGTGCTGGCCCTGGTCCCAAGGAAGCTTCTCTTCCACCCTCCGGGGTCAGGTGTCCCTCAGCCTCAGTCCTGACCCCAATACCACTTCCCCAAGTGAATTCCCCAATAGCCCCCCCATCTAGTGCAGCCGTCTGTCATTTTCCCTCATGGGTCCTGCTCTTGCCTCTTGGGGACAACATGAGTCCCACTCCGGGTGCTGGGTGGGGCTTCCCAGAGACGACACACAACCTCCTGGTAACGTGTGATGTTTCCAGGCCTCCATCACTTGTAGGCCTCCCTGACTTGTGCCCAACACACTCCACAGATTCTGGAGAAGGGACCACCGCGGTGTCACCCTCTGTTCCAGCCCCAAGACCCAGCCTAGCCCAGGGAGAAGCCAGCAAGATGTGGGGAAGGGAGAGTGGCTGGGAGGGGATCTTGGCCGGTTCTCACATAGCGCGTCTAGCCGGGAGGGCAGACGCGCTGACCAGCAGGCCGTGCACGGAGTGACGGCAGCCGGGGACTTGGGTATTTGGGGTCACAGCCCTAACATGGTGATGAGTCCACAAACCCCACCCCCCGCAGGGACCTCCACCCAGCCCCTTGCCAACTTTGCAAGGGGCTTGCCAGCCCTCCGCCCTCCTGGCACGGAGGAGGGCCAGCTCTTGCACGCTTTCGTCAGAAATACTCAGGTAATTGTTACATGCCGGACTCTGCCACAGCGCCAGGACACCACCATGACCAGAGGGGACACCACCCTGCCCTGAAAGGGTGCCTGGGTGGGTCCCCAAGAGCAGCATGGAGCGGGTGAACCCACGGCATGGGCCCGGCCTGGCCCTGGAGCCCTTGGTGGGCAGGTCCATGCCCCAAGGCAGGAGGAGCCTGGGGACCCTTCCTCTGAGAGGGTCACATGCCCACCAACAGCCAGGAGAACCTGGGCATCTCAGCCCACCTGAGATGGATGCTGCCCTCCCACCCCACCCCCTAGCCACCTCCAAGGGACCCAATTCTCAGCCTCTTGGCCCCTCTTTTGATGTGCCTAGCATACAGAAGGGGCTTAATCAAGTCTCACTGGATGAGCGAAGGAAAGAACCGAGTGCCCCATCAGCCGGTGTTTCTCCCCAAAGGGAGCGTCCGCCTGGCTCAGTCCCGAATTCGGAGCCAGCTGCGGAGGGTTCTGAGACAGCCACGGGGCGTGTTCATCTCATGTCTCTGTCTTCATGTTGTGGCAGTGACTCTCACCGCGTGGGAACACAGAGGTGAGACAAGTCACACGGGGCAGTCTTGCTCCCAGCAGGGCTCTTGGGTGGAGCAGGCCAAGGCGGGAAGGCTCGGGTACTTTCCCGGGTTAACTCCTAGCACCCACACGTCGCCTCCTCTGGTCTTGGCCCTGTCAAGGTCAAGGCAGCCCATATGCCTCTCTACCCATAGGTCAGAGAGGCACTTCGGCCCCTCCCTGCATGGGTAACAGGAAACCACATTTTCCTAAATGGGGCTCCCCTCTACACCCCTTTCTGGAATCACTAAGCCGTGAAAGGGTAGCAGCCAGCCAGGTTCCACCATGCGGCAGAGCACTGGCCAAAGCCTGGGCCAAGGTGGCCAGTCCCAGCCCAGGGATGGATGTGGACGGATGCGGACACGGGTCCCTCCTGGAGCCTGGGATGCAGCATTGTGCCTGCCTGTGTGAAAAGGCACGCTCACAAGCCTGGGTTCAGAGGTCCAAGGGGCCTCAGGCAGCCGCCCCTCTTTCCACCCTGGACCTCCTGGGGTCAGGCTCTCTGAAGAGCACAAACAAATGTGAATGCCAGAGCCCTGCCATCCATGCTGCTCAGAGCCCAGAGGACGCCTGGCTCCCAGCTCGGCCAGCAGCACGGTCCCCTCAGCCTTGCAGACAGGGCTCCTCGGACAGTGTGGCGAATCAGCCTGTCCCAGCTTCCGGAAGAGCCACGAGGCTTCCCACCTTTGCCCAGTGTCATTTCTGACGGTACAAAGACAGCTAAGTAAACAAAACCGGCCGGAGCGTCTGACCGTTGATCTCCCATGAGTCTTTCCCATCTCCGAGCACACGGTTCCCTGCAAGGCCAGGCTGCTGTGTCTCCAGAGACTGAAATGATGATCACACGCCCCACGACTCCATCTCACAGGCCTGCCTCCCGCCCAGCAGCGACACATTCAGGTCAACTGCAATGTGCCGAGCACAGCTGTATCTTTCCACAGGACAAAAGCGATGCAAATCCCCCATCATCAATTTTTCTTTCTCTTCCTCGAGTAAGAAAAGAAACAGGAGGGCCAATTTCCTGCCCAGAGCAAACGACTGAGCTGATATTCACATGGCAGACTCCTCTCGTCCAGCCCCGGCCCCCATCCAGGCCCCGAAAACCTGTGGCTGCTGCCAAGGCTCTGGGTTCCCTCGGCCTCCGGAGTCGGCCTCCTCAAGCTGCTCACAAACACCAAGGACGCCGGGCTGCCCCACCCACGGGCCTCCCTGCCCTGCAGGTCAGGGCCGAGGTGTCTGCAGGGTGGGAGTGGGAGCGAGGCCACACACAGGGCAGGCCACGGGGCCCCTTGGTGACCTCTGCATTTGTTTCCCATGGCTCGCCACCAACACAGCGGCTTAAAACAACACAAACGTATTCTCTTACAGTTCTGGAGTCAGAAGTCCCACCTGGGTCTCCCTGGGCTGAGGTCACGACGTGGGCAGGGCTGTTCCTTCTGGAGGTTCCTGGTAGGGGGAGACCCATTTCCTGCCCTTCCAGCTTCCCGAAGCCCTGGTGCTCCTTGGCTGGGGGCCCCCAGGGAGCAATGACATCACTGTGACCTCTGACCTCACCCTCACACGGCCTCCCCTGACCTTCCTGCCGCCTCCTTCTCAGAACCTCTGTGGTGACTGTGCGCCCAGAACCATCTCCGCCAAAGGTCTGCGACTCAATAATCCAGAACCATCTCCACCAAAGGCCTGTGACTCAACAGTTCAGAACCATCTCCACCAAAGGTCTACGACTCAATAGTCCAGAACCATCTCCACCAAAGGTCTGAGACTCAATAATCCAGAACCATCTCCGCCAAAGGCCTGCGACTCAATAGTCCAGAACCATCTCCACCAAAGGCCTACGACTCAATAGTCCAGAACCATCTCCACCAAAGGCCTGAGACTCAATAGTCCAGAACCATCTCCACCAAAGGCCTGAGACTCAATAGTCCAGAACCATCTCCACCAAAGGCCTGAGACTCAATAGTCCAGAACCATCTCCACCAAAGGCCTGAGACTCAATAGTCCAGAACCATCTCCACCAAAGGCCTGAGACTCAATAGTCCAGAACCATCTCCACCAAAGGTCTGCGACTCAATAGTCCAGAACCATCTCCACCAAAGGTCTGTGACTCAACAGTCCAGAACCATCTCCGCCAAAGGTCTGTGACTCAATAGTCCAGAACCATCTCCGCCAAAGGTCTACGACTCAATAGTCCAGAACCATCTCCGCCAAAGGCCTGCGACTCAATAGTCCAGAACCATCTCCACCAAAGGCCTACGACTCAATAGTCCAGAACCATCTCCACCAAAGGCCTGTGACTCAATAGTCCAGAACCATCTCCACCAAAGACCTGAGACTCAATAGTCCAGAACCATCTCCACCAAAGGTCTGAGACTCAACAGTCCAGAACCATCTCCACCAAAGGTCTGTGACTCAATAGTCCAGAACCATCTCCACCAAAGGCCTGTGACTCAATAGTCCAGAACCATCTCCACCAAAGGTCTGAGACTCAATAGTCCAGAACCATCTCCACCAAAGGTCTGCAGCTCAATAGTCCAGAACCATCTCCACCAAAGGTCTGCGGCTCATCCACATCTACAAAGTCCCTTCTGCCAGGGGAGGCCACATTCACAGGCAGGGGGACATGGCCACTCTGTGGGGCCATGATTGTGCCAACCATCCTCTCCCTTGAGATGATCGTGTCGGGCAAAGGAACCAAGTGCCTAGGCAGGATGGGTGAGTCCTCATCCTTCCACCCAGCCCGGCGTGGACTTTCCTGCCTCTGGCAGTCCTTGGGTCTTAAAACCACTGGAAGCCCTCCTTTGGTGGGTCCAGGAGCCCTCCAGGAGTATGGGGTCCCCGGTGGCCCCAGCTCTGTCTCTCTCCTCCCCACTTCCAGCTGTGCCCCCAAAGGCACCTGAAGCAGGATTCCCTGGCGCCACCACCGAGGCGGCCCCACCAGAAAACTGTACACTGAGCCTCTCTAAAGCTCCACAGTGAACAGCACAGATGGAGGGGATGTTCCAGAGTCACCCACGCGGCCCAGAAATGCATGACCTGCCACAGCGCATCCTAATGGCAGCACCGGGCACCTTCTCTCCCGAGACTCCCTGCACCTGTCTCGGGCACAGACATGTGCAAGACATGTGTGAGCATCCAGGCGGCAGCCATACACGCCGCACAGGAATGGGAGGCTGCCTCGGTGCACCAGGATGCGCGTGATATCACACCTGCCAGGGCCAAGTCCCAGGTGGAGACCCAGGGGTGGGAGCCGTGGCCCGCGACATCAGAACAGAAAGTCACGGCCCTGCAGGAGCAGAGGAGCCACCACATCAGAGGCCACGGCTTGTGTGGATCCCATGGCACTGTTTCCAGCCCAGTGAGCTGTGCCTCTTCCAGGTTCGAGTGCCGGCCGAAATGGGCTGAGTGCACAGCAGACCTGGTCACAGCAGCCACCGAATGGCAAGGAACCCAGTGGGAGGCCAGGGGCCCAAAATGCCTGGCCAAGGAGTGAGTCGAACCCCGAGAACCTAAGTGCCAAGGGAGCACCTGAAACGAGAAATCTGTGCCTGCCTTGTGAGTTCTCATCCAGGGGTCTGCTCCCCCAGTGCCCAGGAAGGCACATCGGCCGTCTCACTGTCAGGAAAGAAAGCGAGGGAGCCCAGGTGCATGGCCATGGGGAAACCAGCATGGCTACCCAATGGGCCAGGGCCTGCCCCCACTCCAACCTATCACAAGAGCCATGGGGCAGCAAAATATGTCGGGGTGGAGGGGAAGATGGAAGGAGGCCCAGGGGACACTCTGTGTGCCCAGAGGGACCCTCAGACCCACAGGCGTCTTGCAGTCGGGGGTCAAGCTCTAGCGCAAGGTTTAGGGATGCTCACGAGGAAGAGTGGCTCTGGTCCTGCAGGCAGCCCCACCCACTCCAGATAGCACCAGCCACCGAATGAAGCAGATCAGCCACAGACCAGGAGCCCCCGGGACAGGACAAGAGCCTGGCGTGGTGACACATCGCACATACAAATCGCCCCACAGAGGCTAAAGGAAGCCCCGGGACAGCCAGGCTGGTTGTGCACCCACCCACCCAGCCTTCACACCTCCCCAGCGTCTGGAAGGAGAAGGGCAGGGATGACCACCTCACTGGTCACTCCAGGGCAGCCCCCAGCACGTTCTCTGATGAGTGAACGGCCACCCTGATTTGAGGGGAGGCAAAGGAGATGCGTCGGCTCAGGCCTACACAGGCCCAGACGGTGAGGCCGAGGCCCGGCCTCCACCCAGCCTCGACGCCCAGCCCACAGGGAAGTTACTGGAAGGAAGGAAAGCAGCTCTGCGGCTATTTTTAAACCTGCAAAAGTAGATCTCTCAGGCAGGAGTCCTCTTGGCACACGACTGATTCAACAGGCCCTGCCTCACCCAAAAATAAAAATCAAGTGATAATCTTTAAATAAAACTCCTTCCCACCAGACCAGGGGCGCAAACTCAGGATCCACCCAAAAAGCTGCTCCTGGCCAGGCAGAGGCCTGCACCCCCAGAGGCCCGCACCCCTAGAGGCCTGCACCCCCAGAGGTCCCACCTGGCCACCTCCCCTGGACTCTCACCTGAACTCTCCCAGGCCAATTCAGCCCTCCCGCTATCACCACAGGACCTTTCCAGAAGACAGGCATTCCCTCCATCGAATTACCCAGCTGCGCCCAGAGTACAGCGCCAGCTACAGTCGCCACACAGAGGCAGTCGCTTTAACCCCTTCCTCCCGTGGCCCTACCTGCTCGGGGAAGACAAAAAATTCCAAGAAATGCCTTGCTTTCATGGTCAAGTTTTGCCTGCATTTTCTCCCTAACATTTATTTATTGCGGTGTCATTTACCGCTATGTGCGGCGGTAATGTTTACTGAACAATCAACTGTCAACACCGTCTCGGTCGGTAACTAGGAAGAAGCAACCTTCCAAGCACATCACACCCTAATGTCGTAGGCTGCTGCGCGCATAGCTGGCCGACCGCCGTTTTAGGTCCATTTCAGGACACCAGTGCAGGATCTAAGGTGGACAAATAATGTACTGACATTCTTACCATGCCAAATAAGAAGAACTAGGATCCCAGCCAGGGTTTCCACCCGGAGCAGCTGGTTTTCAGAAACCGATGCCTACCTCTCCCTGTGAGAGGCACGTGGCATCTGACAGCCCGTGGGCTGGACTGTGGGGCTCCGGCCCAGCACGGAGCCAGGAGAGGCGTGTGCTTGACAGCACGTGCTGTCCCTCGCCCCCGCAACCTCCCTTTCCAACCAAGCACTTGGCACCCAGCAGCCAAGCCCTCCGGGCCCCCAGTCCCTTCCCACAGCAACAGGCTCTCTGCCAAGCACCTGCTCCCTGCTGAGTGTGGGCTAGGGGCAATCAGGGACACTCCCCAACTCCACTTCCAGCTGGTGACTCTAGGCCCCAAGGCACTAGGAAGCAAAGGTGGCACAGATAAAACCGTGCCTGGGACCAAACACCAGACAGAATGAGAGGAAGGAGGTACATCCGGAGCTCTGGGAGGTGGCCAGTGAGGCCTTTTTTTTTTTTTTTTTTTTTTTTTGAGACGGAGTCTTGCTCGGTAGCCCGGGCTGGAGTGCAGTGGCCCGATCTCAGCTCACTGCAAGCTCCGCCTCCCGGGTTTACGCCATTCTCCTGCCTCAGCCTCCCAAGTAGCTGGGACTACAGGCGCCCGCCACCTCGCCCGGCTAGTTTTTTGTATTTTTAGTAGAGACGGGGTTTCACGGTGTTAGCCAGGATGGTCTCGATCTCCTGACCTTGTGATCCGCCCGTCTCGGCCTCCCAAAGTGCTGGGATTACAGGCTTGAGCCACCGCGCCCGGCCCAGTGAGGCCTTAAAGTATGTGCAAAAGGGCATGCCTAGTGGAGGAAACAGCGTTATTAGTTAATTTATCTACCTATCCATCCATCCATCCATGCATCCATCTACTCACCTGTCTGCTCATTCACCCATCCATCCATTCATCCATCATTTAGCCACCCATTACCTAATCTACCCATTTGTTTGCCTTCTCATTGATGCATCCATCTATCCAATCACCCATCCATCCACCCCCATGTCCATCCATCCACACATCCACTCACCCACCCATCTAACCATCCCTTCTCCCATTCACCCACCCATATATCCATCTACTCACCCATCCATCCATTCATCCATCCATCCACTCACCCATCCATCCATCTACTCACCCATCCATCCATCCACTCACGCATCCATCCATCCATCCATCCATCCATCCACTCACCAATCCATCTACCCATCCCATTTCCCATTCACCCACCCATCTATCCATCCACTCACCCATTCATCCATCCATCCACTCACTTGTCTGTTCATCCACCCATCCATCCATCCATGATTTACCCACCCATTTACCTAATCTACCTATTTGTTTGCCTACTCACTGATCCATCCATCCATCTACTCACCCATCCATCCATCTACATGTCCACTCATCCATCCATCCATTCATCCACCCACCCATCCATCTATCCAGCAATGCATCCATCCACCCATCCACTCACCTGTCTACCCATCTACCTATCCACTCACCCACAGCCATCCATCCATCCATATATACATACACGCAGACGTGCGCTGAGTATCCAATAGCTGCCAGGCTCTGGGCCCAAGCCCTTGGAAGTCACAGATAAGGCAGCAGCTACCTTTACTCCCTCCCACATGAGTCCAGTTGGTAGATGAATGTGACAAATAAGGGTCTCCTTACAGAGCTGGGACACTAGGACACACCAGGTGCTGCACCAGTACTCTCCATGTGCCACTAGAGAGCTTGTCTCTGCCATGCAGCCTCATCTACAGATGAGGTGCAGAGGAAGGGAAGGCTTGCTGGCCTGGGGAGTGTCCCACCCACTGCACACAGGACCTCGACTGTGAGGCCAGGGAGCTGGGATGTGTTCATCGGGGCAGGATGCAGTTGACTAGAGAGGTCACAGAGGTGGGCAGTGGTTCCTGACTTAACACTTCCCATGGAATTCAACACAGGCATCATCCAAAACACCTGTCGGATGACGATGCTGGACCCAGGACCTGCAGCCATTGCAAAACACACAGGCAGGCGTGTTCAGGGTCCCTCTCTGACTTCACCCCAGCCCCTGGGGGCAGCAGGGAGAAGGCCCCCCACTGGCAGGATCAGGGGTTTCTCCTCTGAGGTGTGAGCTCCAGGGACGGGGCCAGGAACTCAGCGTGGCAAGGTCAGCTCACCCCGTACTCAAAGATCTGTCCTGGGCAATGAAGGATCCCAGGGCCAAACATCCACAATGTGTAATTAAAGAGCAGCTGGGTGTTCATGGGGCAATGCAGGTGATGAAGAAACATGGATTGGGGGCCAACTTCGTTTTTTCCTAGGGAAATTCCATGTAATACAGACACGCCACTGTCTCAGAGCCACCTGTCTTTATCTTCTGCCTGTCTGCTCCCTTCTGTAGGTCTGGGTCAGCCGCTCATAGTCATCACTTATTAAACACGTCACTCTAGGGCAGAACCAGACCAACCCAGTGTCTGGCCCTGGAAGTCTGATACGGTTTGGCTGTGTCCCCACCCAAATCTCATCTTGAATTCCCACGTGTTGTGGGAGGGACCCGGTGGGAGGTAATTAAAACACGGGGGCAGGTCTCTCCTGTGCTGTTCTTGTGATCGTGAAGAAGTCTCACGAGATCTGACGGTTTTATAAGGAGGAGTTTCCCCGCACAAGCTCGCTCTTTGCCTGCTGCCATCCAGGTAAGATGTGACTTGCTCCTCCTTGCCTTCCACCATGATTGCGAGGCCTCCCCAGCCATGTGGAACTGTAAGTCCATTAAACCTCTTTTGTTTGTAAAGTGCCCAGTCTCAGGTATGTCTTTATCAGCAGTGTGAAAACAGACTAATACAGAGTTTATCTTTTCACCACTGGAGAAACTGTAAAAGCGGAGTTTAAAAGGCCTGAGTCAAGAACCACACCCACAGGCCCAGGTCCGAAGGGGCAAGTCCAGAGATTTTGAGTCAACCCCACACCTAAACCTGTCTCCATCTGGTCTCAAAAGGACACCCTCACCAGCAGGCAGCTGGCAGCTCCCCAGACCCCTCTGCTTCCAGAAGACTTCAATGGTAAGGAAGGTTTTCCTCCCTCTGAATCACCCAGGACAGCCACCTAGAAACTTCCCTTCCCCTCCAGGACCCCTCCATTAAAGCTGTGCATTCAGAGGAAGCCCTGCAGGCCTCAGGAGGCAGATGGCTGGCCCCTCCTGCCAGCTTCTTCAAGAAGACCTCCCATGGCCTAAGGGCCGGCCACTCTGAACTCCGATCCCTGTATGTGAGAGCAGGAAAGGGAGCTTCCAGGAGCACCAGGGGCTCAGGAGGAAAAGGCACCTTCTCTCCAAGTCACACTCTTGGGGAACCACTGCCACTGTCCATCTGAGTGCATCTGCCGGGAATCCACCCGTGTCTGGCACTATGAGGGTACCCATGCCCAGAGATGGGGCGTGGTAGCCTAGGGGAGCACCCTCCAGCTCAGCCAGGAGGCATCTGCAGCCCTCCCCAGCAACACAGGAAGAAGAAAGGCAGTCACGAGGGCTCCCCTACACAGCCTAGCAACCGGGAAGCCCCCAGGAAGAGAAGCTCCCTGGCCCCGAGGGTCCTCAGAAGCACTTCCCCTCCAAAATCCAAATTCTGCATCACATTGCCCTTGCGTAGAGGCTGTGTGTGCACCTTACAACCCTGGGGAATCTCACCTCCCAGAGCCTGCGCGCAGCAGGTGACAAGTGATCAACAGATGCACACGCGTGCACAGCAACCGCGCTCAAAAAGCACTAGCAACCGAAATGCATTTGGGGCTACATAAAAATGCATGATGCTTTTAATTTATTTATGTGCTTCTTTAACAAATTTAGGCTCCTGCCTTCAGCCACGAGCCAAAATCCATTTCAACTTCACAGTCTTCATCCTGTGTCATTTTCTTGAAGGAAAATGTACTCTTCAGGATTTAATCATCAGAGAAGGCTGCGGCATACTTGGGCCATTTCCTCTCCTCTGTGAAGAATAATACTCTGCTTTCTGAGAGAAGGTACTATAGATAATGGAGTGGAATTTTAACACTGACCACTTAGCTGTTTTACAGGTGGGGGAGCTGAGGCCCCAAACGGGTAAATGTCCACAGTCACCTGCTAACCAGTGCCTGAGTCAAGAATTAGAATTGGGTCCTGACTCCTAACACAGCTCTCCACGCCAGCAATCCCTCCTGCAGGTCAGGAGAGGCAGGGATGGCCACAGCAGCACACAGATGTTGGCTTAGTGACAACCAGAATGTGCCTGTGGGTCCCCAGATTACATAATGTCCTTTCTTACATTCTATATCCTTCTGGGGACTAAGATGGTTGTGAGAATGGGACAGGGCATAGGTTCTGCTGGGCAAACTCCAACTAATCTGCAATTAATCCCTCCATTCACCAAGCTCCCACTATACCCAAGACATCATGCTTGGGGTATAAAAACAAGCTCATTCCATATCCTCCAGGTGCAGACAGCCTGCTAAGAACTACCTGTAACTACTAACATCCTGTACTCCTGGAGACAGTACAGCTGTCCATCAGCAGGGAATAAGCAAGGCCAGGAACAGTGGCTCACACCTGCAATAAACTTCAAGAGGCTGAGGCGGATGGATGGCTTGAGTCCAGGAGTTCAAGATCAGCCTGGGCAACATGGTGAAGCCCCGTCTCCACACACATACACACAAAAGCCAGGTGCGGTGGCATGTGCCTATAGTCCTTGCTACTCAGGAGGCTGAGGTGGGAGGACTGCTTGAGTCTGGGAGGATGAGGCTGCAGTGAGCCAGGATCGTGCTACTGCACTCCAGCCTGAGTGACAGAATGAGACCCTGTCTCAAAAACAAAACAAAGTGGAAAAAAAAAAAAAAAGGGAACAAGTAGACAAGTGGATGAAGCCACGCTACAGTCACACTGTGGACATAAATGTAACCCGGAACAGGGACAGGTGTAACCCAGAGCAGGGACAGGTGTAACCCGAGACAGGGACAGGTGTAACATGGGACAGGTGTAACCCAGAGCAGGGACAGGTGTAACCCGAGACAGGGACAGGTGTAACATGGGACAGGTGTAACCCAGAAAAGGGATGGGTATAACATGGAACAGGGACAGATGTAACATGGAACAGGGACAGGTGTCACTGGGGACAGGGACAGGTGTAACTGGGGACAGGGGCAGGTGTAACATGGAACAGGGACAGGTGTAACCTGGAACAGGGACAGGTGTAACATGGAACAGGGGCAGGTGTAACACAGAACAGGGACAGGTGTAACACGGAACAGGGGCAGGTGTAACCTGGAACAGGGGCAGGTCCAGAACAGAGACAGATGTAGCATGGAACAGGGACAAGTGTAACCCAGAACAGGGACAGGTGTAACACGGAACAGGAACAGGTGTAACCTGGAACAGGGGCAGGTCCAGAACAGGGACAGATGTAACATGGAACAGGGACAGTTGTAACACAGAACAGGGGCAGGTGTAACCTGGAACAGAGATTATCTCTGTGTACCATTTTGGAGTGACCTACAGGATATAATGTGAGTGTGCAGAAAGTGTGAGCACCCTAACATTTATCTAAGCAGGAAGGTAAGAATCAATATAGATGCTCATGCTTATAAAAAATTTCAGTTGGAAGAATACAGTGTAAAATTAGAAGGAAACTGGTTATCTACAGGGGAAGAAAGGAAATGGGGGCGGGGTGCAAGAAGAGAAACTCGACTTCTCTGAATATACCTTGACTTTGGAACCATGGAAACGATTTTAGATAGCTGTACGAATAAATTTAATTTAAAAAAGAATTCTCTACATCATGCATCATGGGACAAAATGGCATCACGTACCCGCCGATGTGACATAAGGACACACCATCATGTCTGTGGCACCCGGACACAATCGCATGACCTGAGTCTCTTCATGAGGAAACAGGGCCAACCCAAATTGAGGACAGTCTGCAAAATAACTGACCTGTGCTCTTCAAAAACGTCAATATCAGGAAACAAAGAAAGAACTGCTCCAGGGGAAAGGAGACAAAAGAAGTATGAAACTATCGCAACTCAGAACTGTCTTTTGCTACAAAGGACGTTACTAGACAATAGTGAGGTAGGAATAAGATCTCAGACCAGATAATAGCATTGTATCAGTGTTAATTTCATGATTTTGATAACTGTCCTGTAGTTAGATAAGAGAATATCCTTGCTTTTTGGAAACACAACAAAAGTTTTTAGCACTCAGGGGTATTGTGTCTGCAACCGACCACCAAGCAGCTCAGAAAAAAAGAATACATGGATGGATAAATGGATGGATGGATGGATAAATGGATGGATAAATGGATAAACGGATGGATGGACAGATGGATAGACGGATGGATGGATGGATGGATGGATGGATGGATGGATGGATGGACGGATGGACGGATGGACGGATAGACGGATGGATGCATGGATGGACGGATGGACGGATGGACGGATAGACAGATGGATGCATGGATGGACGGATGGACGGATAGATGGATGGATGCATGGATGGATGGATGGATGGATGGATGGATGGATGGATGGATAAATGGATGGATGGATGGATGGATGGATGGATGGATGGATGGATGGATGGATAGATGGATGGATGGATGGATGGATGGATGGATCCATGAACGGATAAATGGATGGATAGACGGATGGATGGATGGATGGATAGATGGATCCATGAATGGATAAATGGATGGATAGACGGATGGATGGATGGATGGATGGATGGATGGATGGATGGATGGATGGATAGATGGATAAATGGATGGATAAATGGATAAATGGATGGATGGATAGATGGATAGATGGACGGATGGATGGATGGATGGATGGATGGAGGGATGGACGGACGGATGGACGGACGGACGGATGGACGGATGGACGGATAGACGGATGGATGCATGGATGCATGGATGGATGGATGGATGGATGGATGGATAGATGGATCCATGGATGGATAAATGGATGGATAAATGGATAAATTGATGGATGGATGGATAGAAGGATAGACGGATGGATGGATGGATGGATGGATGGATGGATGGATGGATGGATGGATGGATGGATGGATACATGGATGTGTGGATGGATGGATGGATGGATAAATGGATGGATGGATGGATGGATCTATGAATGGATAAATAGATGGATGGATGGATAGACAGATAAGAGAGGCAGACAGACAAATGTGGTAAAATATTAACCTTTGGGGAATAACTAGAGGAAAAATATACAAGAATTCTTTGTATTATTTTTGTAACTTTCCTGTAAGTCTGAAATCATGTCAAAATTTAAAAGAAAAAAAAGCCATCTCCAGAAATCTAAGGTGAAAAGAAACAAATGCACCCAACTCTGTACTGACTTGATAACACAGCCACAAAGGAAGGAAAAAGTCTTGCCAATGACTGTCGAACACCACAACCTGTACCCTTCTAGTGGAACATGTCCTAAGGACAAAAGAACTAGAAACAAATACAGACCGCATTGAGTAATCCTGTGATATTTTATTTTGAGATTGTGTGTATTATCAAGGGATCAAACAAATGAGTAATGCTGATGATATTCACTGAGAACCAAGATTTCAGCAAAAGAAAGATACAATAAAAGTCCGATGAGGTTAAACAGGCACTTAGGAGTCCTGGATGTGAATTCCCATAGAATTATCTGTATGAACTCCTGAGGCCCATGCCCTGTCCACTGAGAAGGTCCAGACACAACAGGTCACCAGCGGCCATCAATGCCCCAGGATCCCCATGGAGTGTGTCAATGTCCGCTTCCACCAAAAGGAACCAGGGCTTTATTTCAGAAATGGTCAATTCCAGGACTGGTGATGAGCCTGGGATATCTGGTCACACCAAAAAGCAAGGAATCTCTCAGAGACAACTGGGTTGTGTCAAAAGGACTCTCAGAAGCCAACTGAAAGAGGCCCAGAGGCAGAACCATTTGAGCATTAATCAGATACGAACCAGAATTATCAAAACACGCCAAATATGTTTACATTCACTGTCCCATGAGAATACCAAAAACCCCAGGAGAGCCCAACACCCTCACTGGTGGCTGTTCTCAGAAAAGAATGCAACTTATTATTCTGAAAACTGGAAAACGAGGGGGGACTCCAACCATGCACTCTGCCCCTCGTCTATGAACTACTCCTCGGCAGAGCCAAATGGCAGACAAAGGGAAGATTGTTTTCAGAAATGTGTCAGCTAACAAATGGAAAGGGAATGGCAGAAGTAGAAAATGACCATTCTGCAACCTCTAATGAAATGATGGCTCCGAGCAATAATCATCAAAGCTGTGACATTGAACAGAGACTGCCTCATGGAAGCACACAGCACCACCAACAGAGGGATCGTCCCCCGAGGGTCACCCAACCCCGTCGCGACCGGGAAGCACAGGGTATGGACCATGTTAGGCCACCTTCAGCAGAGTCCACAGCAGAGACTGTTCAGCAGGTGACCTGGTCTACCAAGGACAAAAAGTGTGATGCGAGAACCTGCAGGGTCAAGACTGGAGAGAGACACCACCAAGCACAACACACCAACCGCATCTGACTCTTCATTCAGAGAGAGCTGCAAAGCAATCTGAGACCTCCTCAGGGAAATTTATTTCCTTCCTTCCTTCCTTCCTTCCTTCCTTCCTTCCTTCCTTCCTTCCTTCCTTATTTATTTATTTAGAGATGGAGTCGGATGCAGTGGCTCACGCCTGTAATTCTGACACTTTGGAAGGCCGAGGCAGGTGGATCACCTGAGGTCAACAGTTCGAGACCAGCCCGGCCAACATGGTGAAACCCCCATCTCCATTAAAAACACAAAAATTACCCAGGCATGGTGGCGGGCACCTGTAATCCCAGCTACTCAGGAGGCTGAGGCCAGAGAATCACTTGAACCCGGCAGGCAGAGGTTACAGTGAGCCGAGATCACACCACTGCACTCCGGACTGAGTGACAGTGAGACTCCATCTCTAACTAAAATAAAATAAAATAAAATAAAATAAAATAAAATAAATAAACTAAACTAAACTAAAATAAAACAAAATAAAAAAATAAAAAAATAAAATAAAATAAAATAAAATAAAATAAAAATATTAAGAGATGGGGTCTCACTCTGTCATCCAGGCTGGAGTGCAATGGCTCATTCCCTATCAGGGAAATTTGAGCCTAAGTTGGATAGCTGATGGTATTAACGAAAAGCTGTTTGCTTTTTTCAGTTGTGATATTAGACTTGTGGCTTTTGTTTTTAAAACACATTGAGCTACCCACTGAAATATTTACAGCTGAAATGAGAGGATGCTGGCTGGGATTTGCTCCAAAACATCAGCGGGGGGGGGGGGGGGGGGGGGGGGGGGGGGGGGGGGGGGGGGGGGGCGCGTAGGGGTAGGGGGCAGGGAGAGGGCGTGTCAGGGAAGCTGCTTGGTCTGGAATCTTGCTGCGGCTAATGGTGGGTTTCAACCAGGGAGGCCCATGACACTCTGCTCCATTTCTGGATACATTTGAAATTTTCCGTAATTAAAAAAGAATCCCTGTGCTCACCACCCCACAGGCTGTCAGAGTTGAACCCAACACTTTTACTTCATGAGCTACCAAGGGGTAAAAGGAGATGCTCCTTTGGCAAATGCTGAGGACACAGTCACAAGTGCTGGTCCATGGACGCCAGCAGCTCTGTTCATGACCAAGTGGCCTCATTTCCTCCGGGATCTGCTTGTCCCCAGAGAGGCAGCCCTGTGGGTTCTGCTGTCTCCATTTTGCAACTTTGTATCAACAAAGCCTCAAAGTGAAAGTGCATGGACAGGTGTCCCTCCATCCCTCCACCCCACATGCCAGCTCGCCCCTTCTCCTGAAGCTTCCTGGGTCCCAGCAGAGGGTCCCTGTTGATGCTCACAGATCCTTCCCCTGCGCCAAGAGCACCTGCTCCCTGAAAGTGAAAAGTCGACCCCCTGCCCCGTGACTGAAAAACCATCAATATTCAGCCCCTTTGACTCACAGAAAGGCAGTTCGCCAGGTTCAGCAGACAAGGCAGCCTCTGGAGGTTGACGACTTAACTAGGGTCTGCCGAGCGATGCTCTCCGGGCCACACCCTCCATGCACAGGCCCCGCTGGACAGTCAACCAAGGGCCAGCCCCCTGCTGCCACCACCCAAGGAGAGCCTGGCTTCTCCATTCTCAGAGTTCCCTCAACTCCAGCAGAGCCACCACTGCAAACCGGCGAGGTTGCAGGCGGCAGGTCGCCAGGATGGTCATCGGGAGGACTGAACCCTGTCAGCAGCCCACGGGGCCCAGCCCCTCTCTGCCCAGGCTGGCTCTATGCAACCTAAGACTGGTGGGTAGACTGAGTCACTCCACGGCACAGCCACAACGTGTCACCAGAGCTGTCCTCAGAACAACCAATGTCCAGTCCTCAGGGGCCTGAAAAAGCTGTCAGAGTACAGATGGACATACACATGTGCACACACACGGTTAATACTGCCACACGTGGGCATGCACACACACACACGGTTAATACTGCCGCACACGGGCACACACACTCACACACTTAACCACAACTGTACACGGGCATGCGCGCGTGCACACACACACACAGGGTTAACCACAACTGTACACAGGCACATGCACACACACACAGGGTTAACCACAACTGTACGCAGGCACACGCACACACACACAGGGTTAACCACCGCTGCACATGTGCACACAGACACAGGGTTTACTGCTGCACACGCACACACAGGGTTAACTACCACAGCGCACACATACACACACAGGGTTAACCACTGCCACACATGCGCACACACACACAGGGTTATACATCACTGCATACTCACACACGGGGTTAACTACTGCTGCACACGCACACACACACACAGGGTTAACCACCGCTGCACATGCGCACACAGACACAGCGTTTACTGCTGCACACGCACACACAGGGTTAACTACCACAGCGCACACATACACACACAGGGTTAACCACTGCCACACACACGCACACACACACAGGGTTAAATATCACTGCATACGCACACACAGGGTTAACTACTGCTGCATACGCACGCGCACACACAGGGCTAATCACCGCCGCACATGGGCACACACAGGGTTAACTACCACTGCACACGTGCACACACACGGTTAACCACTGCCACACACGTGCATGCACGCACAGGGTTAACCACCACTGCACACACGCACACGCACGCACACATAGGGTTAACTACCACTGTCTATATACACACGCTTAACTACTACCATGGTTAACTATTCATACATACGCATACGCAGAGTTAACCACCGCTGTACATAAAGACACACATACACACACACACTCATGCACACACCATTAACCATGGCCACACAAACACGAGCACACAGAGCTCATTACGCCGTCTAAGCACACACACGGTCCAGTGCCACACACACACAGGCTCACTACCATGCTCTGGCCTGTTGCCAGGTGAACCCACAAGGCCGTGTGGACCGGCCTTGACATGAGAGCACTGGTAACCACGGACGGGGCACCCAGACCACAGCCCTTCTGGCAAAGGCACCGACTGTCTGGTCCAGAGCATGGAAGAGACCCCTGCTGGGCACGACACCCAGACGGGAGTGACCTACCCACTCAGGTCCTAAGCCCCTCCCTGTCACAAACAGGGGCTCCATGTGGTTCACAAGTGACTGGCTCTGGACACACAGGAGCGTAATAACAAGAATTCCACCATAGTGTCAGTTGTGAAAACTACACGCGGCAGGGTCGCTGGCAGGAACTCTGGGACTCATCTGCCTGGCGCTGTCTTACTGGTAAGTGGCCCCTTACTAGCGAGATGTCACCTCACGGCAGGGTGACTTCAGTGAATCCTCTGTGCCTCAGTTTCCACATCTGGACAACAGGGAGGACACAGGTGGGGAGAGAGGCTCAAGAGCGATACACCAAGTGGGGCCTGGCCTGCGAGCCCCTCCTATGAGAATCTCTGCCATTTTCACTGCTGCAGAGCCCAAAGCCCAGCAAGCCGGGCACGCCTGGCCAAGGCCAGGGGACACGAGAGTCCACTGCCCCACCTCCCTCCTGGACACACAAAACAACCAGAACAAACGGAAGATTGCAGAGTCCTTCCAAAAGCTCTGAAAAAGTCTGAGCTACCCATTGGGAACGCAAGGGACGCGTTCACTGAAATAATTACAATTTTCTCAGAACATTTCACTCCTCTTCCCCTGAGACTCTCCTTTACCCCACGGTGGAAAGGCCCCCATGCCCCCAGCCCCTGTGGAGCCCTTGAGTGCCAGCTTAGCAGGGCCACAAGGGAGGCTCAAACGCAGGGGCAGAGGCTGTGCCGGGACCACCCAGCCCAAAGAGCCACGCCGGAGCCACAGCTGCCCAGGGTTCGCGTCCAGCAATGGAGCCGGCACGGGTCTTCATCAGACCCAGCTCCTGGGCAAGACAACATCCCTCATCTCAGCCACCCCTGACCCAGCTTGTCCCATCCCCTCCAAGCGCTTTCTGGTACTCACGTAAGAAGTGTTTTTCCAATAAGGCAATTTCCAGGTGACCTTTGATCTCATTCAGTCGATCAAACTCTGTCCGGTTAAAGTCCTGGACTCCTGTGGCCATGATGAGGGTCCCTGGACCAGCCTAGAAGAAAAACACCGAAAGCTCAGAGGGGCCACCTGTGGCACCCTGGGTCTGCACCACTCGGTTCCCCCAGAGGTGCCCGGGGCCCCAGGATGGCAGCAGTGGCATGGGAAAGGGACCAGTAGCTGCAGTCTCTGGGCATGGGGACGACGCAACAGTCAGATGGGGCGATGGAGCCCCCAGCGTAAGACCCGTGTCTGTCCACCCAGCCTGCTCTGCTGGGGCAGGGATAGCTCAGACAACGTGGATGTCCTCAGAGCCCCTGTAAGGCTGACTTTAAGAAACATCTTAAAAATGGAAACTGGAGGAGTGGCGTTTCGTCTCTTGACGGTTGTGATTCCGATCTCCTCGGGCTGCAGACAGAAGAAAACCCTGGGACTGTGCTGGCCCCATGTGTCTGGCTGGCCATGCCAGAGACAGGCCCTCACATCTGAGTGGAGGCTGGGGGGTGCCTCCACGAGCCACACAGAGTAGATCGGAGAGACTGGCTCCCAGGCAGAAGGGTCTGCTGGAACCGAGGTGAGCAAACTCCAAACAGTGGCCTCGTCATTCTGTCTGCTCCACGAACACCCCACCTCACAGCCCCAGTGAGCCACAGCAAACTCCAAACAGGGGCCTCGTCGTCCTGTCTGCTCCACGAACACCCCACCTCACAGCCCCAGCGAGCCACAGCAAACTACAAACAGGGGCCTCGTCAACCTGTCTGCTCCACGAACACCCCACCTCACAGCCCCAGCGAGCCACAGCAAACTCCAAACAGGGGCCTCGTCAACCTGTCTGCTCCACAAAAACCCCAGCTCACAGCCCCAGTGAGCCAGGACGGGCTCGAGTTACAGCCCACCGCTGCCAGATGCCTGGAGCCCAGGGGCAGGGCACAGGCGGCCGCTCCACATCCTGCTGATGGGACAGAAAGCAGGGACCACGCCCGGCACAGCCAGGCCTGCCTGGGCCCCACACTGGACGCCACACAGTCACCCTCCACGTTGCATCCTGCCAAGGATCTGGTGAGAGACAGCACACGAGTGAGTGCCCCACCACAGGAGGGCAGGGACCCGATTTCTCCACCTGGGTCCCCAGACCTCCTCCTCCAGAGCCAGGTAATGGATGTGCAGCTTCGACGGGGCCGCCCAGAGCAGCACTGCAACGGCTCCTTACACATGTATCACCCACGCTGTGGCCATAGCCCAGGAAGGAGGCACTGGCTTCAGAAACCAGCAGCTTCTGGGCGGGGCACTCTGGTTGTGGCTGCCCTGTTCTGGGTGCCCGACCTCCCACACTTTCAGCTACTCGGCTGCTGGGCAAGAGTTCCCAGGGGGTGAGCGGAGGCAGGGTTATTCCATCTGTCCTGCCCGCTGGAGGGACCCTGTGGGTGCTGCTTGGGGTCTATCCCAGCACTGACAGATGAGGAACACGGGACGCCTGTTCCGGGAGGCCAGCGGAGCCCAGGTGCTGGGAGCTGGGATCCCACAAGCACCCGTCCAGGACAGAAACTCCAAAAGAGTCCCGAGGTCACACAACCCCACCTGTGCTCCAGCTGACGCAGCAGCGGACATGGGTCTGGGGCTCCAAGCTAACCCTGGAAGCTCACGACACAGGTGCCAACAGACTAGGACTCCAGCTGGGGCCCCAGGACAGACACCGGGGGCTAAACATCCCCATGAAGGTGGCTCTGACATAGGCAGCCTGGAAAAGGTTCATCTCAGTGGGCAGGGGCCTGGGTGCCCCCACACGCAGCCAGGAGGAGGCACACTGCAAAGCCTGCAGCCAGACCCCCTGCACTGCCCTGGGCTGTTTCTCTCCAGTCCTCATCTTTCAGACACAGACCCTGGCGCGTTTCAGACAGAATGAGAACGTGCCTAGGACCTGCTCCAGAGTCATGCAGTGGCCGGAGGCAGGGCCAGGGAGGACACGGCCACCCAGGACAGGAGTGGCCGGGGGGGGGGGCAGGGAGGACACGGCCATCCAGGACAGGAGTGGCCGGGGGGGGGGCAGGGAGGACACGGCTCCCCAGCACAGGAGTAGCCAGGGGTGGTACCAACCATGAAGGGACAAAGGGCACTTGGGCTCCCAGCCCGCTGCTCTCTAGTTTAAGTGTGTGGAATGTTTTGAATGTTTTCTATTATGATTTCTCTTTTTTTTTTTGAGACGGTGAAGTCTCACTCTATCGCCCAGGCTGGAGTGCAGTGACGTGATCTCGGCTCACTGCAACCTCCACCTCTCAGATTCAAGCAATTCTCCTGCCTCAGCCTCCCAAGTAGCTGGGATTACAGGCGCCTGCCACCATACCTGGCTAATTTTTTTTTGTATTTTTAGTAGAGATGGGGTTTCACCATGTTGCCCAGGCTGGTCTTGAACTCCTAGCCTCAGGTGATCCACCTGCCTTGGCCTCCCAAAGTGCTGGGATTTCAGGCGTGAGTCATTGTGCCCAGCTCATTATGAATACTTTTAAAGATCTCAAACACAGAAACTGCGGGCCACGCGCTACGTGCTTGCCCCGACCCACTTGCCCCCACGTGCCTCGGGCAGTTCCGGGACCCCTGACCGAGGACCGAGGACTAGGCTGGCACCTGGCTCCTGCCTTTGCCCCTTCTCCTGCCATTCGCCCACCCTCGCTCCTGCACAGCTGGGCACGCCCTCTGCCCTTTCACTGAGTCTGCCTTGGGCTGGCTTTTGGACATGCACACTGATCGCTTCCTCTCCTCTGTCTCCCCTTCCTTAGGTTTCTTATCTACGTAGCTTCCAGAAGTGTCTCGCCATTTTCCTTGCATTTGTGTCAAACCTAGCCACCCTGCCCCCAGCGGTTGCAAGGCAAGGTCAGAGACAGGAACGTGCCTGTCGCAAGGAGCAGGAGGTCATAAACACTGAGCTGAAATGAGACCCAGCCGCCGGGAACCTCTGCAGCCTCGCTCCCCACGGAGGGAACCCACCACGCTCCCCACCAAGGGAACCCGCCACGCTCCCCACCGAGGGAACCCGCCACGCTCCCCACCGAGGGAAGCCGCCACGCTCCCCCTGCCCTCGGCAGGGCCCACCTGCAAGAGACATTTTCCAAATACTTTGCTTCCTCTTTCTGTTGACAATGCCTCCCTGCAGGTGCAGAGGACAGGTGTGTGCCTGGGGCCAGCGGGCCTGTTCACCCTCAACTGTCTGCTGAGAGCATGGGCACCCAAGGGTGAGCCTGGCCAGAGGGTGGCCCAGGAGTAACGTGGCCCATGCAGGATGCTGGAGGCCTGGCCTGGGAGACCTCAGTGCTTACCACGAATTTTCTAACCAGGGAGGTGGCCTAAACAACAACCAAGGACCCCAAGTCCCAGCCCCATGCTGAGGACAGAAAATACCCCCTGTACAGCCGGGACCCCCGGAGCCCACCCAGCCCGCCTCCTGCCTGCACCCCATGGACACCCTGCTCGGAACTAGGGGTTGCCTCTCCCACACGGATTCCTCCTGGGATCCTCTCAGGTGATGCTGGAGAGAGAGGACCCCTTTCCTCTTGGTGACAAGGCAGGCTGGGGTCCCCAGGAAGCCAGTGGCCTTGGCCGCCTCCACCTGGGGACTCCGGTTGGCAGCAGTGGCAAGGACATCGACCCGTGGAGAAAGCAGAGCCGGCCAGAGCCCCCAGCTGCTGGGCTCCCGGGCCAGGAGCAGCCTTCATCACGCAGCCCCTGAAACAGCCCCACACAGCCAGCCCTTCCCTGGGGCAGACGTGAGCAAAGGCTGCCTGGAAGTCAGGGACGAAGACAGGGCGGGCATCCATGTCGCCTCATCCAAGTCCCCACCTTCACTAGGTGGGGGGCTCCCCAGGGAGGGCAGGACAGGGAGCCATACTTTAAACAGCTCTACTGCCACGGGAAACGTCCCAGCGCCCCAACTCCAAACAGTACCCACCTGGGACAAGGAGGACAGACAATGCTGGCACTGGGGGCAGGGGAGGAAGGCCCACGGGCGGGCAGAGGGATGGAACCAGAGCAGCTGGGGGGCCCCTGGCTTCTGAGGAGCCTGGGCTGTGGCACACTTTCGGGGAGGCCTGGGGAAAACAGTTGGACCATGCCACCCTTTTCTAGCACGTCAGCCCGGGCAGGGCTGCTTCCCGGAGGCTGAGGAGCTGGAGAGGAGCTTGGAGGCTCCCATCTGCCTCTGCCCACTCAGCCCTGCAAATAAGTGTGCTCTTCCCTCCCCATCCCCATCCCCACCGGGCGGGGGGCTGTGTGGGGCTCCACAACCGGCATGTGGCAAGGGGCCAGAGGCCTGCGTGAAAAAGCTCTGCCCAGTGCAGAGGCGGAAAATTCAACTCCGTCACGCCCAGCACCCTCCCCAGCAAGCACAGGCAGCGTTGTGCGGGTGACCTGGCTCCATCCACATGCACCAACCCTGTCTCCGACAGCTGCTCCAGGCCCACGAGGGCTGGGCCCCATGGCCTCCACCCAGTCCTGGGATTCCGCAGCCCAGCTGGGAGCCACCTGGACACCAGGGTGGTGAGGACTGGTTCTGTGGGACTCACCAATGGACAAGGGGCCCCCTATTGGGACACAAGACCCTGGGGTGCTGCCCTGAAATGCTAGGGTCTGAATCCTTCTGCAAGCCCTGTGGGGCTCTCCAGCTGACCCCTTCTCAGACCTCCGGAGGAGCCACCCTGAGCTGGAGTCAGAGGCCTGGACTCGGAGCCCCAGGGGTGCAGGACACCAAGGCTGTGGCTGCCACCATAAAACCAGAGTGCCAGGCCCGGCCATTTCTCAGTTCTCTGGCTTTTCTAGAACTGTTTTCTCCAACTGTTGCCTCAACTGAAACCTGCAGCCTTCTCAAGATGGGGCATGGGTCTTCTGGGGACGTCTCCCATCTCCTGCCTCCTGGTCGGGGGTCACCCCAGACGCTGCCCAGCCCTAAGCGTGCCCACCTCCTCCTCGCCACCTCTCCTTCCAGCCGGCACTGGCCACACAGTCACCCGTCTCTTCCGCCTTTACCTCCCCTTCCCAGCCCAGCCTCCTGGGCCCCCCAAGCCCATCCAGGGCCCCTCCAACCTTCCCCGCCAAAGCAGGTCTGGGTTCTACTGTCAGCCACTTTGTCCCAGGACACAAACAGCCCACAACAAAAGGAAGCAGGAATGAAGGTGAGCACACCTGGAGGACATGGTGCTCGGTGACAGCAGCCAGAGACGAAAGGATACAGGCTGCGAGGTTCCACCCATCCCCGGTCCCCAGGAGATGTCCCCAGGAGACGAAAGGACACAGGCTGTGAGGTTCCACCCATCCCCGGTCCCCAGGAGACGTCCCCAGGAGACGAAAGGACACAGGCTGTGAGGTTCCACCCATCCCCCGTCCCCAGGAGATGAAAGGACACAGGCTGCAAGGTTCCACCCATCCCCAGTCCCCAGGAGTCACAATCAGAGACAGGAGGCGGAATGCAGGCTGGCAGACTGCCGGGGTGGGGCAAGGAGGAATTCCCCCCAGGGAGCTGGCGTGTGACACATCCTGGGCCTCAGTCTGGGATGAGGAAAGGTTCTGGAGGTGGAGGTGGAGGTGGCGATGGCAGCACAACAGAGGGCATGTGCTCCATGCCCCGAACCACATGCTGACAGTGAAAACGGCAACGGTGCATTCTAAGCTCTGTATTTTACCACAACAAGTAAAAAGAATGAAGCCTACGTGTGCAAAGATGACCAACTTCCTGCATAAAAAAAGCCATGCGACCTACAGAGACTCGGCACTGCCGTCTCGCCCCTCAGGGCGGCGGAGGGAAAAGCCTGAGAACACCACGGAGGACAGGGTGGGGGCACACGGCCCTCGGGGAGCTATGGAGGGCGCACCGCAGAGGCCGGGGTGGGGGCACACAGTCCTCGTGGGGCTACAGAGGGTACACCGCAGAGGCTGGGGTGGGGGCACACGGCCCTCATGGGGCTATGGAGGGTACACTGCGGAGGCCAGGGTGAGGGCACACAGCCCTCATGGGGCTATGGAGGGTACACCGCACAGCTGCCAGGACCACCACACAGGCACACTCGGTCCAGCACCTCCACCAAAGGTGTCGCAGCCCACGTGGGCACCAGGCTGCCAGGAGTGATGGACGCTAAGAGCCACAAGCACCTGTGATCCCTCAGTGGGGACAGATTCGCTGAAGGGACAACATCCCAGGACGAAATCCTGAGCCGCTGCCAAGAGTGAGGCTGTTTGGGGTCCCCCACAGAAGAGCTCCTGCAGCATTGGGAGAGGCGGTCAGAGCACCCCAGGCTGCAGGACGGGCTCCTGTCTGAATCTGCCCCTCCAGGGAAACCCTCAGACCCTACCGGTGGGCACAGAGGATGGCACAGCTGCACGGGAGAATACGGTGGATCCTGGAAAAGGGAAACCTCAGGTCCCTGCATGGCCCAGCGAGACCATGTGGAAACACGTGCACACAAAAACTCAATCACAGGCATTCAGCCTTAATCATCACAGTCCAAGAGTGGGAACCGCTTAGGTGCCCACAACAGATCAATGAATAAAGACAACAGGCAGGGCATGGTGGCTCATGCCTGTAGTCCCAGCACTTTAGGAGGCCGAGGCGGGTGGATTGCCTGAGCTCAGGAGTTTGAGACCAGCCTGGGCAACATGGCGAAATCCCATCTCTACTAAAAATACAAAATATTAGCCGGACGTGGTGGTGTATGCCTGTAGTCTCAGCTACTCGGGAGGCTGAGGCACGAGAATCATTTGAAGCTGGGAGGTGGAGGTTGCAGTGAGCCGAGATCACACCACTGCACTCCAGCCTGGGCGACAGAGTGAGACTCTGTCTCAAAAAAAAAAAAAGAAAAGGAAAAAAGAAAAAGAAAATGTGGCTGGACCATATGACTAAACAGGTTCAGCCATAAAAAAGCAGGCAACACCAATGCACACTGCAGCATGGATGAACCTCAAGTCCCTTATGCAAGCAAAGAAGAGACACGCGAGGCCACGTGTTATATGAGATGTCCCAAACGGGCAAATCCACAGACGGAAAGCAGGCTGGCGGCTGGCGGGGCTGGGGGCCGAGGGAAATGGGAGTGACTGCTAAAGGAATGGGGTCTCTCTCAGGTGCTAAAAACCTTCTAAAACTGTAGTAATTTAGGTCGCACAGCATTATAATACACTACTAATAGAAATCCCTGAATTGCACACTTTTAGTGGGTGAACTGTATACTGGGTGGGAACATCTCGATCAAGCTGTTATAAAACCAACCCCCAAGGTCTCTGTGCCTGAGACCAGATCTCAGGATGTTTCTGGGAGGCTGCATGTCCGAAGAAGGCTGATGAGAGGGCGGCTTGAAGGAGCGGGGCAACGCTGCACAGCCCCCCACCCGGGGAGCCTCGTGAGCCTGGCCCGGAGCAGCGTCTACATGCTACAGGAATGAGGCCTTGCAAAGGAGCCCTGGAACTGGGAGGAGGGTTTAGCAAATCAATATTTCACGGTCATTAATAATTACAGCTCCCTGCAAGCTAACCACAAGCAAGATGCCAGCCATGCACGTTTCACTTAGTATCTCACTGAATCCTTAAAGCAGGCCTGGGGGTGGACGAGACTGCCGTCCCCCTTAAAAGCTGAGGACACTGAGGCTCAGGTCCAGGTTAAACAGCTAAGGGGCTCAGCCTGGTCTCGGCGGTCAGCGCCTGACCTCCATTCAGCATGATGCCCCAAGCAGGGCCCTGCTTGCCCACACTGGGAATCTCCTGGGATTCCGGACGGCCGAGTCCCTGCGGTGGTTTCTCCCTGCAGCCCCTCATAGCCTTGAGGAAGGGGGGCCCCAGTCCACAGGCTGACCTTGCCCTGGCCTCTGCAGCATTTGACCCTCCTCGGCGGGCTCCCTCTCAACTCAACATGCCCCCTCAAGCCCCCTTATGCCTCGTGGACCACCACCTGCCCACCAGAGCTGGTCGAGACCACAGCCTGCCTCTCCTGTGACCCCAGCAACTCCACCAGCACCATACCCTCTGCCACCCCCAGGAGGCACATTCTCCAGGCTACTCCCCAGACAATCACCCTGGAGCAGCCAGCTCTGACAGTGACCCTCCCCCGCAGGGGCTCCCTGATGCCCCCCAAATCCAGATATTCTGCCCCAGGTGAAGACCCTCACAATCCTGCAGCCCTACCTCCTGCTGATCCAACCAGACCAACACCTGCAACCCTGCACCTGCCCCCTCACTCCAGCCCTCCAGCTCACCCACCACGGCATGTCCAGGACCATGGCAACCCCAGGGAAAGGCTCTCCCCCGATAACAGCCTTGGCAAGCAAAGCCATCCAAACACGGGACACCAAATCACAGTCCCAGAATAAACACCCACGAGTTCTCCCAATTCCTCACCTCAACAGGAGCCCCAGGGCTGGACCAATGTTCCCCTGATAGCCACAGAAGCCAGGCCTGGTCCTGGAGGCACCGCACCTCCAGAGTCACCTCCTGCGCAAACCTCGCCTTCCACCAACACCAAAGCCCCGGCTTGCCACACAGCACAAGGCCCCGGCACTGGTATCAGAACCTTCCGGCAGCCCAGTCCCACTATGCTAGCAGCTCTACGCAGAGACCACCCCTGGCAGGAGGCCCTTGGCCAGGCTGGTTGTTGGACCATCCCAGGGAGGGGCAGCACCAGGTGCCAGTTCCCATGTTCTTCCATGACAATAGCTGTGACCTGCACCAAAACACCATGGGCGGGTACTGCTAGACTGTGTGGCCCGCCAAGGCCTCATGGCTGGTCAATGGCTGGGGAAGATCCCTGGAGGCCAGGCCCTGGAGACCTTCTGCACCACCCACTCCTCCCATGCCAGCCCTACCCACCCCACACACTCAGTCCGTCTCTGATCAGCCGGGGCAGGACACGAATCTGCCTGAGTCCACGCTTGGCCCGGCCAGAGGACAGGGATGAAACCCCAGCCCACACCGGGGGACGAAGACAGGTACTCACAGGGTGCCTCAGGCGGGAGGGCCGCTACCTAGACAGCGCCTGGAGCAGGAAAGACCGACGGCGGAGAGGGAGCTAGGGAAACAGCCCCACTCCGGCCTTTGCGTGGGATCCCTGTCACCCCTCCCTGTTGAGCTTGGAACCATGTGTGTGTGGGGAGGGAGATTTTTGTTTCCGAGACACCCACCACTCAGCACAAAGACCACCATCAGAGAATCGTGGCCCACGCCCTCCGTGCCAGCCCCAGCCAGAGGCGGATGAGACACAGCTCTCTGGTGAGGGCAGGCCCCTGCCGTTCTGCCACATAACCCGCACAAGGGCAGACACCCCGCCGGGGTCCCGGTCCACTCCCAGGACCAACCACGACCTTTGCCCGGGGATGGCCAATCCCGCAGGCTGGGCGCTCCGTGCTCTGTGGTGACGCCCCAGGAAGCCAAGCGGCCGCCTCTGCTGATTGGGCAGCGTCAAGAGAGCAGCAGCAGCAGTAAATTATTCATTCCTGCTGAGAGCAACGCACAGTCACTGTCCTGCTATAAAGCATTAGCAACGCGAGGAGCCAGGGGAGGCCGGCACTCCCAGGCCACACCGGGAAAGAAGACCTGGCTCAGGGGATGGGAGAGGAAACCAGCCGGACATGGTGGGTGCGCACCGGGAGGTGCTAGAGGCCACGCTGGGCCAGAGGAGGGGCCGCAGGGAACCCAGTCCACCATGCTACGGGACCCGCCCCGCCCCCCACCAAATGCAAGTTTCTGCAAGGCAGGGCCCAATCCTGCCTGGCTCCCGCCTGGCTCTCCACCTGGCTCCCACTCCGGGCCCAGGGCCTAACTGAGGTGCTCCATGGGTATTTGCTGTCCCCCCAGCCGGCCACAGGCCCAGCCCTGACTCCGCGTGGCTGACGAGGGCCCAGCCTGGGCTCAGCCAGCTTTAGGGGCTGGAACGTGCACCTCAGCTTGACCAGAAGACAAGTCAGGCACCAGCGGCTTCCAGACAGTACGCGCCCTGCTCCATTCGCATGTCAACGCTCCCAGGGCCAGGCCGAGGCTTCCACGTCACAAGTGCGTGAGAAACCTGCCACCCACCCAGAAAAGCCAGTGAGGGAAACCAGTGCAGTCGCTGATCAGACCTGGGAACGCAGAAGGCTCGGCCTGGCAGCACCCCGGCCCCATGAGGTCTGCAGGGGTCGGGGGCAGGTGAGTGGAGAGTCAGGCCCAGTCCGTCTCTGACCAGCACGGGCAGGACACGAATCTGCCTGAGTTCACGCGCGGCCCGGCCACAGAGGACGGGGACGACACCCCAGCCCACACCGGGGGACGAGGACAGGTACTCACAGGGTCCCTCAGCTCCTCGCTGTCCCGGGGCGAGGTCCGCGGCACCTTCAGGGGGATCTCGTCGCTGCATTCGGTGTCCGAGGCATTTGGAGACTCCGCTAGATCGAGGAAGTCATCTCTCTTGTGACCTCTGAACCTGATTTTGTCCAGCCTCCTTAGCATGTTCAGCACTGAGCTCCTCTGCTTCACCCTAACATGACGCTCGGGCTCCCTGCAAGAGAGGGGCATGGTCACTCTCCGCTCGCCACCGTCCCTCCCACACACACCTCCAAGCCCCACGACCCAGCTCCCACATGCAGGGCACAACTAGTCCAGCTTTCCAAAGAAAACCCCACCCAGAGACCCCCGCCCTGCACCCACCAGGTGGGGTCCTCGGCCACCCCACCCAGCCCAGCCTGGTCAGCACTGAGCTGCGTCCTTGCCTCCCACCAAGCAAGACCCCCGGCTTCCAGCAGGCAGAAGGAAGCCAGGGTTCTCAGCCTGGCTCAGCGGGGCGGTGTGCAGGCACAAGGGAAGAATGCTGCTCTGGAATTGGGAAGGAGGGCCAGCCATGCTGAAAAGTTGCCTAACGAACCATCAAGAACGTGGTCAACACGACGGCCACACACACCGCCAGGATGGCAGCCAGCACAGCGCCAGGACGGCAGCCACGCCTGGAAACCAGCAGATGCGTGTGCTAGGGATGCCTTGGTTGACTCTCTGCTAGACCGAGGGAACTTGGCCTCATGTCCCTCTCGCCTGCTCCACCTGGCCCCAGCTCCCAGGACTCCGCCCACACTGCTCCTTCTGCCTAAAGCATGTTCCTACTCGCCATGCAACCAGGTTTGTACTCTGAGACACATTCCGATCGCACCACCTCCCAGAAGCCCTCCCAGAGACAGCAGGCCCAGGCACCCGCAGCCAGCTGTGCCTCCTGTCCCAGCCCCCATGCCTGCCTCCCACTCCAATCAACACAGAGGCCAGGTCACATTGAGGTGCGAGTCACTGTGTGCTGCGTGAGGACACCTGTAATTCACACACACCGGGTGCCAAAGAGCGGATATGCCATGGGATGTTGCTCCCCACATCGCTGCCCCAACTGGCCAGCAACACCAAGGTACCCCCTAAAACCTGGGGGCCAGGGTCAGTGGCCCACAGGAGGGACCAGCTAGGCAGGGAGAGGACGGCACGCAGCTCCACGGCCTGGATGCCTCTCCCAAAACCCCGTCCCCAACTTGTGCAAGACACCTGGGTCCCCGTGGGAGGACTGCTCTGCGCATGCCTGGGCTGAAAGCCTGTCCTGCCACGGACCAGTTTTCTGAGCTGAATTTTTTGCCTCTGAACCTTTTCAGTAAGGCATACCAGTAAGGTTACCAGTAAGGCAAAGGTATCCGGGAATTCAAGAAAACAGGGCGACTGGGTCAGGCGCCAGGAGAGAGGGGACGGGGAGTGATCCCTGGTGGGGGCATTTCCCGAACTTCCTGCTTGGGGCGGGCAGCATGGCAGGGAAGCACTGACAGCAAGGTCAGGTCCAGCCCTGATGTGCCCACCCTGCCTCCCAAGCCTCCTCCGCTCTACTCGGCATCACGGTTTGTGGCAAGAAATCTCACTCACAGTGAGGACCGAAGACGTAGAACGCACCAGAACCCGCTCTGAGCCACAGAGCTGCGGAGGCTCCCGGCATGTGAGGGGAGGGGAAGCACTTCTGGGATGCTTGAGTATCCCTGCTGCAAAACCCACAGGACACAGGCTCTACGGGGAACTATCCTGCTGCCCAGCGCCCCCTGGAAGCTGGGAGGACCCCAGGAGGGGGCTGTGGGTGATGGGGAGGTGGCAACCGCTGCTCATAGCCCAGGTTGGGGGGGCAAAAGTCAGCCATTTGGAAAAGTTTCCAATATAGGAGCTACAAATTGCAGAAGGACTAAAGGTTCAGTAAACTTAAAAACACACAAACCAAAAGAAAAGAGAACAGCTGGGTGCAGTGGCTCATGCCTGTAATCCCAGTACTTTGGGAGGCTGAGGCAGGTGGATCACGAGGTCAGGAGATCGAGACCATCTGGCCAATATGGTGAAACCCCGTGTCTACTAAAAATACAAACATTAGCCAGGCGTGGTGGTGGGCGCCTGTAGTCCCAGCTACTCAGGAGGCTGAGGCAGAGGATTCGCCTGAACCCAGGAGGTGGAGGCTGCAGTGAGCCAAGATCGCACCATTGTACTCTAGCCTGGGCAACAGAGTGAGACTCTGTCACAAAAAAAAAAAAAAAAAGAAAGAAAGAAAGAAAAAAGAAAGGGAACTTAGTAGCTATCAAATCCCTAGAGAGAAGAAGATGGTAGTCTATATTAAGAGACTGAGAAAAAAGCCACAAAGTAAAAAAATCTAACAGGCAACCAGGCAAAAGTAAAAAGCTCTCATTTGTAAAACAGTAAAAAATTTCAAAATATGCTATAAAACAAGGAATATAAGTAGCAAATATGATAGATGAAGGATTAATATCCATGTTACAGGACTGCTTGACTAGGCCAGGTGCAGTGGCTCGCACCTGTAATCCCAGCATTTTGTGAGGCCAAGGCGAGTGGATCACTTGAGGTCAGGAGTTCGAAACCAGCCTGGTCGACATGGTGAAACCCCGTCTCTGCTAGAAATACAAAAATTAGCTAGGCGAGGTGATGTGCGCCTATAAGCCCAGCTACTCAGGAGGATAAGACAGGAGAATGGCTTGAACCCAGGAGGTGGAGGTTGCAGTGGTCCGAGATGGCGCCACTGCGCTCCAGCCTGGGCGACAGAGCAAGACTCCGTTAAAAAAAAAAAGGGCAGCCTGACAACGTAGTCAACGTAGGAAAAATGACAAGACCACCTCCTAATGTGTGAAAACCTTCAAGCTCACTAGAAAGGAAACTAGGCTGGCGGTGGCTCACGCCTATAATCCCAGCACTTTGGGAGGCCGAGGTGGGCAGATCATGAGGTCAGGAGATCGAGATCATCCTGGTTAACACAGCGAAACCCTGTCTCTACTAAAAATACAAAAAAATTAGTTGGGCCTGTAGTCCCAGCTACTGAGGAGGCAGAGGCAGGAGAATTGCTTGAACCTGGGAGGCGGAGCTTGCAGTGAGCAAAGATTGCGCCACTGCACTCCAGCCTGGGTGACAGAGCAAGACACCATCTCAAAAAAAAAAAAAAAGAAAGGAAACAAAAGCTAACCTGGACTGCGGAATGTGACAGAGCAAGCACACAGACGCCCCCTGAACCGGCGAATCCGCACCTCAGTACCGGGACCCTAGGACCAAGCTCGAGAAGCGGAGGCCTGGCGGGGGAAGCACGTCACACACCATCCATGAAGACCAGCAGGGCAGGGGGTCCTGGAACACCCTGGCGGACCCACACAGGACCCCGTCCTTGTGAAGGGACAAAGGTAACTAAAAATGGGACCCTCCCATGGCCGCTGTTATAGCAAACAGGTGTGTGAAGAGACTGGGGCGCTCTGGGGCCAGGCGTCAGGAGTATGGGCTTATGGTGGTCACTAACAATTCTCTCTCCAAATCTCCTAAAATGCCTATTACTTCTTTTCCCACAATATTTTTTGATTATGGTAAAACACACATAAAATAAATCTTACCAACTTCACCAGTTTTTGGTTTTTGTTTTTTTTTTTTTTTTAGAGACGGAGTCTCGCTCTGTCGCCCAGGCTGGAGTGCAGTGGCACGATCTCGGCTCCCTGTAAGCTCCGCCTCCCGGGTTCATGCCATTCTCCTGCCTCAGCCTCCCGAGCAGCTGGGACCACAGGCACCCACCACCACTTCCAGCTAATTTTTTGTATATTTAGTAGAGATGGTGTTTCACTGTGTTAGCCAGGATGGTCTCGATCTCCTGACCTCATGATCCACCCGCCTCGGCCTCCCAAAGTGCTGGGATTACAGGTGTGAGCCACCGCGCCCGGCCCAACTTCACCAGTTTTTAAGTGTGCAGCTCCGTGGCATAAATTACATCTGTCATGCTGCACAGCTGCCTCCAGACTCATCTTGTCTAACTGAAACTCTGCTCACTGAACAGGAACTCCCATGCCCTCCCCAAGCCCCTGGTAACCACCATTTTTACTGCTTTTTAATGTTTAAAAAGGAAGGATGAACAGGCTAGGGTAAGTGTAGCAATGTAAAACTTACTTCCTTCCATTTTCAAAAAGCCCAGTGAGTCCTCCTCCTGGGAGCACAGCTGAGAGGGAGGGGGCGGGCAACCCGGGCGCTGGGGCCCACAGGCCCTGGGTAAGGCACCGAGCTGGCCTCCACCCAAGGAAAACGGGGGCCACGCTCGGACACGCACAGAGCTCTTGGCAGAGGACGGCCCCCTTGTCTGGGAGGCTCTAATTCCAGCCTTCCCAATCACCTCAGGCAAGCAAATGAGGCACTGAGAGAGGGGACAAAAGCCCTGAGTGTCCCGCCTGTCACCATCAGAATGCAATGCGTGCCCTGCCACAGTGTCCTCTCCCAACCACCGGCTCAGCCTCAAACCCAGGATCCTCCTGCTGGATGGCTCACAGCGGCCCTTGGGGAGGGCATCCACACATCAGGGTCCTAGAGGACTCTGCTCTCAGCCCCACTGACCTCGCCACCCTCCTCACCCCACTCCCTGGGTCCACCAAAAAGACAGACTTTTCAAGCTTCAGTCAGTTAGGAATCAAACTCCATGTCATGACACATGTCACGACACACCGCCAGGGACGGGCCTTCCGGCCTACACCGCCAGGGATGGGCCCTCCACGACACACCGCCAGGGATGGGCCCGGGCTACGCTTCCAGCCTGTGCCTGTGCCAGGCTGGCGTTGTCCTCCACGGCCACATGGGCAGCCCCCGCGCTGTGCTAAAGAGTGCTCCACTCTACACCAGGGTGACTTCATCTCAATGACATCTGCAAAGAGCCATTTCCAAGTAAGGTTGGGTCCACAGGTACCAGGGGGACATGAATTTTGGGGGAGGATGCTGTTACCCAGCACACCCCCAACTTACAGATGCAGAAACCAAGGCCCGTCTACACACTGACCACAGCTCCAGGCTGCACCTCAGGCCAGACCCGGGTCTCCCCATGCTGCCCACCTGCGTCTCACCTGCACCTTCCATCCCGCGCGCTGCAACCGCACATCCCCCACCGGATGGCCCCTGCCCTCCCTACTTCCAGCTGCCCACGGTCCACGGCCCCTGGAGGAAGCCCAGCTCCTCAGCCTGCAGCCCAGCCACTCTCCCCAGAACCGGCCCCTCCACCTGCACCTACAGGCTCACCCCCGGCAGCCCAGGGCCCCTGCGACTCCGAGCCATGCGGCCCTCTCAGAGTGGCCTCCTTTCCCCCCGACCTATCAGGTTCTGAGAGGCTCCTTCTCTTGCCGCCCCCTTGACGACACCAGGTTCTCAGGAGGCCTCCGCCCTTCCTCACCGGACCCTCCACCCCGGGCTGCGCAGGTGCTCTCCCAGTGGGTCGGCCTACACCGGCCTTGGGAGAGAGGCTGCCTTTCAAGATCGAGATGGCTCCGAAGAGCACATGGTACCCGGGACCACTGCCCCAGAGAGTGGCAGCTTTTCCCAAGGCTGGAGCTTCCACTAAGATGAGACCTACCATGTCCCCCTGCCCCCTGCCCCCTGCCCCCTGCCCCTACCTCCATCCGTCTCAGATACATCCAGAAACACTCTTGCACTGTGGCTCCTCCAGATCCTGGCCCAGAACCAGGATGTACTGTGAGGACCAGGAACCACAGTCTCCAAGCCGCCTAACACCAGCAGGCACAGAGAGGGTGGTGCCTGCTGCCCTGGAGCCTGGAGGACCCCAGTCCTGTGCACCAGAGCAGGACAGCAGGGCTCACCATGGCTGTCCAGGGTCTCCCAGGATCCCCCAGGCTCAGGGCAGCGCCCGGCCAGGCTCCCGGCCCTCTCTGCAAGCAGGACGGAATTGGGCCAGCCAGCCCTGGAACACAAAAGCATGCTGCTCTGGAAACCGCTGAATTGCTTCTGGTCACACAAAGGCAACAGTGTCTAGAGAACCCTGGACTTGGAAACCACAAAGGACTTTATTTCCCCCTCCCCAGCCCAAAATTGGGAAAAAAAAAAAAAAAAAAAAAAAAGTGGTTCCTGGTCTCTGGCGCTTGCCCTGAGCTGTGTCTCCCTCACACCATCTCCCCTGCTAAAGTTTCTCTCTGAGTTCTGGGTCCCTGGATCACAGTGACTTCCACATCAGGGCCCAGCTGCCAGCGTGCCCTTCATCCCCTTATTATCTGGCGGCTTTCCCGCTGATCCTGGGATAAACAGCATCCGCTTTCCCACAGCCGCCAGCCCTCCTAAGCAACGTCCCTGGAGGACTCACAGATGTTGAACAAAACAGGCACACCACCCCCGCCCCCACTGCATGGGCTCCAGCCCCCGCCTGGCCCTCCTCCAAGTCTCAGTCCCCTAGGGAAGGTAGCCCCTAAACCTCACTGTCAGAAGAGCCTGGGATGGAGGTTAGACCAGCAGCTAGACAGTCAACCTGGACAGCTGGAGAGGATGTGAGGATGGGGCAGCCGGCAGATGCCAAGGCTTTGCAGAGTGAACAGGAGGACTGGGGACGGGGGCCAGCAAAGAAGGCCTGGTTCTACCAATACCCCAATGCCAGCCAGGCACTGGGACTCAGGCCTGTAATCCCAGCACTTTGAGAGGCTGAGGTGGGCAACACAGTGGCACAAAAAGTGAAATAAGAACACCAGCCAGCGTGGTGGTGCGTGCCTATAGTCCCAGTTGCTCAGAAGGCTGAGG
This sequence comes from Theropithecus gelada, assembly GCF_003255815.1. Taxonomy (NCBI): domain Eukaryota; kingdom Metazoa; phylum Chordata; class Mammalia; order Primates; family Cercopithecidae; genus Theropithecus; species Theropithecus gelada. The sequence goes on from NC_037678.1 coordinate 3,970,736, forward strand.
CAGGAGGATCGCCTGGGAACCTGGGAGTTTGAGGCTGCAGTGAACCACGATCGTACCACCGCACTCCAGCCTGGGTGACAGCCAGACCTTGTCTCTAAGAACAAAACAAAAATATCCACCCCAGTGTCCCCATGCTTACAGCCACACACTTGCACCTCCCTAACTCCTGATGCAAAGACAGGCCCAAGGACCCAAGCACACACGCAGCTCCCTGGACCCCTCTGGGGTCCTGAGACTGCAGATCCTGCGCTTCCGGCCCCTGCCCGGCCTTGGCCACTAGGGTTCCAACATCAGCCTCAAGGGGTCGGCTGACATCGGATGACGTGTGTTGCCCCAAACTCAAGGCTTGCCCACGAGTCTCATCCCCTCCCTAGATTCAGGCCTCAGTCCTGCCCGCTGGGCACAGTCAGGCAGCCTCGAATGCTGACATCCATATGTGGGTGTTCAGCTGCTCTCAACCCTCTCCCCCTTGATCTGGCCTCCCTGCAGGCTCTGAGCTGGACAGCTCACCAGTATCTCAACTATGCCATACCTGGCACAGGCTCAGGTCTCAAGGGGCACTCTGATTGGATGGCACCGTGTCCACCAGCTGCCTGGGTGAAACCCTCAAGAGCCCTTGATAGCCTCTTCCTCACTTCACTGCCAACCTGCAGCGCGTGCCGGCCGCCCACCTCCAGACAGGGCTGCACATCTGTCCACCTCTCCCCATCCCCCCAGCCTGGTCCAGGGAGCCGCGTGCCTCCCCCACCCCCAACACCCCAGCCTGGTCCAGGCAGCCGCGTGCCTCCCCTCTCCCCACCACCCCAGCCTGGTCCAGGCAGCCGCGTGCCTCCCCTATCCCCACCACCCCAGCCTGGTCCAGGCAGCCGCGTGCCTCCCCTCTCCCCACCCCCCAGCCCGGTCCAGGAGGCCGCGTGCCTCTCATCTGCTGACCACTCCAGCCTGGTCCAGGCAGCCGCGTGCCTCCCAAAGCCTTCTCCACACGGTAAGCATGGTGAGGCCTTCAAAGGGGAAATCACCCCTGCAGCACCCCTGCCGAACCTCTCCAGGGGCTTCCGTGCACCCGGGTCCACGCGGCTGCTCCACCGACACCCTCATCAGCTCTGGCTCCTCGAGGCTTGGCTGCAGCTCTGCTGACCCCCTTTGGAACCCTCCGACCTCCGCCTCTGTCCCCACTGCAGGGCCAGACATGTTTGACTCTGACCCCATTCCCCAGGCACCGCCCGCTGTCACTCCACCAGCCTGTTTGGTTTGACGTGGGGTCCTTGGATTGTCCTGATGGCTTCCTTGTTGAGCGCTTGTACCTCCAGCCCTGCTCGGTTAGAACCCGCCTGGTGCTCCCCCAGGACAGGGGCTGTGTCTGGCTAAGCCTCCGGGAGCTTGGTTCTGCCGGTGATGCTCAGGTGGACTCAAGCTGCAGGTGCTCGAGTCTCCCTCTGCAGAGCTTAGCATGTGGTGGGCAGTGACAGACACTTGTTCAGAGAGTGAGGGACCGACGCACGAAGGCAGCCCAGATGCCACAGCTGGGGGGTCCCCACCAGCCTGGGCCCCCCGTCACCAGCTAAAGCTCAGCTTCTTTCCTTTGCCAGAGGCCTCAAGAGAAAGGGACACCCATGGACTCTGCCTTGGGCCCTGCCAAAGCACAGCGTCCACGAACACATAAAAACTTTAACTCTAAGCCTTCAGTGATCTGGGATGTTTCTCCAGGAAGAAACTTGAATTCCTTCCTTTGGCAAAATATCTTCAGGCTTGAGTCATACGAGGGTCAGGCTGGAACCCCGTGTGGGGAGCTGAGCCTTCTGCACTGTGACAGGAAAGCCACCCGGGGAGCCAGGGAGCGGGCCCAGGGCTAAGCACACCCTGGGGTGCTAATGCCAGCACAGTGTACGGCCCGCTCTGGGACCCCTTGCCAGCGTGGCCCAGGAGAGATAGTCAGGAAGACTGGGAGGGCCAGGAGATGACTACATGAGCCTCCACTTCCTCCTCTGCGCTATGGGATCCTGCCCAGGCCTGGGGAGGAAGGAGCTGGTTAATGCTTAAGAACCTACACACACAAGAGAACCCACACGCACAAGGGAACCTACATGCACAGGGGAACCTACACATGGGGGAACCTACACACACAGGGGAACCTACACGCACAGGGGAACCTACACACAGGGGAACCTACACACACAGGGGAACCTACACATGGGGGAAACTACACGCACAGGGGAACCCACACAGGGGCACCTACATGCACAGAGGAACCTACACACAGGGGAACCTACACGCACACGGGAATCTACATACGGGGGAACCTACACACAGGGGAACCTACACGCACAGGGGAACCTACACACGGGGGAACCTACATGCACAGAGGAACCTACACACGGGGGAACCTTCACACGGGGGAACCTTCACACGGGGGAACCTACACGCACAGGCACATGCCCCATGTTGACTACCTGCGGCACGTATCTGCAAATAATCATGAAATGTGCGCTACTCATGAAGTGTAAATTCTGGACAGACAACTGACTCTCACAGAATGCTTTCATGAATGTGTGCTCAAATCCTGTCTCCACGGTTGGCCCCTGGCAGCCACCACCAATGAGCACCACACGGATGCTGGCTGGTGTTTCTGTTTCCGTTTACAAACCACAACAAAGGTGGAAAGGAGACATGCAGGGGAACGTCACCTGTGAGTCTACGACACGGGAAATGTCCTTGCTGAATGAGGTAGCTGCTTTCCAATGGCAGAATATTTTCACAAGGCTTTTATGCCATTCATAACGAACCGCTACAGACATCACACAAATTTTAGCTTCATCTGCACGTTAACACTTTCCTCATCACTTTGGTAAGTCTACAACACAAGGAGAAGCGAGGCCCTGAGTGGCGGCAGCGCCCCGCGCTTGGTGCACACACTCCCGCCCCACCAGCAGCCGTCATCGCACAGAGTTTCCGCCACACACGCGGCAGGCCCAGGGAACCTCGGCAGCACACGCAATAGTAAAATGCAATCAAATAATTCAGAAGCGATGGGGTTCGAGTATTCAATGCCTTTGCTTTCAATATAATTAATCTAACTGCAAGTTTATGTACTTTCATTTTTATTAATGGCCAACTCACAGAATTCCTGAAAACCCAGCAATCAGCTTCTGGGAACTCGTGTGAGCTGCCTCCAGATCCCTCCTCTCACACTGCTGCGGCCGCGGCCCTGATGGCCATGAGGGCACAGGGCTCTGTGAACAGCCGCAGCCTCCCCTCACCCACCTCCCTCCCAGCAGGGTTGGGACAGATGCGTGAAATAGAAGGTGAGGTCTAAATGCAAAATGAGAGTTCCTGAGAAGCCCCAAGGGGTCAAAGAGCCTGGGAAGCAGGAAGCAGCAAGCCAGGCAGGCCGCCTCTGAGGCAGGAGGGGGTGTGTATGGCAGCACTGAAGCCTCGGGGTGGGGTGGGTCCATCTCTGACTCAGGGCCAGCAGACTGACCTCTAGCCCCATCCTGGCACCCTGCCCTCCACACCATGGAGGCCCCTCCCTGGCCTCCAGGATGCTGCCCAAGCGATGCCCTCTGTCCGAGATGGCCTCCCCAGCCACTGGGTAACCTGCCACCCAGCCCAAGTCACTCTCTACTTTCAATCACATCAACCTGCCTGGGGAACCCATAGCCACCACATACCACAGTGACAGCGGCTCGGGGACACAGGGAACACTCGCCTGTGCAGGGCTGGGGGTTGCCTCCTGGCCCTCTGTGCCTCCAGCACCGGCTGGGGTTGATCCACATCTGCTCCAGTCGCCTGAAGTACCACCGGGGCTGGAGAGCCTGGAGGAGTGGGCATGTGTCCCACTATCCACTGGATCATCTTGAGCACAGTCATGCAGTGGGTCACGGCAGCCAGAAGCCAGGCCCAAGCTGGCCACAGCTATATGACCTCAGACAGAGGCCCCTGCTCAGGGCTGTTAGAGGACGACTTGAAACAGTGCCGGAAAGATTCAGCAACCTGCCCAGCCAGCAGCGGTAACAACAGCAAAAACACAGCCCTACTCTCCAAAAAAGTGTTCCACAAACGCTGCTCTCACGCCCCACACATCACCACTGCGTAACCACGGGCGCTGGGGAGGCAGCACTGTCTTGTGGGTGTGGGAGCCAGGGCAAGAAGTTCTGAGACCATCCCAAGACGCCGCTAGTCACTACGAGCTCCCGAGCAGGAACCCAAGCCCGGAGTCCACGGGAGGGGCAGGAAGGGCCTGTGGGTGAGCAGGGGCTGTGGGCAGCCACAGGAGAGGACCATGGCACCCAGAACACAAACAGCGGTTCAGCCTGGGGGCCCCGGGAAGCAGGAGACTGCATCAGAGAAGGTGCAGCAGCCTTCGGCCGCCCACTGGCCACCACGGCTTGTCCTTGCCCCAGCTGTAGACAAAGCAGGCCCACACCCTCTGCTCCCATCCCTGCATCAGCCCTAAAGACTTGAGAGTAAGGTTCCTTGCGCCAGGCTGCCCAGGTCAAGCCAGTCCTAACCCTCAGTTTCCAGGTCTTTAGGTGGAGGTTAGCAGGGGCATCAGAGCACAGGTGTGAGCTCAGGAGCCCATCTTCAGGGGACCCGGGCCACAGTCCAGGCTTACACCAGCTTGGGCCTTGAGAGGAAGTCCCAGGCAGATGAGGGCTGGCAGCACCTGCTACAGGCTGTTCTCAGGACTCAGCACTGTGCCCTCACTTCCCCCAGGCCTCCCACACACCCGAGCCTGCTCAATACCACCAACTCCTGACACCAAGGAGAGAGGGCCTTCCTCCAACAGGCCAAGGACATCATCCAAATCTAGGTCCGCAGCACAGCATCCATGGTGAGGAAAGCACAATAACACTCACAATAACAACAGTACCATCAGCCAGCCTCAGTGGCTCACGCCTGAAATCCCAGTACTCTGGGAGTCCAATGCAGGAGAATCGCTTGAGCCCACGAGTTCAAGACCAGCCCAGACAACACAGCAAGACCCTGCCTCTACAAAAAATAAAAGATAAATTAGCCAGGTGTGGTGGTGTGCACCTGTAGTCTCAGCTTCTCAGAAGGCTGAGGCAGGAGGGTCACTTGAGCCACGAGTTCAAGGCTGCAATGAGCTACGAATGCACCACTGCACTCCAGCCTGGGCAACAGATCGAGACCCTGTCTCTTCTTCTTTTTTTTTTTTTCTTTTTTTTTGAGACAGAGTCTCGCTCTGTCTCCCAGGCTGGAGTGTGCAGTGGCGCAATCTCGGCTCACTGCAAGCCTCCCGGGTTCACACCATTCTCCTGCCTCAGCCTCCTGAGTAGCGGGTACTACAGGCACCCGACACCATGCCCGGCTAATTTTTTTTTTTTTTTTTTTTTTTTTTTTTTAGTAAAGATGGAGTTTCACCATGTTAGCTAGGACGGTCTCGATCTCCTGACCTCGTGATCCACCCACCTCGGCATCCCAAAGTGCTGGGATTACAGGCATGAGCCACCACACCCAGCCAAGACCCTGTCTCTAAAAATAAATAAATAAAAATAATGCCACCAATAGTTCCATCCACACCTCAGAAAGGCAGCCTCTGCCCAATAAGCTCTCAGAGGGTACAAACCAGGATGAAAGGACGAGAGTGACAAGCTCCCAGCAGTGTTCATCTCCCCCATCCCAGTCACAATGTTGAAAGGAAGAAGCATTTACTAAGCCAACTGACAAATGGGTAAACTGAGGTTCAGGGAGGCAGGGTGAGAGAGAAGTGGCACAACAGGAGCACGAACTGACTCCACTGGACTCCACAGCCTGAGCTTGCTTGAACCCCAGGACAGCCCCAGAAGCAGCTCAGTACCAGTCACCCCACCCTCCCTAGCATATGCCTCTATTAATCCATCCATCACACTGTATGACAGCTCACAGGCCCCTCTGCCTAGAAGCCTGAATGGGGACCCTGGCAGAGTGACTGCACGGATGTTTACTTTTTATTTAATTTTTTTTTGAGATGGAGTTTCACTCTTGTTGCCCAGGCTAGAGTGCAATGGCATGATCCTGGCTTACTGCAACCGCCTCCTCCCGGGTTCAAATGATTCTCCTGCCTCAGCCTCCCAAGTAGCTGGGACTACAGGCGCCTGCCACTACGCCCGGCTAATTTTTTGTATTTTTAGTAGAGTCAAGGTTTCACCATGTTGGTCAGGCTGGTCTCCAACTCCTGACCTCAATTGATCCCCCCGCCTCTGCCACCCAAAGTGCTGGGATTACAGGTGTGAGCCATCGCGCCCGGCCTGCACACATATTTATTTAAAGAAAACAAAGCTGGCAAGAAAGCTAAGTTTAGGCGCAGGTAGGCAAGCAAAAAACACTGTGTTGTAGAAGCAGATTAACTAAGCCACAGGAAACACATTGAGGGATGCATTTCTAGTGGAAATATTCTTTTTCCAACTCTCTCCATCCCTCTTAGCAACCAGGGCTTGGGAATATCCAGCCAATGAGACGGCCGAAAGGAAGCCCCTTCTGGATTCCCCGGATTCGCCATGTCTTCTTGCCACAGCCCTTGCCCAGTTTCCCACAGGCTGAAAGCTGTCTGAAAGCAGGCTGTTCCCCAGACGTGTTTCTGCATCAGAGGCTGCAACATCACGAAGGCACAGGGAGCAGCTCCTAGGCGGGGTTCAACAAGCCCCATCTGTGAGAGGCCGGGCGGTGAACGCCTTCAGCCCAGCAGGCCACGCGGCCTCTATAACTTCCCAACTCTGCTGTGGTGCAAACGGGCACGGCTGTGTGCAAATCAGACCTCATTTACAAAACAGGCAGAAACTGGGCAGTGGGTGGCGTGCGGTCCGTGGGCTGTCGCTGACCGTCTCTGTCCGGGGTCCACAGATGCCTGGCAGAACGAGAACGCTCACAGAAGCCCCTGTCCCCACTAACCCACATCAGTGACAGGGCAGACCAGAAGGAACCGCAGCCCTCACCAGGCACGCAGGTGCTCCTTGAAGTGGCCCGTGCATCACACATTCGTGTGTGGGCCTTGCCACCATCCAGTCCTCTTAAGGGAAGGGTGAGGAACAAGGCGTGGTCCCTGGCCAAGCCGGGGCAGCCTGGACAGTCTCCAAGTTCCTGGGGGCAGAAGAAGCTTGGTGAAGGATCCCACGTGCCACCATCCACCCTCTTATCCAACCTGGGCTGTAGCCCGGGGACTTCTCCGCACCATCCCAGGTCCCACCCAAGGCAGAGGAGCCAGCAAGGAGGGCGCCACATTCAGGGGTGCTGGAAGGCGAACCAACTCACAATAGCCACCAGTGTAGGCCCCGTCCACAGCAACCGGGCTGCCCCTCAGGTTTCAGAGAGGTGCCTCTTACTGTCCAACGACAAACAACACAGTGAAGGAGACTGTGAAACCAGCCCCAAGCACCGCCTCCTGCCTGGGGCACCACGGCCCTCCCCGTGGGGTGCTCTGCAGGCCCTGCTCTGCTGTTCCACGTCCCCAAAGCACTCCCACTCCACAACGTGGGATCCAGTGTGTGCATGGCCTCTCTGACCGTCAGCATGCCGTGTCCCTGAGGCCCAGCACGTGGCCTGGCACCAAAGAACTAGCAGCAAATGAACGGGTGAGTCAGGTGGATTTTAAAGAAGTTCCTGGGTCCCTGGGCAAATCTAGTACGGAAGTAAACCCACGTGGCCTTAAGTAGCTCCTCCAGTGAAAAGAGCCTTTGTGTACCTCCAAAAGGCTACCTTCCCTTCTGTCAACTTCTTTTTTTTTTTTTTTTTTTTTTTTTGTTTGTTTGTTTTTTTGAGACAGAGTCTCGCGTTGTGTCACCCAGGCTGGAGTGCAGTGGCGCGATCTCGGCTCACTGCAAGCTCCGCCTCTCAGGTTCACGCCATTCTCCTGCCTCAGCCTCCGAGTAGCTGGGACTACAGGCGCCCGCCACCACGCCCGGCTAGTTTTTTGTATTTTTAGTAGAGAGGGGGTTTCACCGTGTTAGCCAGGATGGTCTCGATCTCCTGACCTCGTGATCCACCCGCCTCGGCCTCCCAAAGTGCTGGGATTACAGGCTTGAGCCACCGCGCCCGGCCCTGTCAACTTCTATTGTGTAAATGTGGCCCAGCTGAGGTCTAAGGGCTCTGCCAGGCCTACCAAGAGTCTCCTACATGGACCAAGCCCTGGGATATGTACAAGCCCAACACAGGACTACCCCACACAGCAGGCTGCAGAACACCCTCTGTGTTCAAGGAAGCACACAGCCAGGAGGAGAGCCCAGGCTCCTGCTCGGAGGGCAACAGGATCGCCTGAGGCCAAGCCGGCCCAGACAGGAACCAACGCCACTCAGCGGTCTGCAATGTATACCTGTGCTGCAAAACCCAAGGGCCAAGAAACAAAAATAAAAATGTTTTGGGCTTTTTGGGTTTTTTTGTTTTTTTTGTTTTTTTTAGAGATAAGGTCTTATTCTTTCATCCAGGATGGAGTGCAATGGCACAATCCTAGGTCACTGTGGCCTCCCAACACAGCTTCTGGGGTAGCTGGTACTACAGGCACGTGCCACTGCCCAGCTTTTTTTTTTTTTTTTTTTTTTGAGACGGAGTCTCACACTGTGGCCCAGGCTGGAGTACAGGGGCACCATCTCGGCTCACTGCAAGCTCAGCCTCCTGGGTTCACGCCACTCTCCTGCCTCAGCCTCCTGAGTAGCTGGGACTATAGGCGCCCGCCATCACACCCGGCTCATTTTTGGTATTTTTAGTAGAGACGGTTTCACCCTGTTAGCCAGGATGGTCTTGATCTCCTGACCTCATGATCCGCCCGCCTCGGCCTCCCAAAGTGCTGGGATTACAGGCATGAACCCCCGCGCCCAGTCCTGCCCAGCTAATATTTTTAAAATTTTTAGTAAAGATGGAGTTTCACTATGTTGCTTAGGCTGGTCTCAAACTCCTGATTTCAAGCTATCCTTCCACCTCAGCCTCCCAAAGTGCTGGGATTATAGGCATGAACCACCACAGCTGGCCAGGAAAAATAATAATAATAATACACACACACACACACACACACATTTCGAGACAGAGTTTCGGTCTTATCACCCAGGCTGCAGTGCAGTGGTGCGATCTTGGCTCACTGCAACTTCCGCCTCCCGGGTTCAAGCAATTCTTCTGCCTCTGCCTCCCAAATAGCTGGGATTATGGGCACCCGCCACCACACACAGATAATTTTTGTATTTTTAGTAGAGACAGGGTTTCGCCATGTTGGCCAAGCTGGTCTCCAACTCCCAACCTCAGGTGATCCACCCACCTCTGCCTCCCAAAGTACTGGAATTACAGGTGTGAGCCACCACGCCCGGCCCAAAATATTTTAGAAGCAAGATCAAAAATTGGTAAGGTCCACTTCACACCTATTGCCCAGATAACCACCTGCCAGCTGGGGTGCTCTGATAGTCCAGTCTTACAGAAGAGTCTCCTGACAGGCCTGAGAGCACAGGCGGCCCTAATAGAAAACCAGAGAAGCACGTGTTTTTGCTGCAGGCTGCAGGCTGGATGGGCTTGCCAAGGGGCAGCCCGCCATCCAGTAGGGACTAGGGAACAAGAACAAGGAGCAGGCAGCGCACCTTAGAGGTGCAGTACTGCACGTCCAGGAACCACAATGACCAAGCCAGGCACCAAGTGTTTAATGAGCACCTACTGCGCACCCGACAGGACCCTCAGTGCAATGATACAGAGGAGGCGAGGCCAACAAACCCATGGAGCTGGAAGTGCTGCCCTAACTGTGGAGAAGACACCCCATGGCCCCAGCACCAGCCCAGGAAGGTGCTCAGAGGAGCAGCCGTGGCACCACAGGCTGAGGGCATGAAGGACGGGTCACGGGCTGCAGAGGAAGGGCACGCCAGGACAAGGGAGCAGCACATGTAGGGCGCTTTTGCCAAAACAAACCAGAAAGGAGCTGGTGGGAGCAGAGAGGCTGTGGTAAGGCACGTGGTCCCATTCCAAGCACAGCGTGGGGCACCCTGGCCAATCACTGGAAGAGGCCTGAAGTGGAAATACCAGTTAGGAAACCGTGGCCAGGCAGAGGAGAGAGGGCGGTGGCTGGGACTGGTGCGGGCAGCAGAGATGGGAGCCTAGCAGGCATGTCAGGATTCATCCAGGGAGGAGCAAGGGCAGAGAGCGTCGGGCGAATCCCCTGGCACCCCCACGTTAATGGTGGCCACAGCCACACTTCATAAGGGACAGTAACCTGCCCGGTGCCTCCTGGCCACACCTGACTCAATCCCTACACACCAGCCTGTGGAGGGCTGGTTCCTGGCTCCCTACACCTGTCTCCAGTCTGGCAGGTACTAAGAACCCGTAACTATTGGTGACTATTATTATGATCCCTCCTTTTTTTTTTAATTATACTTTAAGTTCTAGGGTACATGTGCACAATGTGCAGGTTTGTTACATATGCATACATGTGCCATGTTGGTTTGCTGCATCTATCAACTCGTCATTTACATTAGTCCCCCGGCCGGGGGACCAGGGGCACCGGGCTGTCGGAGCGAGGTGGGGTTGGCAGCAGAGCTCTGGACTCACTGGATTCTCAGGCAAATGCTCTGGCCTGGTTCCAGTGCCCACAGTTGGGGAAGGTAAACCACAGCCACATAGGGGGCCAGGGAAAACAGGGCGACAGCACCTCAAAAAATTCAAAACAGAACTACCATGTGACCCAGCAAACCAGCTTCTGGGTATATTCCCAACAGCTGAAAGCAGGAACCCAAACAGATGCTTGCACACCCATGTCCACAGCAGCACCATTCACCCAAGCCAAGAGGTGGCAACAACCCAAGTGCCCGTCCAATCGGTCAATAAGCCCACGCAGAGATGCTCAGCGCCAGTCAGTAAGTCCATGCAGAGATGCTCAGTCCCGGTCATAAGCCCATGCAGAGATGTCAGCCCTGGTCAATAAACCCACACAGACATGCTGAGCCCTGGTCAATAAGCCCACGCAGACATGCTCAGCCCTGATCAATAAACCCATGCAGACATGCTCAGCCCCGGTCAATAAGCCCATGCAGACATGCTGAGCCCCGGTCAATAAACCCACGCAGACATGCTCAGCCCCGGTCAATAAGCCCATGCAGACATGCTCAGCACTGGTCAATAAGCCCATGCAGAGATGTCAGCCCTGGTCAATAAGCCCATGCAGAGATGTCAGCCCTGGTCAATAAGCCCACGAAGAGATGCTCAGCCCCGGCCATAAGCCCACGCAGACAAGCTCAGCCCTGGTCAATAAACCCACGCAGACATGCTTAGCCCCGGCCATAAGCCCATGCAGACATGCTCAGCCCCGGTTAATAAGCCCATGCAGAGATGTTCAACCCAGTCATCACCAGGGGAAATGCAAACCAAACCACGAGGGGAGACCCCTTCACACCCATTAGGACGGCCATGATCAAAAACTCAGAAAACAACAAGTGTTGGCGAGGATGGGGAGAAACTGAACCCTTGTACACTGTTGGTGGGGTGTAAAATGGTGCCACTGCTGTAAAACACAGTATGGAGGTTCTGCAAACTATGAAAAATAGAACTACCATATGATCCCACAATCCCACTTCTGGGGATACTTAAAAGAACTAAAAGCAAGGTCTCCAAGAGATATTTGCACACCCAGAGGACAATATGACACCAGAACCCGGGCGAACCCGGAGGACATTATGTCACCAGAACCAGGAGAACCCAGAGGACATTATGTCACCAGAACCCGGGCGAACCCGGAGGACATTATGGCACCAGAACCCGGGCGAACCCAGAGGACAATATGTCACCAGAACCCGGGCGAACCCGGAGGACATTATGGCACCAGAACCCGGGCGAACCCAGAGGACATTATGGCACCAGAACCCGGGCGAACCCAGAGGACATTATGGCACCAGAACCCGGGCGAACCCAGAGGACATTATGGCACCAGAACCCGGGCGAACCCAGAGGACATTATGGCACCAGAACCCGGGCGAACCCAGAGGACATTATGGCACCAGAACCCGGGCGAACCCAGAGGACATTATGGCACCAGAACCCGGGCGAACCCAGAGGACATTATGGCACCAGAACCCGGGCGAACCCAGAGGACATTATGGCACCAGAACCCGGGCGAACCCAGAGGACATTATGGCACCAGAACCCGGGCGAACCCAGAGGACATTATGGCACCAGAACCCGGGCGAACCCAGAGGACATTATGGCACCAGAACCCGGGCGAACCCAGAGGACATTATGGCACCAGAACCCGGGCGAACCCAGAGGACATTATGGCACCAGAACCCGGGCGAACCCAGAGGACATTATGGCACCAGAACCCGGGCGAACCCAGAGGACATTATGGCACCAGAACCCGGGCGAACCCAGAGGACATTATGGCACCAGAACCCGGGCGAACCCAGAGGACATTATGGCACCAGAACCCGGGCGAACCCAGAGGACATTATGGCACCAGAACCCGGGCGAACCCAGAGGACATTATGGCGCCAGAACCCGGGAGAACCCAGAGGACATTCTGCTCTGTGCAAGGAGGAAGTCATAAATAGACAGACACTGTGAGATTCCACTTATCTGCAGTCCCCAAAGGAGTGAAATGCACAGAGACAGGAAGTGGATTGGGGGGTGTCAGGCTGGGGAGAGGCTCTGGAGAGTCAGTGTTCCGTGGGTGTGGAGTTTCGGTTGCAGAAGATCAAACATTCTGGGGATGAATGGTAGTGACGGTTGCAGAACAGTGTGAATGTGTTTAATGCCACTAAATGACACACTCAGAAATGGTTAAGATGGTACATTGCGTTATGTCTATTTTACCACCATTTATACAGAGAGAGAGAGAAAACCAATCCTCTCTTTGAAAATCTACAAATTGAATGTAATTTCCCTCAAAAGAAAAACAACAGATTTTAGAAGAACCAAGACAATCTGGATCTAAGGTTTATAGGGAAAAATAAACAAGCCAAATAGCCAGGAAAATCCTGAAAAGCCAGATTGATGGGGGGAGGCCAGCCTGCCAGCCCTGCCACGCAAACGCAATGGGGCAGCAGCGGTGTTCGAAGCATGTTAATGGTGCATGAACAGACAACAGAGCCATGAGAAGGTACAAAAACAGACTCAGACCCAATTGTGGTAAGAGGCATTTTAATAGGAGGGCATGAGATAAATCACTCCACCAACCACGTTGGGACATCTAGGAAGCTACCTAGAAAAAGATAAGGCTGGCTCCATACCTCACACCTTCCCAAAATAAATTCAAATTAGACCAAAGATTTGAATGCAGAACAGGGAAAGCACGAATGTAGCAAAGGTGGGCCTGGAGGGGCACTCATAACCTTGGGACTGAACAAGGTCTGTCCCAGCGAGACACGGAACACAATAAAAGAGAAGATACATTATGTTAAAAACAAATGTTTGCAAGGCAAAAACCTCCATAAGCAGTCAGACATAAATGATAATGTGGGGAAAAAAACATTTCAACACACATCACGAAGGATTCATTTGCTTGCCATGGATAAATATTTCAATAGAAAAATGGACAAGAGGCCAGGTGTGGTGGCTCACGTCTGTAATCCCAGCACTTCGGTAGGCCAAGGCAGGCAGATAGTGAGGTCAGGAGTTCGAGACCAGTCTGGCCAACATGGTGAAACTCCATCTCTACTAAAAATACAAAAAGTAGCCAGGTGTGGTGATCCGTGCCTGTAGGCCCAGCTATTCAGGAGGCTGAGGCGGAAGAATTGCTTGAAGCCAAGAGGCGGAGGTTGCAGTGAGTCGAGATTGCGCCACTGCACTCCAGCCTGGGAGACAGAGACTCTGTCTCAAAAAAAAAGAAAAAAAAAGAGAAAAATGGACAAAAGATGAAGTAAAAACAAACAGCTCTTAAACATATGAAAAGGTGATTAACCTTCACTTATGAGAGAAACACAATTTTTTTTTTTTGAGACAGAGTCTCACTCTGTCGCCCAGGCTGGAGTGCAGTGGTACGATCACAGCTGACCGCAATCTCGACCTCCCAGGCTCAGTGATCCTCCTGCCTCAGCCTCCCGAGTTGCTGAGACTACAGGTGCACACCACCATGCCCGGCTACTTTTTGTACTTTTTGTAAAGACAGGGTTTTGCTATGTTACCCAGGCTGGTCCCGAACTCCTGGACAACAGGGTCTCCCTAAGTGTTGGGGTTACAGGTATCAGTCACCGTGTCCAGCTGATAAATACAAACTAAACTGCCTTGAGAAACCACTTCCTCAAAAGACTGGCAAAGAGGCACAGCATGTGGGTGTGGGGTCAGGGGACACAGGCTCTGTCCTACGTGGAGAGTGGCGTGGAGGGCAATTCTGCGATATCCAACGAAACGGCGCTTTAACTTCCGGAAAGCTCTCCTAGTCTCTCACACACACGACGGCGGCAGGGCAAGGCCATCTCCCAGCAGCATCATTTTCATGACAGCAAAAAGGCTGGACCCACCCACGTGGGGACAGTCCACGGCGCAGCCCCACAGCCTCGCAAGGAGCGAGGACCCCGGTGCACCACCATGGAGAGCACACCGCCGACGCAGTCCCTCGCCAGCATGTGCCTGGCCATGTGTCTATGGAAACGAGGAGGAGGAGAGGAGAAAAAAGACAAAGATAGAAGTGTGCCCAAGAGCTGCCCAGGAAAGGCTGGCGTGGAAGCAGGACCGACGGAGGCCTCTGAAGACAGGAACTGGGGGCTGAAGCCATCAGGAGCCTTGATCCATGGTGAGTTCGGAATCCTGAAAGCATCAACTATTCTATAGTAAACTAAATTTTTTAACTTAAAAAAAAAAGTTTTGGCCGGGCGCGGTGGCTCAAGCCTGTCATTCCAGCACTTTGGGAGGCCGAGACGGGTGGATCACGAGGTCAGGAGATCGAGACCATCCTGGCTAACCCGGTGAAACCCCGTCTCTACTAAAAAATACAAAAAACTAGCCGGGCGAGGTGGCGGGCGTCTGTAGTCCCAGCTACTCGGGAGGCTGAGGCCGGAGAATGGCGTGAACCCGGGAGGCGGAGCTTGCAGTGAGCTGAGATCCGGCCACTGCACTCCAGCCTGGGCGACAGAGCGAGACTCCGTCTCAAAAAAAAAAAAAAAAAAGTTTTTTCAGAGACAAGGTCTTGCTCTGTCACCCAGGCTGGAGTGCAGTGGCATAAGCACAGCTCACTGCAACCTTGAACTCCTGGGCTTCAGGAATCCTCCCACTTCAGTCACCCAAGTAGCCAGGGCTACAGGTGTGAGCCACCATGCCAGGCTAATTTTTTTTTTTCTGAGACAGAGTCTCGCTCTTATTGCCCAGGCTGGAGTGCAGTGGTGCGATCTCACCTCACTGTAACCTCCGCCTCTCAGGTTCAAGTGATTCTCCTGCCTCAGCCTCCCGAGTGGCTGAGATCACAGGCACGTGCCACCATGCCTGGCTAATTTTTGTATTTTTAGTAGAGATGGGACGTTTCACAGTGTTGGCCAGGCTGGTCTTGAACTCCTGACCTCAGGTGATCCCCCTGCCTTGGCCTCCCTCCCAAAGTGCTGGGATTACAGGCGTGAACCACCACACCTGGTCTAATTTTTTAATTAAATTAAAAATTTTAGGCCGGGCGCGGTGGCTCAAGCCTGTAATCCCAGCACTGTGGGAGGCCGAGACGGGCGGATCACGAGGTCAGGAGATCGAGACCATCCTGGCTAACACGGTGAAACCCCGTCTCTACTAAAAAAAAAATACAAAAAACTAGCCGGGCGAGGTTGCGGGCGCCTGTAGTCCCAGCTACTCGGGAGGCTGAGGCAGGAGAATGGCGGGAACCCGGGAGGCGGAGCTTGCAGTGAGCTGAGATCCGGCCACTGCACTCCAGCCTGGGCGACAGAGCGAGACTCCGTCCCAAAAAAAAAAAAAAAAAATTTTAATAAGAAAAATTAAAATAAAAACAAAAAACCCAAAACACCCTAATTCACATGGCAGAGAATCTTGCCTAAGACCTAAACCAGAGGTTCTCAAAGTGTAGCCCAGGAACCCTAGGGATTCCTTTTAGGGGGACTCACAAGATCAAAACTATTCCAGTGATAACCCGAAAATGCTGCTCGCCTTTCCCACACTTGCCCCCTGGCAGCTGCATGGTGTGACGTGGCGGCCAACAGGTCACAGAAGACAAGGTGAGCCAGCTGTCTCCTGACAAATGAGACCCCAAGGAGAGCTGCAAAATGTCAGCACCTCTCTTCACCACTAATTCTTTTTTTAAGCAGTGATTTTTTTTTTTTTTTTTTCGAGACGGAGTCTTGCTCTGTAAGCCAAGCTGGAGTGCAGTGGTACAATCTCGGCTCACTGCAACCTCCACCTCCCAGATTCAAGTGATTCTCTTGCTTCAGTCTCCCGAGTAGCTGGGACTATAGGCACCTGCCACCATGTCTGGCTAATTTTTGTATTTTTAGTAGAGACGGGGTTTCACCATATTGGCCAAGCTGGTCTTGAACTCCTGGCCTTGTGATCCGCCCGCCTCAGCCTCCCAAAGTCCTGGGATTACAGGTGTGAGCCACTGCACCTGGCCCCAAGTAGTGATTTTTTTAAAAAGAAAGACATGCTATTTATGTTAACATGTAATCGATTTATACTTGCATATTTCAGTAAATTAATAAATCTTTTTAAATTTCTTAGTTTTGACTTTTTTTTTTTTTTTTTTTTTTTTTGAGACGGAGTCTCGCTCTGTCGCCCGGGCTGGAGTGCAGTGGCCGGATCTCAGCTCACGGCAAGCTCCGCCTCCCGGGTTCACGCCATTCTCCTGCCTCAGCCTCCCGAGTAGCTGGGACTACAGGCGCCCGCTACCTCGCCCGGCTAGTTTTTTTTTATTTTTTAGTAGAGACGGGGTTTCACCGTGTTAGCCAGGATGGTCTCGATCTCCTGACCTCGTGATCCACCCGTCTTGGCCTGCCAAAGTGCTGGGATTACAGGCTTGAGCCACCGCGCCCGGCCAGTTTTGACTTCTAATAGCGAGTAGCAATGAATACACCCCACAGGCACAAAGACTCGCCAGTGTCCTCCATCACTTGAGGCTGTAAGGGGCTCCGCGACCTGGGCTTAGCACCTGAGTGTACAGGATGCACCTGCCGCCTTGCTCCGCTGTCTCCTCCATGCCTGCCTGTGCACTGTCTGTGCTTCCTCCACTCAGCATTCCCGTCCCTCTTTTGGTAAGGACCCTGCTCTCCACCGGAAATGACCCATCCCGTGGTGAGGGGCTGCCAGTCACATGCTCTGTCTCATCACGGGAATGAAGCCACAAGGGAAGTAGGAGGAGGCGTGGAGGGTGAAAAAGCACCACGTCAAAGGAGGGGGAGACCAGCGACCCAGCCAGAGCACCCCAAGCAGCTCCACACTGCAGGCCCCTGGCCCCAAGCTGGCAAAGCTCCCCTCTGCTTAAGCAGATCTGTGGGGACCCCTTTCTATTTTGCATGCTTTCTCTGCTGGGGTTTTGGGAGACCCTCAGCAGTGGCCCACTTCCCACCACTGGAACAGGGTGACAGCTCCAGGTGACAGCTGCAGGCACTGGTCACAGGCAGGTGATTCTCTCACAGGAGGGCACAGGTGTCACCGGCCTTTAGAAATCAAGGCATAAAACAGTCGATTCCCAAGACAGACACCTCGGGAAGAATACTTTTATGACTAAAAGACTCTTCCACTCTCCGCAGGACCCTTTGACAAATAACCAGCAAGCTTCCTGGTGGCTTTAAGGTAAGGTCAGATTCACAGTCATTCACTTTGCAGACAATCCTACGGGGAGAAAGTGCCGATGGTGGCGAGACACACGTGGGATTCTCACTGACTTGTGACTAAGGAGTCCCCACGCGGGGAAAGCCTTCCGACGGTCACTTTTCTGCAAAAGCAGTCACACCTCACAACACGCCTTTGCTCCAGCAACAGCAAACATGGAACTCGTGGGCACGTGGGGCCATGATGCTCCATGGTGCTGACCTCAATCTCCATCTTTCAGACAGAACCAAGATGCTCATTTCAGAGGATGGAGCTAATACGTTAAATGCAGGTTGCTAGGTAATTTTTCACTAGGTAATTTTAATTCTCAAAAAAGTCAGTGTCAGCCAGGCACGGTGGCTCACGCCTATAATCCCAGCACTTTGGGAGGCTGAGGCGGGTGGGTCACCTGAGGTCAGGAGTTCGAGATCAGCCTGGCCAACAGGGTGAAATCCCATCTCTACCAGAAATACAACAATACAAAAACTAGCCCGGCGTGGTGGCAGGAGCCTGTAATCCCAACTACTCAGGAGGCTGAGGCAGGAGAATCACTTGAACCTGGGAGGCAGAGGTTGCAGTGAGCCAAGATCATGACACTGCACTCCAGCCTGGGGGACAAGAGTAAGCCTCTGTCTTAAAAAAAAAAAAAAAAAAATAGTATCTAAAAGCACAACTATGAAACGACCAGCTCAAGGTCTGAAAAGCCACAAGCCATCTGCAAATTGCGAAACTGACAACGCAAGCAATCTCACACACAGGCCCTGCCCGTGCCCAGGACGGCCCAACAGCAGAAATATCTGGGCCCCCCATTGGTCCCATCTGTTGACAAAGGTTCCAAAAATCTACTTCTTGTGTGCCAGGGATTCTGTCAAGGTCTTGATTCTGTCTAGGATGTCCTGATCCGACCCTCCATCTCTGTCACTGCCTCTGTGACAGACAGTTCCCTGGGACCCACATCCTCCTCTGGGGGTGCTGCACGGCACTGAGCTGGTGGGCACCAGAGGCCACCAGAAGAGCTCACAGCCCTGCCACCCCCACCCTGACCCTCTGGGTGTGGGGCGGCTCCTGTCTCTCGCGTTACCCTTTTCCCATGCATCTCCCCTCCTGGTTCCCCTTCTTTCAGCCCCAGCCTGAAACCCACCACGCAGCTGCTAAGGGTGCTCTCCAGACAAGGCCAGCTCCGCCCTTCCCCGCTGGCCCGCACAGGTTTGAGGACTTGACTTGCAGCGTCAGCTCCTAGTTCTGATTTCAGATATGTTTGCCCCTCGAGGAGCCTGGAGCTGCACCACAGGCCCTGTCTGACCTCAGGGTCTCCCCACCTTCTCAACAAGCTCCTTCCTCCAAACAGACCCCCACATACCTCAACTAACCGGAAGCTACCACCTAGACCCACGGGTGAGCTAGGAGCCAGCAGTCAGCAAATCACAGCAAATCAAGCCACTAACCAACCAGCACTGCTTTTCTACAAAGTGGGAGAGAAAGCAACTTAGGGGCCTCCAGGCCAGGACTCATCCGGGACAAGGTCTTACGGCTTGCACAATTAGAATCCTCTGGCAACAAACACCGAGGTGCAAATGACAAGTCCATCCACCCTTCCCTCTTGCTCTCCATTTCACAGGCACTCCCTCCCTCCACTTATCAGAGCAGCAAAAGACACCCAAACATCTCGCTCGAATTCTCATTAAATTTTCACCAAAACAACGCCACCCAGCCAGGTGCAGTGGCTCACACCTGTAATTCCATCCCTTTGGGAGGCTGAGGTGGGCAGATCACTTGAGGCCACGAGTTTGAGACCAGCCTGGCCAACATGGAGAAACCCCATCTCTACTAAAAATAGAAAGAATTAGCCGGGCGTGGTGGCATGCACTTGTAATCCCAGCTACTCAGGAGGCTGAGGCACAGAAATCACTTGAACCCAGGAGGTGGAGGTTGCAGTGAGCTGGGATTGTGCGACTGCACTCCAGCTTGGGCGACAGAGCAAGACTATCTCAAAAACAAAACAAAACAAAAGGCCACCAATGCCAAAACCTAATGGACTAAAAAAATGCAACTAACCAGAACATGCTACCTTGTACAGTGTTCTAAAGGCAAGTTCTACCAGCAGATAATGGTAAAAACAAAACAAAACCTACATGTCACCTAAACTTGCCCCGAGAAGGCAACTTGCAAATCAAACTGTACCTGTTTTTGTCCTAATTAAAACCATACCCAAGGCCAGGCACAGTGGCTCACGCCTGTAATCCCAGCACTTTGGGAGGCTGAGACGGGCGAATCACGAGGTCAGGAGATCAAGACTATCCCGGCTAACATGGTGAAACCCCGTCTCTACTAAAAATACAAAAAATTAGCCGCGCGTGGTGGCGGGCGCCTGTGGTCCCACCTACTCGGGAGGCTGAGGCAGGAGAATGGCGTGAACCTGGGAGGCGGAGCTTGCAGTGAGCCAAGATGGCGCCACTGCACTCCAACCTGGGCGACAGAGCGAGACTCCATCTCAAAAAAATAAATAAAATAAATAAAATAAAATAAAATAAATAAAACCATGCCAGAAAATGCCCTGAAACTTGAGCAAGAGAGACAGGAGAGGGAACTACCACCCAAAGAAGTTTCTCTGGATCTAAAGAAGATTCCAACTCACCACATCATCTTGTCCCCATACGCCTTTGGGGGCTTCATAGCATTTTCTCCTTGGGGAAACCTTACCTCCTAAATGTCAAACTCAAACAAACCCCCTTTAAAACAGCCTTGCTCAGCAGCATGCCTCCTGCCAGGAGGGACACAGGGCACTGAGCAGGAGCTGGTCTGTATGCCACCTCCAGAGTCCACACTTGGCACCTGCAAGGCTCCAGCAGCCAAGGAAACTTCTCACTCCTGCTGAGCCACTTTACAGCCCTCCACATCAAGGGACCCAAAGGTCTGGCTGCATATTCCCAGGGGAGGGCAGGACTTACTGAAAGCAGGCGTGGAGACTGGCTTAACCAGTCGAGCAGGTTGACGGATGGATGAACGCTGAGAAGGGTGGCTCCGGATTCCACCTGGAGGCAGCAGTTGAGCCAGCCCTGCAGCCATCTAAGCTCCGCAAAGGAGTGGAGGTCTCAGTGACAGGCAGAAAAAAGGCCCCAAGAGGACAAAAGAATGCTGCTTTTAAAGCCTAATCTCGGCGGGGCATGGTGGCTCACACCTCTAAACCCAGCACTTTGGGAAACTGAGGCCAGTGGATTACCTGAGGTCAGGAATTCAAGACCAGCTTGGCCAACATGGTGAAATCCCACCTCTACTAAAAATACAAAAATTAACTGGGTGTGGTGGCATGCGCCTATAGTCCCACCTACTCAGGAGGCTGAGGCAGGAGAATCATTTGAACTCAGGGTGGTGGAGATTGCAGCGAACTGAGATTGTGAGATCGTGCCACTGCACTCCAGCCTGGGCAACAGAGCACATGAGACTTCGTCTCAAAAAAAAAAAAAAGAAAAAAGAAAAAAAGAAAAAAAAGGCTAATCTCTAAATTCCAAAAGGAAACATGATTCTATCAACTGGTTAAACTGAGAAGAGAAAGACCATTCAAGCCCCCTGCCAAGCACTCAACAACCCAGGGGGCACCGGCACCCACCCACAGAGGGTTGGTGACAAAGACTTTGGGCCTGTGGCCAGATGGCCCTGGAGTCCCTGCAGGACCCTGCAGAAAGGGCCGCCGGTGACATCTGTCATCCTGGCCACACTTACGTCTGTGGAAACTGACAGCTATCAGCCTCATAAATGTGATTTCACAAGGTGAGACTCTAGCCCCAGATGGCACAAGCCAGCAGCCAGAGTCCCTATCCACGGGAAGCAGGGGGCTGGGCCCAGCTAGTCCTTGTCCTCATGGTCAATCCAGGCAGCAGAGAAACTGCGCCAAGCAGCCCTCTGACCTCCCGTCACGGTGCTGATCCAGAACAATGCACGATGATTCCAACAATGTGTCCACAGAGTGAATTATGAGAAAGTGAACCCATCCTAATACACTGAAGCAACACTTCCAGCACAGAGTGCGTCCAGGGTCTGGCTGCCCGTCCCACCAGGATAGCAGATTCTTTCTGACCCTCTGCGAGCCCCTCGGCCAGCACCCACTCCTCAGCCTCCCTGGGTGAGCTGGGAAGGTAGCCAGGGTACAGAAACAGCATTGGGTGTTAAGGCCAGGGACCTGGAGGACCTCGCTTAATGGCTGGCTCTGAGACCTGGACAAGTCCGTATCACCCTGGTACCTGTCAGACGGGGTGCTCACCTGCCCATGCGGTCACCTGCCTGTGTGGCCTGGGCTTGTGGTTCTTCGGGTGTTTGAATCTTGGCCCCCTGACCGGCTGCAGGGGTCCCTGTGATGATTTGGAGGGACAACTGGAAAGGGCTGTTCTGGTGGCTGTGGGGGGGCGGGGGCAGGCGCTCAGAGGGTTCAGGGCAGGAAGAGGGGACTCCCATGGGTGTGCCCAAAGCCAACCTCACCTAGGGCTGAGCTGCCTTGAGGGGAGCCTGTTTTTCTCTCAAAATGTGGAATCCTCTCACCTCTGCACCCCCGTGTCCCTACTGACCACCAGGCCCAGAACATCAGGGCACCACCTCCCCTTTCCAGACACAGGGCCAGGCCCATGGGCTGCAGGATGAGAGTCCTTTGGGTGGGGGACCTTTGTGGCATTACAGGGAGATTCACAACCCAGGAAAATAAAGTCGGAAGAGGCACTATGTCCAGGGGCAGCCAAGTTAAACAACAGTCCCGGTGGCGAATCTCCCCCACGTCCCCACCTGGATTGTTTCAGAACCCTGAGGCGTGGAGACCTGCTGTGTCGCATGGTCTCCATCTGTAGTTAGCTCCCACACCCGCCCTGGGATTGAAAACGTGCCCCTGGCTGGGCGCAGTGGCTCACGCCTGTAATCCCAGAACTCTGGGAGGCCAAGGCGGGCAGATCACAAGGTCAGGAGATCGAGACCACCCCGGCTAACACAGTGAAACCCCATCTCTACTAAAAATACAAAAAATTAGCCGGGCGTGGTGGCGGGAGCCTGTAGTCCCAGCTACTCAGGAGGCTGAGGCAGGAGAATGGCATGAACCCGTGAGGCGGAGCTTGCAGTGAACTGAGATGGCACCAATGCACTCCAGCCTGGGTGACAGAGCGAGACTCCGTTTCAAAAAAAAAAAAAAGGAAGAAAGAAAACATGCCCCTCTTGGGCACCTGCCACTGACTTCACTTCCCCACCCTGCGTCTCCAGGGAAAGGGCACACTCTCCCCAGGGCCACATGTGGGGCTGGGGTGTGGACCGAACTTCCCTACTGCTTTGCCTCAAGACCAGACCACACAGTCCACAGGAGTCGGGCACAGCAGGTACCTCGGTGACGGAGCACTGCACTCAGAGCAGCAGAAACAAACCTGGTGCAGTCAGAAGGCCCAGGTCCCGATGCACTGGTTACCAGCAGCGGACACAGGCGTGGCAAACCACAGACAGCAAGAGTGCTGGCTGGGCCACAGCCACTCCAAAGCGCTTCAGAACATGTGGGGCGCCCTTCCCGACCCCCAGCCCCAGCTCCCCGTGCTGCCCCCTCCCCACTGGGCTTGCAGGGCAGCAACCCTCCCCTCCCTCCTAGGAGATGCCAACTCGCCCGGGACCAGGACAGCCCCAGCCTCCATCTCCAGTCCGGCCCCCCTAGCTCCCCAGGGCAGGACAGGTGCCAGGGCCAACTGTCCTGAAACCAAGCTCCGCTTTACCCCTGGACATCTCTGTACCCGAAGCCTCCTGAAACACCTGCCCCCACGACCAGAGGTCCCTCACCACCCACACAGGCAATGCCCCTTCCTCTACCAAGGGCCCCCTAGAAGGCCAGGAGCCTCCCCCTACCCCAGCCCTCCTCTGGCCGCTGTCCCTGCCACCCCACAAATGCCAAGGATCCCTGAACACACCTGGCACCTCACACCCACGTACTTGCATTCCTGCCCTGGCCTAGAATGCTCTTTATCATCACCCACCCCACCCACCCCACCCGCCCACTTCCACCTGTCCTTCCACAAAAACAGGGGCAGGGAGGAGGGGCCCGCCAGGCAGGTATGGCCTGTGGGCAGAGCTACAGCAGGGGACAGTGTGGACTCAGGCAGGGAAGGGAGAGCACAGGACACACAGAGCTGGGGCAGGAGCCAGGCCTGGGGCAGCTGGGGAGGGGCTGGTGGGATGCTGGGTATCAAGGCTGGCTTCTGCTTGATGGTTAGCCCAGAGGGTCCCATTACATTACTAAAAATAATGAAAATATGGCCGGGTGCGGTGGCTCACGCCTATAATCCCAGCACTTTGGAAGGCCAAGGCGGGCGGATCACCTGAGGTCAGGAGTTCAAGACCAGTCTGGCCAACATGGTGAAACCCCGTCTCTACTAAAAAAATACAAAAATTAGCCCAGCGTGGAGGTGCACACCTGTAATCCTAGCTACTCAGGAGGCTGAAGCAGGAGAATCACTTGAACCCAGGAGGCAGAGGCTGCAGTAAGCTGAGATCCCACCACTGCACTCCAGCCTGGGTGACTGAGCGAGACTCCATCTCAAAATAATAAATAAAAATAATGAAAATAGACAAAAGAGGACGATGCACAGACCCCCAGTAGCAGCACAGACCCCAGGCCAAGGACGCATCCCATTCTATGCCCCGGAAGCCCAAATGATGAAAAGGGGAAGAAGACTCGGCCTACAAGCCTCCTCCCTTAGAAGGCTGCCCCCACACTGAACGTCGGCTATGGGAAAGACACTTAACGCAACGCTGGCCCACCCCCGCCTGCCCGCCAGAGGACTCTTGGTAGGCCCCACGGCAGGAATTGGGGGGGGGGGGGGTGGGTCCCACCCACCCTCCCTGTGCGGCAGGCCCAGCGGAGAAGAGGCACTCAGAGACCACCTGCCAAATGCTCAAGAACAACGTCCCTTTCCCTGTCCAGATGCAGAAACTGGGATGTCTCTCAGAAACACCGCCTGCAACAAGGGCCACCCGCAAGGAATCTTCTGCTTAACGTGAGGTTCTGGGGAGAAGGAAGCAGGCAGGGGAGAATCCCGTGATGGTTCATCAGGCCTCAAAGTCAGAACTTACGACTTTTTTTTTTTTTTTTTTTTTTTTTTTT
>NC_037678.1:3995784-4012175 GCF_003255815.1 Theropithecus gelada
CCCAGGCTGGAGTGCAGTGGCCGGATCTCAGCTCACTGCAAGCTCCGCCTCCCGGGTTCACGCCATTCTCCTGCCTCAGCCTCCCGAGTAGCTGGGACTACAGGCGCCCGCCACCTCGCCCGGCTAGTTTTTTGTATTTTTTAGTAGAGATGGGGTTTCACGGTGTTCGCCAGGATGGTCTCGATCTCCTGACCTCGACCTCGTGATCCGCCCATCTCGGCCTCCCAAAGTGCTGGGATTACAGGCTTGAGCCACCGCGCCCGGCCGAACTTACGACTTTTTAAACGTTTCAGTACGACTTACCTTTCTGCTACTGGTAAAGGGGAAAGGTCTGCAAATCAAATAACGGTAAACAAGGATTCGATGTTACTTAAGCAAACACGTTATTCTCAAGTATTTGAGAACGGTGTGGATAAAACCAATTCCTTTTATGTTTTTGTTCAAATGCTTTCTTTTTTGAAAGCCCGCATGGAGAGTTCTAATTTAGGTTATGTTGGTGAACAAAAATAATCACAATGTGGGGTTTGTATCTTCTAATTATACAGAATTTAGGACAAAATATTCATGTAAGTGATTCTGGAATACTTTATAAATAGGTCATATAGGCTCTTTTTATTGCCAAAATTCTTGAAACTCAGTGCAGCAGAGTCATTGTCTCCATGTGGAACTGAAAGCAAGGCAGGCAGCCAGCATCCCCTCCACGATGCCGGCCACAAATCAGCCGACGCCGGGGTTTTTAAAGCCCCTCGCGGAGTTGATCACCATACAGGTGGGCCACAGAATTCGAGACTCTCGGGAGAGAAATCCTGCTTCTGCAGGCACAGAGGATGTGGTTCCTCCCTGATGCAGTCGGAACAGTGAAAACATTCAGGAGAGAAACGGAATCAAGCCCCTCCCAGCTGTGAATGACTGAGTTCACCACACAGCCACAGTGGGGCTTCCTCACCTTCCTCACCATGACTCAGTCACTTCATTCTCTTTTTTTTTTTTTTTTTGAAACAGGGTCTCCTCCCTCTGTTTTCCCAGGCTGGCTCCAAACGCCTGGGCTCCATGGATCCTTCCTCCTTAGCCTCGCAAAGAGGTGGGACCACAGGCACGCGCCACTGCACCCAGCTCCGCTGTTTTTAATCATACAATTAAGCAGTCAATTATTTAAAAATACACACTTGCGCAACTTAAAAGAACCACACTTATTTGTCAATTAAGTCAGCTGGGCTGGTGGCAGTGGCAGTGGGCCTCATTCCCTGGGGCACTCTGGGGGTGTAACCCTATGGGGACTGTGCCCCATCTGTGGCACCACCTAACTCGAGCCCCGGTGGCCCTGCTGAGCTGGGCCTCAGGATGGGGTCTCGACTCCAGTGACATCAATCAACTCTTCTGGAACGTGCCGTGATGCCCTTGACAGGTGTGGGGACCTGGGGGTGAGAGGGAGGGCCTTGCTGCGTGCAGCTTGCAGGCACAGGAGGGGACACACCAGTCCTGGGCTAGGCCCCAATGTCCCATTGATGCCATGGACGCTTTCTGACTGTCCCTGGGCACGGCTAACTGAGGGGTGCGGGGGGTGACCTTTCTGGGGTTTTTTTTTTTGAGACAGAGTCTTGCTCTATCACCCAGGCTGGAGTGCAGTGGCTTAATCTCAGCTCACTGCAACCTCCACCCCCCGAGTTCAAGCGATTCTCATGCCTCAACCTCCGGAGTAGCTGGGATTACAGGCGCCCGCCACCACGCCTGGCTAATTTTTATTTTCAGTAGAGATGGGGTTTTGCCATGTTGGCCAGGCTGGTCTCCAACTCCTAACCTCAGGTGATCCACCTGCCTCGGCCTCCCAAAGTGCTGGGATTCCAGGCGTGAGCCACTGCACCTGGCCCGGGGGTGGCCTTTCTGAGGGGTGCAACCTAGGACTTCAGCAATGTCCGCTGGCCTCTGCCTCATGGAGCTTCAGTAAATTCATCCAAATGAATTCGGTAAATCTGTCCAAACCAACAAACCCCAATTTTCTGATGCAGCCATAATATAACTTTTTTGAGACAAGGTCTTACTCTGTCGCCCAGGCTAGAGTGCAGGGGTGATCACAGCTCACTGTAGCCTCAATCCCCCAGGCTCAAGCGATCCTCCCACCTCAGCCTCCTAAGGAGCTGGGACTATGACATGCACCACCACACCCAGCTAATGTTTTTTATTTTTAGTAGAGATGGAGTCTCACTATGTTGCCCAGGCTGTTCTCAAACTCCTGAGCTCACGCAGTCCTCCCCAACTCAGCCTCCCAAAGTGCTGGGATTACAGGCATGACACCCAGCCCTGTTAATTTCTGTTTAAGTCCCTGATGAGAGAATTTAAGATAAAGAGAGATTTCACTATCACACACTGGACCTCGTGGCTGAGAGGGGAGCAGTTTCCCACTTTAGGCCATTCCAGGGCTCTTGCCTTCTCTGGCTGTTTTTTGGGGTGTGTTTTTTTTTTCTTTCTTTTTTTTCTTTTGAGAAAGAGTCTCGCTCTATCACCCAGGCTGGAGTTGGGTGGCGCCATCTTGGCTTACTGCAATCTCCACCTCCCAGGTTCGTTCGATTCTCGACCCACAGCCTCCTGAGTAGCTGGGATGACAGCTGCCACCACCATGCTGGCTAATTTTTGTATTTTTAGTAGAAACAGGGTCTCACCATGTTGGCCAGGCTGCTCTCGAACTCCTGACCGCAGACAATCCACCTGCCTCGGCCTCCCAAAGTGTTGGGATTACAGGTGTGAGCCAGCACGCCCGGCCTCTGGCTGTTTTTAAAAACTAGTAATGTCCATCATCCTTAGCTGTCCTCAGACTACACTGTGGACTCTCCCCCAGTCTCTCTGAGCTCCTCCTCCTCTCACCCATCACGCCCTGGTGGGACCTCTGTTGCTCTCTCCCTCCCCTGTTGACACTCACCTGGGCCCAGCCCGGGTTTCTCCCCTCCCATTCCCCTCCACCAGGCCACCAAACCAGGCCAGTCACGAGCAACCGGCAGACACTAGCTGACAGAGCGTCCACAGCAGCAGCGCAGGCCTGGTCACACACACAGCGCCCCAGGTCACCTCCTCCCTGGGACAGAGCTCCTGGCCAACCCCAGCCCTCGGGGTTAGTGGAATGCTCACCCATCCCCGGCACCTTCTCAGCTCTCTACCAAGGATCGGCTGGAGGAAGGGCAGCGGGAGAGGTACCCAGCACTCCTGAACCCCACCCACCAGCCATCTTCCCCCAGCTTCCCAATCAAAGCCTCCCACCAAGAGGAGTCAGGCCAAGGGCCATCCATGTGGCCCCAGAGCTGTCACGGCCAGGCTCCCAGCTCAGCCCCTCTGGATGCAGGAGGCATGCGGCGCACAGGGCTGTCCAGGCAGCCCAGCAGCTGGTGTAGATGTGGGGGCAGGGGTCTGGCCCCCCCAGGCCAAGGCTCTCCTGACTGTCAGGGCTCTGCCCACCCGGGCCAACAGTGGCCATGAATCATCCAGACTCATGGCTCCCAACCAGGCCAGGACCCATCCTGTAAGGCTGTCGTACGAGTTACAGGAGACGACAGGGCCTCCCCACCAATACACGCCACAGAAACTAGGCAGCAAGGAGGGCCAGGCGGGGAGCTGGCTGAAGGGGTAGGGAGAAAGCTGCAGAAAGGGTGTTGACAGGAGGCCTCTCTGAGGGGCTGAGGGAGGGGAGGCAGGCAGGCTGCTGTGGAGCAGGGTGGGGGCCGGGGCCCGAGGTCCAGGCAGCACAGCAGGCCTAACCGTGCACACAAAGCAGGTGGGTCACTTAGAAACCTCAGGAGTGGGCTGGGCCGGAAGAGTTAAGGATCCACCCCATGAGGCAGATGAGTGATCTTCTAAAATACTCAAATGAAGCAAACAGAGCGAGACTGGGGGGTAGCCACAGAGCATGGGCCCTGCAGGCAGAACTGGGAACTCGCAGACACCCGCTTACTCATTTGCAGAGCAGGGGCAGCATCGGCCCTTCCAGGGTCATTGCAGGGGTGGCAGCCACCCCCCACATCCCCTGGCCCCAGCAGGTCTTCAGATAATAGGGTCACCCACTCACCTTCTCCCTGGGCAGCCCTCCCCATCCCCACAGACAGCCTGGCCCCACACTGGGCCATCTGCCCTCAGGCCACGTGAGGCACAGCCCTCATACCCAGGACTCCCCCATATCAGAGCTGCCCTCACACCCAGGGCCCCCCTACATATCAGAGCTGCCCCCACACCCAGGACTCCCCCCAAGATCCAGAGCTGCCCTCTTTAACAAGGCTCCAGGGCTTTTGGGAAGGCAGCAGCAACTGGAGGGACAAGGACACTGGGCCAGGGTCTCCCAACTCTGAAAAGGTCCTCCCTGGAGCACCAGCAGGCCGGGGAGTGTCGCCCATCCAGGTCCCCCTGCCGCCCCTGCTTCTCCCATCGGTACTGATGGAGAACCTGCTGCGTACCCAGCCCTCTGCCCAGCGCCACAGTGACGAGCTGTGGTTGCACTGCCAGGGGCCAGCACTTTACACTGGACATCTCAAATGTTTACAAGAACTTTGCTGTCACCAACCTTACCGTGGGAGGGGGTGGGGGGACGCCGGCAGAGGCCGGGTCACCAGCCCCAGGCCCCATAGCTATGACAGGACCTGGGAAGAAAGGCTTCGGCTCCAGCCCAGCCTGGGCCACATCCAGGCTCTGCCCAGCCCGGACTGATGCCAGTGTCACATGCCCTCCCGAGACCTGTGTCAGGAGAGCCTGAGGACCCCGGGGATGGAGAGGCGAGGCTGGGGCTCCTGGATCAGGCCAGGGAAGGAGGACGGAGGAAAGGGTGGGCACCCCTCAGCGCCAGGAACACTGGTCACCCCTGCCCCCCAACCAGGAACATCTTCAGATTGCTCATTCTCCAAAGGCAGCTGATGGCTAAGACTGTGAGGGACTGGGGTGGGGCCTTTTAAAAGCTTAGAAGGTGGCTGGCCAGAGGCCACAGCTCCCCTTTTGCCTTCTAGAGTGGTTTGACCCACTTCACAGATCCCAATATGAATGGCACTCACCCGGGGCGGGTGCTACAACAAGCCAGCCGGGTCTGCCCCGTATCCGCAGAGCTCAGCAGGCCTGCCACCTCCCTGCCCTTGCGTGGTGCTGCCTGGAGGGACGTAAGACAGACAGGCAGACAGGCACGGAGTTGTGCTGACCTCAGCTCTGCCCCTGCTGCCCCACCGGCTCCTCACCCATCGGGCTGTGGGGGACACTGGGCAGTCACCGGGGTTACTTGGCTTCTCCCATGCTCCTAGGGTCTGACAGCAGACGGGGTGGCTGGGGGTGAGCCCCCAGGGCCCTCCCACCCTGAGTCACAGCTCTAGATGTCAGGTTTAGAGAGAGACTCTGGGACAGAGCCCCTGAAGGCAGCTCCATAGGGCTCCATCAGGGCTGGGGCTGTCCCAGAGTCTCTCTCTAATCCTGACATCTAGAGCCAAGTAGACACCACCCACTCTAGACATCTAGAGCCAAGTAGATACCACCCACTCCCGCCCCGCCTGTGCCCCTCCTGACCAGGCCCTGGCCCCCTGAACCCTCAGGCCATTTGCCATCCTGTGATGTGAGTGCATCTGCCCAGACAGGGAGAATCAGGAGCCCTGTACCATCTTCCCGCGGCCCTGACCCGACGCCCAGGCTTCTGGCGCACACACCTGTTTCACTTCCTCTCCACTAAACATCTGCCACCTCCACTGCTGGGCAGGTCAGGCTCCAGGAGCCAGCAACGACCACCAGTCAATTCCACCTGTTTCAACCCTACCTCAGACCCGTGCCTCTGGGTCCCTCCCTCCTGAGCTGGGGTTGGCTGAGTGTGCCTGCCTAGGCTCCTCCCACAGGACAGGACAGGACAGGACAGGACGGAGCCTCGCCCACTGACCCCATCCAGCCCACTGGCCCTCTGCCCCGGCCTGGGCCGCCTGCCAGGCACGCTGCTGGGAGAGGCCCTCCCCCTCAAGCCTTTATCAGACCCTGACTATCCCCCTAGTTGGAAGAGAAGGGCTACAGAAGCAGTGGACACGAACCTGGGCACTGAAGCCGGAATGGGACCCCAAAGGGCCTCCACCTCCCAGAGCTGATGGCCCGGTGTCCGCCTCCCAGAGCTGATGGCCCCGTGTCACTCCGGACGGCTGGGCTTTTGGAACAGTCTTCCCCTTCCCATCCCCACACACTTAAACCTGACAGTTTCACTTCTTGGGTGGAGAACTTGTGAAATGACTCACATACCTTGCTGCGGTCCAGCAGTGGTTGGGGACACAACGTCACCTTCTACTCTGGGGCCCCAGATCACTGGCTCATCACAGCCTAGTGGGCACACATGCTCCACAGACCACAGGGGCCTCCACTCTTGCGGGGTCCACTCCTGCTGTCAGTTGAGCGTTCTCTCAGGGCAGGGCATAATCCACTTCGTCAGGGTTCCGTGGCAAACAAGAGCCACTAGGCACAGAGTGGGCTGAGAAAGCACGCGAAGAAGTACGCGATCATCAGCACGGGCTTTGTCCAGCACCAGGGGCTAGTTACGGTCCCGTTCTTCCTGGGTGAAAGGCTGGGTTCTGGGACACTGACACGGTGTGGGTGTTGCTTCAGACTTCTAAACGCCAAACTCCCCACCCAGGGGCCAAGGTCTACACACACCTTCCTACCTCTGCCCATCCAGGTCCAAGTGCCCCCGGAGCTGCAGGGCCTCAGCTCCCTCTTCATCAGCTGCAGGGCAGGAAGACAGAGGACCCTGTAGGCCGTCACTGCTCAGGCCAGGCTCACCCCAGGGCCGCTTTCCCCAGCAGACAGGTAGGAGTTCCCCCCAGCTCATGTCCCAGCAGGGGCAGCAGCCAGTTGCCCTGGGCAGCTGAGACCCCACCAGCAATTCAGCCACGCCAGAGCTCTGGGTGCAGTGGGATACCTGGCTCCTCTGACCCCTGAAGGCCCTCGTCTCTGTGCTATAGGGCTAGGCCTGCCCGTGACCCCCACGTTTCCCCAACCCTATGGAATGTGTCTAAGGAAGCAGGTGGAATTGGCCTGGCTCCCTCAGTCTGGGGCCTAGAGCAGAGCCTGGGGAACCAGGGCTGCCCTGGGCTGGGGAGGGGAGGGGAAACAGAGGAGGGGACAGAGATCCACCGGGCCAGCGTCACCCAGCAAATGCCTCTGACCATTGCACCAGACTGAGCCAGCCCACAAATCTCAACCTGGAAAGCAGGGAAGAACCAATGGGGCCCAGCGAGTACAGGGGTGGGGCATGCAGGGCGGTGGGGAGGAGCCAGGGCGAGCAGGGAGACAAGGTCAGCCGGAAGGCAGGAGGCTGGCCCCAGGTAGGGCCATAGGCAGGCGAGGGGACCACACCCTAAGCTGCATTCCCAGGAATGCCAGCATCCCCCGCCCAGAGCAGCCCTGGCTCCTCGGGCTCTGCTCTAGGCCCCAGACTCGGGGAGCCAGGCCAATTCCACCTGCTTCCTTAGACACACTCCATGGGGTTGGGGAAATGTGGGGGTCATGGGAGGGCCTAGCCCCATAGCACAGAGATGAGGGTCTTCAGGGCGCGGACAGAGGAGCCAGGTATCCCACTGCACCCAACACGTGGCTGGAACCCCAGTCCTGGCCCCAAAGGAGCTGCAGGGACACGCTGGTTGGGTCTCCGGGAGCCCTGCACAGAGGCTGGCCTTTAACAAGCTGACCTGAGAGGCCGGTCCCAAGCCGTCCCCACTCCTACGTCCTCAAACTCCTGTGCCCCTCCCTCACGGCTCCAGGGAGCTCTCCTTGTCGCTCCCTCCCCGGCACAGGCTCTCTTTACCTTTCCACCTAGCAGAAGCTCCCTCCCACCATGTGTGCCCTGAAGGTGGAAGCATCACTCAGCTGCCCAGGACAGGTGATAAGAAGCCAGAACTCCTCGTGGGACCACGAACACAAGGGTAAAAGTCTTGTATTCCAGGCAAGGGCCTTGGGGTGCTGTGACTGGAGGCTTCCTGGATCTAGGGCCGCAGTTAACCCAACATCAAGAAAACAAGACAGGCAGCTGGGCACAGTGGCTCATGCCTGTAATCCCAGCACTTTGGGAGGCCGAGGCAGGTGGATCACCTGAGGTCGGGAGTTTGAGACCAGCCTGACCAACATGGAGAAACCCCATCTCTACTAAAAATACAAAATTACCTGGGCATTGTGGTGCGTGCCTATAATCCCAGCTACTTGGGAGGCTGAGGCAGGAGAATCACTTGAACCTGGCAGGTGGAGGTTGCAATAAGCCACGATCGCACCATTGCACTCCAGCCTGGGCAACAAGAGCAAAACTCCATCCCCCCCCCAAAAAAAAAAAAAATTGCTCCACTCAGATTCCAAAAATGCTGCCTGGAAAACACCACCGACAAACCAGCAGACGGGGAGTGACTGCCTGATTCTCTGTCTTCCCAAAACTTCTGCAAGGGACTGACGCAGTCCTGCATGAAAGACGCTTAACAGAAAGGCCAGCAGATGCGGCTCTGTAGATCTTTTCAAAGGCCGTCCCCTGCCAGGGTGGCAAGTTCAGGGGCGGAGAGGGGACAGACCTGGCCAGGATGGAGTCGGAGATTTGTCTGAGCTCTAAAGCGTCCCGCCGGCAGCCTTTCTCCTCCTTGCCTGAGGAGGCCAGACTCCGGGATGCATTCTAAATCAGTCCCACTTTCACGTCTCAAAGCAATGCCAAGCCAGTGCCTGTCCCTGCGGGGCCAGGCTGACTAAGCACAGCAGGGAAGTCCCTGGTTCTTCTGCAGCCTCCCTCCCCTCTTCCCTCTAAGTCATGGAACCACGCTGGGGAGGCGGCGGCCCCTCCCCAGCCCCAGCCAGCCAGCCATGCTGCGACAGCCAAGGGATCGGGAACTGTTTCCCAAGGGGTCCCACTAACGACTCCAGTCCCACTATGCAGACACACCGGGATAAAGTAGATGGGTGGCAAGCGGTGGGAGTCTGGCTTCCTGCTGCTTGAATAGACACGAATTGATCAGCAAGAAAGAAGACGAGAAAGATCCACGTAGGAATCGGATCAGAGTTCATCAGCAGCACAAACTCACGCTTCACTCGATACAGGTACAGGAGGCTACACGCGGACACAGGCAGAGACATGTACATACCCGTGCGTCAGCTCACGCGTGCTTTTCCTTGCTGTCAGCTGAGAGGGCCTAGAAGCAATGACACCCCAGTACCGACAAGCGCACCTGCTACCTGGATCTTGGTTTCCGATTCCACCCTCCAACAAAAGGAACCCGGGCTCCCTGGAGACGGGGCTGACTCTAAGCCTGGGCAGGGAATGCACAAGCTGAGCCTGGAGCATCTCGTAGGGCCAGAAAGTGAGGAAGGACTCACACCACCCACCGTGAAGGGGTACGTCCAGGGAACCCGACAGCCAGCACTGGAACAAGTGAGCAAACAAAATAACGGCATTCCGCAGAGACCCAGCGGGTTAAATGAGTATCCACGAACCCACACGGATAAGTAAACAGCTGCATAAACTGATAAATGAGGAGAAGAGACAGAGCCCCCTGCAGAAGACGGCCACATCAGTGACGCAGTCACTCCTCCCTCAAGGAGGCGGGTGTGACTCCTCAGCCCTTAAGTGTGGCTGGCTGTAGTGACCTCCTCCCAAAGGCAGCAGTACTGGAGGAAGGAAACCCAAGAACTGCTATGAAGATGCCTGAGAAACACACCTCAGCCGGTGGCCAAGCCAGCACCAGCAGCCGCGGGCCACATCAACGGTGTGCGCCTGGAGTGATTCAGTAAGAGGGTACCGCGCCTCTGCGGTCTCCCTCCCGCTAAGCCGGCGCCCCGGTCTCACCACGAGAAACGCATCCAAATTCCAACAGGGGAATTCCAATTGTCCAAACAGACAAATTCCAATGGATGGAGATCCCACAACATACCTACTATTTCTTAAGACTGTCAGAGTTATCAAAACTAAGGAAACTCTGAGAAGCCGTCACGGCAAAGAGGAGCTTACAGAGACACGACAGCTAGATGTCATCTGGGACCGGAGATGCAGTCTTGGAACAGAAAAAGGACATTAGGTAAAAGCTAATGAATCTGAACAAACTATGTACTTTGGCTAATGATAATGTATCAATATCAGTCCCCGGATTGTTACAAACCTATCACACTAATGTGAGATGCTAATCACCCAACTAACTGCAATGGTTGATAGGGATAATTTGGAAATTCTGGATTATCTCTACAATTTTTCTACAAATCTAAAACAGTTTTTAAAAAATAGAGTTGGCTGGGTGCACGGTGACTCACACCTATAATCCCAGCACTTTGGGAGGCCGAGGCGGGTGGATCACCTGAGATCGTGAATTCGAGACCAGCCTGACCAACATGGTGAAACCCCGTCTCTACTAAAAATACAAAATTAGCCAGGCATGGTGGTGCACGCCTGTAATCCCAGCTACTCAGGAGGCTGAGGCAGGAGAATCACTTGAACCTGGGAGGCAGAGGTTGCAGTGCTGAGATCGTGCCATTGCACACCAGCCTGGGCAACAACAGCGAAACTCCATCTCAAAAAAAAAACAGGAGAGAGAGAGAGAGAGAGAGAAAGGTGGTGGCCAGGGGCAGGGAGGAAGGGTCCAGGGAGTACCTAAAGTATCTAGAAGGCCCAGGTTCCTGTTTGGGTTTCAACTGTGGTGATGGTTGCACAACTTGGTGAATGTACTAAAAGTCCATGAACTGTGCACTTTAAATGAGTGTGTTGTATGGTGTGTGAATTACACTTCAATAAAGATGCTGACAAACACACCTCAGCCAGGTGGCCAAGGTCAACACCAAGAGTGGGGAACAAACAACTTCACTCCCAGCCTGGCCCCTGGCCCTACCTCACTCCACAGCCCAGCTCAGCCCCAAGCCAGGGTCCCAGGATATCAGGCACCATGAAGCGCCACTCCAGGTCGCTGGACATGAGCAGAGACCCCTAACTTCAGGAGCCCACCTTCTAGAAGGGAAGCATGGTAAACAGTAGACAAACCAGAACCTCCAGAAGAGGAGAGCGGTGACAGCAGAGGCATGGCTGGGGCATTCACAGGAGGCCTCCCTGGCGAGGGGACGTGGAGCAGAGAGGTCCCAGGAATGGCCCACAGGGGAACCGACCGAGAGAGGCTGAGTCATTTCCTGGACCCTCCTAACTGCTCGCTGCCCAGCATTCAGCTTCTCCCACTACAGCTTCTCGGGAGTTTGGTAGCACGGGCTCCCGAGCAGTCTCTTGTCCCTCCTGTTCCCCAGGGACAAGTAACAATTCACCCAGCACAGAGCTTCACAGTTTCCCAGCACCCCCACGCTCTGCCTCCTCGGACCTCACTTCACAGAGGGCACTGACTCGGCCACTGCCAAGTGCATCCCAGAAGCCCTCGCTGCTCGACCACCCATGGCCTCCCCACTCAGCCCCACCCAGCCCCAGCCAAGCCCCCAGCCTGCTCCTCAGCAGACCTGCTTCCTCTAGGGAAGTGGCAGCCAGGTCTCTCCACCCACCTGGGCCTCCCTGTGGGAGGTGGTGCAGACACAGCCACCTCAGGCCAGAGCCAGCTCTCAAGCTCTGGCTTCTATACCCTAGGCCAAGGCCCTCATTTACAAGTGACCAAACTGAGGCCCAGAGAGGTTAGGTGTCTTGCCCAAGAACACACAGCAACAAGATCAAGCATGCTCTCCACCCAATCCCTCCACATATGGGGCTTGGGTTAAAAGCACGCCCATCAGTCCAAACCCACCTCCACCACACAGCAACCTGTGGCCCTGGGCAAGCTGCTGAACGGCTCTGTGCCAGGGCTTCCTCCTGTGTGAAATGCAGCTAACAAGAGCACCTACTGCCAGCTGTTACGAAAATAAATCGTGTATCACGCTTAGAGGGCTGTCTGGCCCCGAGCAGGACATGCTATCCACATGTTGCTATTTACTGCATGGTTGACAGCAAAGAGAAAAGTCTCATCACGACTTTAAGTTTATTGCTGATACTTCTCTTACAAAATCCCTCTTAGAAGAGGATTATTCGGAAGGCAGAAAGGCTGCAATGTTTATGAGCATAGCCTTCAGAGCAAATCCCAGCTCTGCTCGGGAACAAACTGGGGACTCAGGCAAGCTGCACTGCCTCCCTGTGCCTCAGTTTCCTCATCTGTAAAATGGGGTGAAGTTGTATGCTCCGAGGGCTTTGTTGAGACGATTCACGTAAAACACTCAGCGCAGGCCTGCTGTGCAGAATGAGTGATTTCTATTACTATTACGAATGTTTTTGATAGACCGGTACTTCCTGCCTTTCCTGTGTAACCACAGGGGACTTGAATCACAG
Organism: Theropithecus gelada; assembly: GCF_003255815.1. Lineage (NCBI taxonomy): Eukaryota > Metazoa > Chordata > Mammalia > Primates > Cercopithecidae > Theropithecus > Theropithecus gelada. The sequence continues at coordinate 4,008,071 of NC_037678.1, forward strand.
GGTTTAAACATAATCACAACCCTAGGTTATAACTCAAACGCCAAACAATCGGAACAGTAGCCCTGCAGACGGGACTGTCATTAGCGGCGAATTACCAGCCCAAACTGTCCGCCCAGGCCTCTGCCACATGCCGAGACACCAAACGCAAAACAACAGGGTTTTCTCCAATTAGGGAAACACGCGTTTTCTTTTCTCTTTTTCTCTTTTTCTTTTTCTTTTTTTTTTTTTTTGAGACGTAGTTTCGCTCTTGTTGCCCAGGCTGGACTGCAATGGAGAGATCTCGGCTCACCACAACCTCCGCCTCCCAGGTTCAAGCAATCTCCTGCCTCAGCCTCCAGAGTAGCTGGGATGACAGACATGGCTAATTTTTTGTATTTTTAGTAAATGCAGGAGCTTCTCCATGTTGGTCAGGCTGGTCTCGAATTCCCAACCTCAGGTGATCCGCCCGCCTCAGCCTCCCAAAGTGCTGGGATTACAGGTGGGAGCCACTGCGCCCGGCAAAACCCATATTCTCTTGCGCCATCTCCGTCTCTAAGATAGTCTGAGTGACCTGCCTTTAAGTTCTCAAGTTAAACTATTACATTTCCCCAGCAGCCAAGGGCTCCAAGCAGGTGACAGGTTGGCCTGGGCCCCACCCGCTGGGCTGGGTTAGGCCTGTGACACTGTTCACATAACTGTCCCCTTGGGAGATCCAGGCCTCCTCCTAGACCCCCCAGCCACACCTGACGGTGGAGGACTTGAACTTTTACTTCTTTACAAGCAGTATTTTCAGACCATTGCTGTGCCACCAAAAACCAAAGAAAAGGCTTCTAAACCCACCATGGTGCCAAAGAGACCCCAAGCCAGCCTGCGGGATGCCCAAACCAGAGGCCTTCGAAAGCACTGTGAGTGGTCCACTTGGCCTCGGAGGCGACCAGCAGACGACCATCTCCAAGCCAGGCAAGAGACGCTGCTTCCCAGCGAGCACCTCTGCCTTCTGCCTGTTACTCACTAAGCCCGGCCACAGCTTCTCTCCCTCAATTCACTGCCAATTTCTGTCAGAGCAGGGATGCTCTGCCACACACCCCAGCACTGTCCCTGCTGCCCCGGGCTTTCTGCAGAGATGGTCTCCTTTCCCCTAAAGAGGCCAGGCAGCAGCCTCTTGGGCCGCCTTGCAGGGAAGGAGGCCGGAACTCAGGCAGGGGGTGACCAGGCCACCCAGCCAGCCCCTGGCGTCTTCCCTCCCAGCCAGCACACGCCCACACCAACAGGAGTTCTGTAAATACCCCCACTGTGGCCACTAGGCAGGAGCCCCCAAACCTGACACACAGAGGCCCACATACGGGGAAGCCTCCCCAGCTCCCCGAGAAGGGGCAGCCTCCTAAAATGAGCCCCTGACCGGAGCCCCACTATGATAGGACTGGAACCCCACTGTCAAACAAAGCCCAGTAGATTTGGCTACCGGAGAGAAATATCCAAACAGAGAAACATGGCGAGCTGGAAGCAGGCTCCATGTGGCCCCCAGGGAGGGGAGGGGGTACACGGATGGCACAATCACTAACACGGATCACACCATGGGACCATCGGGGCCCCAGGTTCTCCAATAAAAAGGTTGTCACCAGGACCCATCAGGTGGGGTGCTGCTGTTTCTGTAACATCTATAACATTACTCTGACACTCTTTCCAAAGAGAAAACAGGCTTCAGGCTGGCAGCCCTCCCTGACAGCAAAGGCTCACTAGACTCCAAAACCACTTGGTTTTCATTGAGCCTGAACCACTGTTCTATTCTACAGCAGAAACGGTGATTCAGGAAAACCGGCTCTGATTCTCCTCCCTCGTTTTCTAGTTAGTGAAGGTGAAGCCCCAGAGAGCAGAGAGCAAAGGTTACCTGATGCCAGCGCAGGGCTCCACAGATAAGAGGAGGGTACCAAGGGGAGGGCCTGGAAGGCCAGTGGCTTGGAGAGAGACCACCTGGTTCTTTCCCGGTGAAGGGTCCTCCACCTCCCTCAGCAGGAGACCCAGAATAAACAGCCTCCCAGGGCCATATGGAAGCACACCACAGCTCTGAGCCTTTCCCGTGCAGTTTCCAGGAAATGGCTCTCCAGAGTGCAAGACAGATCACAGGACAGGCCCAACCTGCCCCCAGGCTGCACGGCTGGGACAGCCGCACTCCACACATCAGCCACAGGGGCAGCTGAGAGGAAAGAGCAACAGAGCAGAGAGCTGGTGGCCCACTGAGACCCCAGGTGCCTAACTTCCCAGGCTCCAGGACCAAGCTGCATCTCCCTGTGAGCCCAACTATGGGGCTTGGAGGTCCCTGCCCTGGGACCACAAAGTGCTGCAGACGGATCCACACCGCCACCAAGGCAGGAGGAAGGCGAGACAGGCAGGGCGCCTCTCCTGGGCCAGGCAGGGGTCTTCGGAGGGGTCTGCAGCAGGAAGGAGGGTCAGGGTTACTGAGGTAACTCATCTGGGGAGTCCCAGCTAACAAGAGGGGAACGTGGTTTCACCCCAGCACGGGGCAGGGGCAGCCACTGAACCCGCTCCCTGGCCAGACTGTGTATCCCCAAATGGGCCGACACAAAAGTCAGGCAGACAGACTTCAGACTTCAGGCTCAGCCACAGGGCCCAGGACAGAGCCCATGACTGACCTCCTAAACCCATTCTGAACCCCGACCCAAGGCAAGCCCAGCCTGAGGGAGGCCCACATCACCTCACTCGATCCTCTTACCTGCCCCTGCCCACTTGCTAGTGAGGAAACTGAGGTCCAGGAGGCTCACTACCTTGCCCAAGGTCACAGAGCAGGAGGGTGAGGGAGGCAAGTCCCGAACTCCTCTCAGGAGCGCTGCCCTGGACTTTTGAGGCAACAGAACCCTGACCCTGACCTCCCTCCCAGGCCCAGCCCCAAAGCCAGCCCCAGGGCAGGGCTGCACTGGGCTGGGACTCAGGCACCTCCTTTTTGGCGTGTAGGAGAGACACCTCTGAATTTTCTCCCTAACCCACACAAGGCAGGCAAGAAAGGAACCCCCATATTGCAAAAAGGTCTCCCCCAAACCGAACCTTTCCTACCTCAGGAGATGCAGGGTTGGCAACAGTCGAAAAAGTGGACTTGGCTCTGGGGGGTCACACTCAGGTCCCCGGCCCCGGGGCACTGCTGCACCTTCTGCCACAGAGCCAACAGGGCAGGGGCACCAGCCCACCCGGCTGGGGACAAACTGGCTCTCCTCCCTCCCTTGTCCAGGGCCTGGCAGGGGTGCACGCCCTGCTCTGGACATGTGGGGCCTCAGGCCGGGGTTGCCACACTGCATCCCACGTTCTAGTAGGCGCACGGGCCTGGGCTCCAGCCAAGGTGCCAGCCCGCCCCAGCAGAGCCCCATGAGCTCAACATCCCGAACAAAGAGAGAGGAGACAGAGCAGAAAGTGGGGTGCACGGAGGGGGCAAGCGCCTACAACTTTTTGGCGAGGTCGTCTGTAGGAAAGCAGGGGCTGGGGCGCCCTCCTCCTCTCCCGTCCCACCCGGGAGTGGGTCGGCAGGACGACATTGGCGGGCCCGGGCCGATCCCGTCCCCCTCCAGTGGCCCAGCGTCAGTGACACCGGTCCGGCGACCCCCACCCCAGTCCGGGCCCCGCAACCCCGGGATGCCCTCGTCTCCCCCGGCCGACGGGCAGAACCCGGACCTGCCGCCGCCGGTGCCCGCGGGGGGCGGCCGTGACGCGCGGGACCCGGGGGCGTGTGCGGGGCGCGCCCGCGCAGGGCCCTGCTCGGAGGGTCTCAGGCTCGGGCCCCGGCGGCTGCAGGGAGAGCACGGCCGAGCGCGCCGGGTCGCGGGCCGCCCGCCCAGAAGGGAGCGTGGCCGCGGGGCAACCAGGTCGGGATGGGTGGGTGTCCGCGGGCGCCGCTTACCCTGAGCGGAGATCGGGGCCAACTCTCATCCACCCGCCGCGGCGCCCCCCTCGCCGGCCGCCCGGCCGCGCTACACCTACCGCCCGCCCGGGAGCCCAGCGGCGCCGGGGAGCCGGGAGGAGGCGGCCCCGCGGGTCCCGGCCACGAGCGCGGAGGCGGCGGCGGCGCCAGGTCGCGCGCTCGCGTCCCGCTGCGCGGAGCCTGCGCGCCCCCGGCCCCGTT
>NC_037678.1:4012529-4035739 GCF_003255815.1 Theropithecus gelada
GGGTCAGGGACTGCACGCGCTCCCGGGTCCCGCTGGGGTGCGCCTGCGCGCCCCCGGCCCCGTTGCGCAGCCGCCGCCCCGCCCCGCGCCGCGCCTTAAAGGGGCCGCGCCCCGCGCGCCGCCCCCGCCCCGCGGCCGACTCGGGGTCCGCGGGGGCGCGCCTGCCCTAGTGGGTCCGCGCGCGCGAGCTCGGTCACGAGGCGCTGCCTTTGTTTGGGTGGCCACGTGCGCCCCCGCCGCTCGCACCCACGCGCACGCGCGGCCACCGCCGGCCACGGCCACGCCGTCCCCGCGATTGCCACGGCGGACGCCACGGGCTCAGCCGCGCACGAGCACGCACGCTGCTGTGGCCTCGCCCGCGCCCCGCGGGACCGCCCGCCGCTCCGGAGATGGGTCAGGGACTGCACTGGCTGCCGGGGGAAACCCGCGTCCCGGGAGGAAATGCCTTTCCGCGACCGCCACGCGGGGCCGGGCTTGTAGCCTGCGCTGGACAGGACGCAGTACGAACCCCGCTAAACTCGCGCCAGTACCTGGTGCGCCCACCCCAGGGTGCCCGGGGTGCTGTCTGTCCCCAGGATCCGGACCTCTGGGCCCACCCTTTCTCCGAATCTCACCCACACCCCTGCATCTCCCCAGGCACTACCTGCGGGGCAGAACATCAGTAGAGGGGACCCACTCTAAGCACACCTGTCCCCGGGTTCCGGACCCTGCAGAAGAAACCACCCACCACCCCGCTTTAAGGCTGTCTAGCTCACAGGAGAGTGCTCAGTGAAGGGGCAGAGGGGATCGCCCTGCAGAACCCTAGGTTTAGGAGACCCACTTTAGCGTCTTACCCAGGAGGATGGTTGCGGGGAGCTGGGGTGGGAGGGTGGAGGAGAACCAGAGTGGAGAAAATACACAAGGCCTGGAGGCTGTGTTTGCCCAGCCCTTTCTGCCTCCCCCTCCCCAGGCTGGGTCCTCTGTGCTCTGCCCTGCCCTTCCTGTGTCTCTTGCCTGCCCCAGTGCCCTGCCCTCAACTCACTGACCTTGGGAGTCCTACAGGCATCTCCAACCTTTCAATCCAAAGACTCCAGACCTGGATCCGCCCTCCCCACTTCCTCAAGGGCCCCAGCTCAAGTGAACCTGAAGCTCCTTGGGGCAAGATTCAGGGCCTCTCTTTGATCCTCCTCCAGGTCCAGCCCTGGTGGACCTGGGTTAGAGGCGGGCACTCAGGTGAGCTGTACTTCTCCAAGGCTCAGGTTCCTGTCTGCAGAACTGCAGGACCCAGTGATTTCAGGGTAAAGGATCCAGCGCTTCCGCAACGGCTGTCCAGCCCACAAGGGCTGTCCTGTGCCTCCGCAGGCAGCATGGGGTGCGATGGCGTGCTGTCTGCAGGACGGTCTCTTCCTAGGATGGCGGAGATGACTCATTTGTGCCCAGAGCCCCCATCCAGCACAGGGCCTGACCATCAGACCTCTCTGGCTCCCCCTCCCCGCTGCCCAACCCCGCCAGGCTTTCCTGCCTTATCTCTGTCCTCCAGGGAAACAGGACTTGTTTTTCCCAAACACAAGCTCTACTTTCCTGCCTCCGCTCCCTGTTCTGGCCATATCCTCCCAGGGGTACCTGCCCTACACTAACTCTACCCAGCCTGCCAGGCCTAGCTCCAGAGCTCCCCACTCCAGGAAGCTCTCCTGAGCCAGCCTGTTCAGAAATGATCCCAGACTCCCACCTGCCAAGGCTCTGGGGTAGGGCGGGGACCCTTAGGGCACCTCCTGCCCCAGCACCGTGACCATATTTTAATCATTTCCATTGTTGACTGTGCTCCTTCCTGCCTCCTCTCTCCACTTTCCCGATAGCCCAGGTGAGCTGCTCCTGGGAGCAAAGGCCCAGAGCTTTCCTGTGCAAGTCTCTCGCTGCTGTCCCCACATCTCAAGACCTTGGCCAGGCTATGTGTCATTGTCAGGGTCATTTTGTACACAAATGACTCAGTCAAGCTCCAAAGGCAACCTGTTTGTGCAGGTGCAGCAGTGGCAGTCTCTCTGCCAGCAGGACACCTGCTCCTTATCACTTCTCATCTCTGAACCTCTCTGCTTCTCCCTGTGGAGACAAAGGCTCCGTCCTCAGAGCAGCAATCCCAAAGAGAAACCCCCTCCGGCCCCGCACCCTTCCAGCAAGTCTCCTGGAAGGATTCTCATCAGCCCCACTTGGTCATGTGTCATGTTTGAGCCAAGGGGACTGCGGGGGTGGAGGCCAGGGTGCTGTGACCAGCAGTGCCATCTGAATCGCTGGGGCTGGGGCAGGAAGTGCCCCAACAGAAAAGGGGCTGCAGCAGACAGCGCGGCGCAGAGCAAGCGCCTGAGGAATGTTCATTTCGTGAACAGCCAGGATTAGGAGTGAGCAGGCAGGAGCCCAAGGGAAACCAGATGACAGCGCCCAGCATGCCTAGCCCCTCATATCCAGCCCACACTCCAGACATTTGCTGGGTGCCCAGTCCCTGCTGGGTAGGGGCGCAAAACTGGTGCGGTGCAGAGAGACAGAGCCCCTGGCTGGTGAACAGGCATGGACCACACACCCCACAAAGGGCGACACTTGATATTGCGTGGTGCCCACCACCCTGCTCCGTGGCTCTTCACAGCCATCCTATTAGCCCATTTACAGAGCAGCATTTATGGCTGAATTGTGTCCCCCCAAAAATTCATCTGTTGAAGTCCTAACTCCCATACCTCCCCATGTGACTGCATTTGGAGATAGCATCCTTAAAGAGGCAATGAAGGTAAATGAGGCCCTCAGGGTGGGCCCGAACCTAACAGCACACGTGTCTTCATAAGAGGAGAAGATGGGGACATGGACACACGCAGAGGGGGGATCGCGTGAGGACACGGAGAGAAGGCAGCATCTGCTCTCCCAGGAGTGAGGCCTCAGGAGGAACCAGCCCTGCAGACGCATTGATCTCAGACTTTCAGCCTCTGGAAGAATGAGGAAATGAATCTCTGTTGTGTAAGCTGCCTGTCTGTGGTGTTGGTTACACCAGCTCTAGCAAACTCATACAAGGGCACAGGCTCAGAGTGGCCGCCAGACCCTGAGGGTCACATAGCTGGTGATGGCAAGGCCACCGCCGGCTCCCCCCTCCTCTGCTCAAAGCAGAACCGGACACAGGGATGGTGGGACAGGACTGCCCCGAGTGGGCACGGCAGAGCCCTGAGCTTGATGGGTGGCCTGGGAAGGAGGCTTGGAGCCTGCTCACACCTGGGGCCAGCAGGGCCCTCAGACCCCTGCCTCCCGGCCTCAGAGCCTTGAGGGGAATCAGAGGCAAGGTGACAGGACTCGAGAGGAACCAATGACAAGTGGAAGCAGGGGTCTCCATATAGCCTGACACCCCCGCACCGTCCACTGGCTCTTCAAGGCCGTCCTGTTACGTTTGTCTGTGGCGAAAAAAAGGCATGGAAATAAGTCGGTGAGTGGCAGGGGCGTGTCAGGGGCAGGCCAACCTGAGTTCACATCCCAGCCCCCCCTCACATTCTGAGATGGGACCTGGCACCAAGCAGGTGCACCTGGAAGGTTCATACCTTGGCATGTAGAATCCAGGCTGTCATTCCACACACACACAGAACCACGTATTTTATTACACGGGATGCCAAGGCACAGAGGGCTCAGGAACCTGCCCGGGGCCACCAAGGAGAGGTGAGAAGGAAGCACTCCAAGCCCTGGGGTGCATAGACTCTGGGTTCCAGGCCATTCCCCACGTCACCTCGTCACCACCCCCGAGAGATGGCAGCACCTGGCACCAAATGGCACTGGGAAGTGCCGGCGGTTGCTATTTTCATCCTGATTAGGGGAGAAGGGGTGGGGCCAGGGCTAGGGAGGAAAGCCCCTGGATCTGGAGTGGTGAGAGGTTTGGGTGAAGAGTCCCAGGCTGGGAGTCGGGGTTCCTGTAGGAGACCGAACAGAGCAGCAGCTGGCGGCTCTCAGCTCTGGCCCAGAGATGGCGGTGTCCCAGCCAGACAGCTGAGGGGCCCAGTCCCACTCCTCAACAGTCAGGGCTCCCAGGAGGCAGCCTCACTCTTACCTTTGCTAGCACCACTCCTGGCACCGGGTTGCTGCCAGGAATCATGGGAAGGTGGTGCTTCCTTAACCCCTCCTGAGCTAACACCTGCCTCCCACCCCTGAAAATTCCAGGAGCTAGAAGTGTTTTAGCTCTCAGATGCATCTGGGTCCTTGTGCCCTGGCATGGGAGGGTCAGCGGGCAGTACACCCCCAGTCTCCCCTGCTACAGGCATGTGGGAGGCACCCCATAAGGGTCATGGCTGGGAGAAGGGATCCAGGGCAACCTCATCTTTTTTTTTTTTTTTTTTTTGAGACAAAGTCTTGCTCTGTCACCGAGGCTGGAGTATAGTGGCTCAATTTTGGCTCACTGCAACCTCTGCCTTTGAGCGATTCTCCTGCGTCAGCCTTCCCAGTAGCTGGGACCAAAGGCATGTGCCGCCATGCCTGACTAATTTTTCTATTTTTAGTAAAGACGGGGTTTCACCTTATTGGGCAGGCTGGTCTTGAACTCCTGACCTCAGGTGATCCACCTGCCTCGGCCTCCCTAAGTGCTGGGATTACAGGCCTGAGCCACTGTGTCCAGCCAACCTCATCTTTTTTAGAGAATCGAACTGAGGCTGAGAGCACCCCAAGGACAAACTTATCCTGACCTTTCCTTGGTGCCAGGCCCTACGCTGTTGACATGTGGCAGGGAGGAACACTCAAGATGGTCTCTGGCCTCAGGGAGCTTCTTATCCAACAGACAGACAGAGGCAGGCAGGCAATGAAGTCACAGTGTGGTCAATGATAAGATAGAGAGCCGCAGAAGGCTGGGGAGGGCTTCCTGGAGGTGTGATACTCCAAGAGAGGCCAAGGAGTGACCAGAGGTTAACTAAGATAAGATCGTAGGAAGAGGATTCCAGGCAGAGGGAAGAGCATATGCAAAGGCCCGGTGGGAAGAGAGAGCTCCACTTGCTCTGTTTAGCTGGGAAAAGGCAGGAGCTGCCATGAAGGACAGCCCATATCCCAGGGCAGGAAGATGCCATGGCCGGGTTTCAAGCAGGAACAACAGGATCCCATCAGTGCTTTAGGTAGAGAAAGGCTTCTGGGTGTAGACTGGAGGCCTCTGGGTAATAAGCAGGTGGGAAGGGGTGCTATGCTTTGAATATTTGTGTTATATGTGAAATGTTTATTTAGAAACAGAATGCTTGTTCCCTGGTGCTGCAAAGAAATAGCACTCAAACATAAATTTAATTATCTCAGCAAGGTCATTTTTACTTTCTGCAGAAAGGGTGCTCATTGCAGATGGAACAATGGCGAGACCACACCTGAACAAAGGAGGGAAGCAATTTTTATCCTTTACGCAGTTTGTCCCTGCTACTGTGTCCTGTCTCTATTGGCTGGAGCCAGATCTCACAATCTAAACTACAACCCGATTGGCTAACAGTTTAAAACTTTTCTAAACAGGTAAAAGTAACGGCAAAACAAAGGAAAAGAGGAAGTTGCTTATGCCAAATAGGGAAGGCGCATAGGCTGCGATCTGGAGCGTGCCTGTGAGCAGGTCCAGCACAAATATCTTGGTTAAGGTACAAGGATGTAGAGTGTAGTAGGTGCCTGTGAGCATGTTTAACATCATCTACATAGGATGGGGCTTAACAAAGAGTTATTAGCACTTTGAAGGAAGTTAGTTTTTCAAAGAAACTATTATTTTTAACACATGATTTATTCTTTAACAGGAAGGGACACTTTGAAGAGAAACTTTTACTTTCTACTTTTGTCCCCTCCAAAACTCATGTTGAAATTTAGTCCTCGGCCAGGCGAGGTGGTAATCCTCGTGCTTTGGGAGGCTGAGATGGGAGGATTGCTTGAGGCCAAGAGTTGGAGGCTGCAATGAGCCAAGATTGTACCACTGCACTCCAGCCTGGGCAACAGAGCGAGACCCTGTCTTTAAAAAAAAATTGATCTCCAATGTGGGGAGTATCGAGAGGTGGGGCCATAAAGAGGTGATTGGATCATGTGGGCTCTGCCCTCATAAATGGACTAATCCATTCATGGCTTAATGGATTCATGGGTTAAGGGATTAATGGGTTATCATGGGGGGGAACTGGTGGCTTAATAAGAAGGGGGAGAGACACTTGAGCTAGCACGATAGGCCTCTCAGGCCCCTTGCCGTGTGCTGCCCTGCGCTGCCTCAGGACTCTGCAGAGGCCCCCCACTCCCTGGCCAACGGGAAGGCCCTCCCCAGATTCGCCCCTCGGCCTTGCACTTCTCAGCCTTCATAACTGTAATAAATAAATTCCTTTTCTTTATAAACTACTCAGTTTCAGGAATTCTGTTATAAGCAACAGAAAACCTACTGAGGTAGGGATCTGAGCAGCTCTTACAAAGCCCTTCCCACGCCCGGAGATGTGGGGGGGTGTGGAAAGCAAGCCCCTCCCAAAGCCCTTCCCACTGCCGGAGATATGGGGGGGGGTGGTGCAGAAAGCAAGCCCTCCTCACACTGTGGCTGTTGCTCCCAGGAGAAAAGCCATTCGAGGCTGTGGCAGGGCAGGGTGAGGCCCTGAAGAGCAGCTGAGCTGGGGGAGGGAGCTGTGGGCGCAGGGCAGGTGGGTGTGGGCAGGCCAGGAGGGCCCTGGATTCTCTGCCTGCCACAGAGATCACACAACCCCCATGTGGGCATTGAGGGCCACCCAGGAGCTGGCACACTGACCTCGGCACCCAGCGCTGGAGAGATGGGGAAGATTCAGGGACAAAGAAGGGAGCCCAGGGGCCGGGACTGCTTGGGGCCTGGGTTCCGGGCCATGCCGTCGAGCAGCACCCTGGATCCCCTTCTGTGAGAATGGCCCTGGAACCTTCTAAGGCCCCAGGGCCAAACCCAGGCCTTTGGCAGAACCCAGTTTCCCAGGCTTTGGGATAAAGCACAGACTCCCTCTGTGAGGCCTGCACCATCAGGCCTGATGGACATCCAGCCTCAATCCCAGTGTCCCCTGCCAGGCCCTAGGCTAGGGGAGCACTAGTGCGGGCCCAACCTCACCCCAGTGAGCCCAGAATGTGGGACTGGGAGTTAAAGGAGATTTCGCTCGGGCTTCAGACCTTCCTGTTGTTTTCCCTGTGGGGTTTTGGACTTACTTGGGACCAGCTGCTCTTTTCTTCTTGCCTATTTGTCCCTTTTGGCATGGAAATGCCTGTCCTATGCCTATCCCACCTCTGCACGTTGGAAGCACGAAGCCTGTGAATTTCACATGCTCGAAGCTGGAAAGGGATTTGCATTGGAATGAATCACACCAGTAGCAGCCATATCGGATTCTCACATGAGACTCTGGACTTTAAACTTTGAGTTACTGCTGGAATGAATTAAGACTTCGGGAACATTGGGCTAGAATAAGTGTATTTTACATATGAAAAGGCATTAATTTGGGAGGCCAGGGACAGAATCCTATGGCTTGAATGCATCCACTGATGTTCCTGTGCTAGAAACTTAATCCCTGAGGCAACAGCGTTGAGAGGTGGGATCTTTAAGAGTTGATTAGGGCCGGTGCACTGGCTCATGCCTGTAATCCCTTTAGGGGGCCAAGGTGGGTGGATCACCTGAGGAGTTTGAGACCAGTCTGACCAACATGGTGAAACCCCCGTCTCTACTAAAAATACAAAAAAGTGAGCCGGGCGTGGTGGCACGCACCTGTAATCCCAGCTACTCAGGTGGCTGAGGCAGGAGAATCACTTGAACCCAGAAAGTGGAGGTCGCAGTGAACTGAGATTGCACCATTGCACTCCAGTCTGGGTGACAGAGCAAGACTCTGTCCCCATTCCGCCAAAAAAAAAGTTGATTAGGCCATGAGAGCTCTTCCCTCTTGAGTAGATTAACGCTGTTATCTCTGCAGTGAGTTAGTTACCATGGGAGTGGGTTAGTTACCATGGAAGTGGGTTCATTATCATGGGAGTGGGTTAGTTATCTTGGGAGTGGGTTAGTTATCATGAGAGTGGGTTAGTTATCTCAGGAGTGGGTTAGTTATCATGGGAGTGGGCTCATTATCATGGGAGTGGATTAGTTATTATGGCAGTGGGTTAGTTATGGGCTTGGGTTAATTATCTTTGGAGTGGGTTAGTTATCATGAGAGTGGGTTAGTTATCTTGGGAGTGGGTTAGTTATCTTGGGAGTGGGTTCCTGATAAAAGACTGGGTTCAGTGCACACTCTCTTGCCCTTCTGCCTTCTTCCATGGGGTGTCACACGAAGAAGGCTCTCCCTAGATCCTGGCACCTTGCTATTGGACTTCCAGCCTCCAGAACTATGAGCCGAATAAACTTCCATTGTTTACAAATTACCCAGTCTCAGGTACTCTGTGATAACAGCACAAAATCACCTAATGTACTTTATTTATTTATTAAGACGGAGTCTGCCTCTGTCCCCCAGGCTGGAGTGCAGTGGCACGATCTTGGCTCACTGCAACCTCCGCCTCCTAAATTCAAGCAATTCTGCTGCCTCAGCTTCCTGAGTAGCTGGGATTACAGACGCACGCCACCATGCTGGGCTAATTTTTGTATTTTTAGTAGAGACAAGGTTTCACCGTGTTGGCCAGGCTGGTCTCGAACTCCTGACCTCAAATGATCTGCCCACCTCGGTCTCCCAAAGTGCTGGGATTACAGGCATCAGCCACTGCACCCGGCCACTAATGTACTTTAACAAACACAACAAAAAATAGATATAGTCTTGCCATGTTATCCAGGCTCGAATGCAGTGACTACTCATGGGTGCAATCATAGCTCACTGCAGCCTCGAACTCCTGGGCTCAAATGATCCTCCTGCCTCAGCCTCCCAAGTAGCTGGGACTACAGGTGTGTGCTAACACACCCAGCTACCTAATATGCTTTTGCTGTCTTAGATCCCATGCAGGATCCCGCAGGACATGGATTCATCGTCTCTCCTCAGGCTGCTCCTGGCTGTGAGAGTTTCTTAGGCTTTCCTTGTGTTTGATGACCTGGACAGTTTAAGGAGGATTGGTCAGGAATTTTGTAGATGTCCCTTGATTGCAATGTCTGGTGTTTTTCTCAGAGATAGACTGAGGTTTTGTGGAGGAAGACTGCAGAAGTAAGGGCCCTTCTCATCCCATCTTACAAGGCGATATGCCATCAACATGACTCCTCACTGCTGGTGTTGACCTTGGTCATCTGTCTGAGTTGTGCTTGTCAGTTTCTCCACTGCAGCGCTTCCCTTCCCATTCTGTATGTACAATTCAATGGAAGTCAGAGCCACCTTTGTCTATTAAAATTTTTTTTTCTTTTTTCTTTTTTCTTTTTTTTTAGATAGAGTCTTGCTCTGTCACCCAGGCTGGAATGCAGTGGCTTGATCTCAGCTCACTGCAACCTCCACCTCCCAGGTTCAAGCGATTCTCCTGCCTCAGCCTCCCGAATAGCTGGGACTACAGGTGCGTGCCACCACACCTGGCTAATTTTTGTATTTTTAGTAGAGACAGGGTTTCACCGTGTTGGGCCAGGCTGGTCTTGATCTCCTGACCTCGTGATTCACCCGCCTCAGCCTCCTAAAGTGCTGCGGGCATGAGCCACCATGCCCAACCTATACCGTGCCCGGCCTATATAGGCAGGAGAATCACTTGAACCCTGGAGGTGGAGGTTGCAGTGAGCTGAGATCTCACCACTGCAGTCCAGCCTGGGTGATAGAGCGATACTCTGTCTCAATAAATAAATAAAATTTTTATCTATATAAAACACCATGAAAAATTAATGTTATTCTATGCAGCCAATAGTTACTTAGATTTACCCACATATTTAAACATTTACTATCTTAGCCATTTTGAGGTAACATGAAGTACATTCTCATTGCTGGATGCTGATATAGTTTGGATGCTGTCCTCTTCAAATCTGAGGTTGAAATTTGATCCCCAGTGTTGGAGGTGGGGCCTGGTGGGAGGTGTTTGTATCACGAGGGTGGACCCCTCATGAACGGCTTGGTGCTTAACAGCGAGTTCTGCCTTTATTAGTTCCCATGAAAGCTGGTTGTTAAAGACAGCCTGGCACCTCCTTCCCCCACTCCTCCCTCCTTCCTCTCTCCATGGGATGCCTGCTCCCTTTCCCCTTCTGCTATGAATGGAAGCTTCCTGGGGCCTCACCAGAAGCAGATGCTGGTGCCATGCTTCTTTGTAACAGCCTGAATAACTCTGAGCCAAATAATCATCTTTTCTTTTCTTTTTGAGATGGAGTTTTGGTCTTGTTGCCCAGGCTGGCATGCAATGGCATGATCTCGGCTTACCGCAACCTCTGCCTTCCAGGTTCAAGTGATTCTCCTGCCTCAGCCTCCCGCGTAGCCGGGATTACAGGCATGCACCGCCAAGCCTGGCTAATTTTGTATGTTTAGTAGAGACAGGGTTTCTCCATGTTGGTCAGACTGGTCTCGAACTCCTGACCTCAGGTGATCTGCCCGCCTCAGTCTCCCAAAGTGCTGAGATTACAGATGTGAGCCACTGCACCTGGCTACCATCTTTTCTTTATAAATTGTCCAACCTCCGGTATTCCTTTCTAGCAATGCAGCAAATTAAGACAGGTACCAGCCCCACCATCCATCTCCAGAACTGTCTTGGGCAGGACTTGTGGTCACCTCCACTGGCCTTTGTCATCAGCACCCACACGGTGGGCCTTGGATTGATGTCACTCTCTCCCTTTAGATTCCCCTCTTGGAAGGAAAGGCATCAAGGGCCTGCCCCTCCTCTGCTCAGGATCCTCCAGACAGCTGGCCTCCAGGTCATCCCCCCGAGGCTGACCTCCGGCCACCTGGTGTCCTGCTGTGTCCCCAGGTTCCTCATCTGTGGTCAGATGGTTTTCACTTCTCTGGCCTGAGTCAGGGGCTGGTGGGTGGGGCAGTGGCTCGCACTGGGTTCACCTGTTAGAGTGCAGGGGTAGGGGTAGCTCCCCAAAAGGAGGGGCAACAAAGATGGACACACAGGCCGGGCGCGGTGGCTCAAGCCTGTAATCCCAGCACTTTGGGAGGCCGAGACGGGCGGATCACGAGGTCAGGAGATCGAGACCATCCTGGCTAACACGGTGAAACCCCGTCTCTACTAAAAATACAAAAAAAAAAACAACTAGCCGGGCGTGGTGGCGGGCGCCTGTAGTCCCAGCTACTCGGAGGCTGAGGCAGGAGAATGGCCTGAACCTGGGAGGCGGAGCTTGCAGTGAGCCGAGATAGCGCCACTGCACTCCAGCCTGGGTGACACAGCGCGAGACTCCGTCTCAAAAAAAAAAAAAAAAAAAGATGGACACACAGCAAAGCTGTGGGCGTGTCTGCCACAGGCCAGTGTCCCTGGATGCCTTGGGTGGGGTGGGGCTGAGGCAGGCAGCCTGGCAGGTCAGAATTTCTGAGGCCCTGGCCCTGGGCTTCTGTCCCTAGAGATGCAGTGGGCACAGGCCTTCCTAGAAGGGGGGCTAGCCCACCAGAAGCCCAGACCTGGCCCCTGCCACCGGCCTGTCCTTCCTCAGCCCCTAGATCCAGCCAGATCCCCTGAGATGAGTGACCCTGATGACCAGCAAGGCTAGCCCCACCGTCCTTCATCTCCCTCCTCTCGCCCGGCCCAGCCTAGAGGAGAAGTGTGGTGTAAGCATAGCCGTGAACAGTCAGCTCCCCTGGGCTGAAGACACAGAAATGCTGCTTCAGGGCCCAGGCAGCCCTGGTCTGCCCCATGTGGCTTCCAGGGGCACAGCCCTCAGCACAGAAGGCTGTAGGTGTGGCCTGCAGCAGGGGGTGGAGGCTGGGAAGGGCTTGGGGGATCCAGGGGATGGGTCAAGGCCTGTTCAGAGCCAGCCTGCAACCACCTGCTCCGAGTCAGCCCTCGGGCCCTGCTCTGCAATAGGTTCAGTTGCCCTGTGTTTGCCTTCCTGGCCCCAACCCAGGTAGGAGGATCCTGGCACACCTGCTGGCTGCAGGCTGCCCTTCCTCCTCCTCAGGTGAAGAGATGCCCACTCGGAGCTGTGCAGCTGGGAGCCAGGGTGAGCTGAGCCCCCACCTGCTGCCCCAGGGGGACCCTGCCACGTCTCTCTTAGCCTAACTTAGCTGTGCAACAACCTCCCACTTGCCCTGCACTGGCCGGCCCCTGGGCTCACTGGGGCCACCTTGTGGCTGCTCACGGCCACAGCCCCACAAATTGGGGCCTGAGTTCCACACCGCCTGCATTTGTCCTCTGTGGACTTTTGTCCTCTGTGCCACCTTCTTGGGTGGCACCCGCCACACGCTGTGCTGAGCTACTTCTAAACCCCACGGGGGGCCAGACACACTGGCTCATGCAGGTAATCCCAGCACTTTGGGAGACTGAGGCAGGCGGATCACCTGAGGTCAGGAGTTCGAGACCAGCCTGGCCAACATGGTGAAACTCCATCTCTACTAAAAATACAAAAAATTAGCCGGGCATGGTGGCGCATGCCTGTAATCCCAGCTACTCGGGAGGCTGAGGCAGGAGAATCACTTGAACTTTGGGGGTGGGAGGTTGCAGTGAGCCGAGATCGCGCCACTGCACTCCAGCCTGGGCTACAGAGCGAGACTCGGTTCCCCCCGCAAAAAAAACTAAACCCTATGGGGGAAGATACACGTTTTCGTTTATAGGCTCTTCCCGTTTCACATGAGGAGCATCGCAGGACGCATCTGTTCCGACACGAAGGACACCAGGTTGCTGGGGGCAAAAAGAGGGATCCTGAGAAGCCATCTGGGAAAGAGAGAACCGAAAGACAGTGACAGCAGTGACGATGGCTCACAACTCCTGTGTGCCGGGCACCGTTCTGGGCACTTTATACGAACCCGTGAAGAGAGTGGCTGTCAGCATGAGAGGAGCTCTGGGGACACGGGATGGCTCGCAATGGGGCTCCTTCCTCTACCTCCCCACAAAGCCTTTGGTAGACCCCACGGCCTCATATGCCTTCAGATGAGTTTGTGTGGAAGTGGAGTGTGGGGCATGCAGGCCTGAGAGCCGGGGCAAGGCCTGTCCCCTTGGGGTCACTTCACCCTCACAGGGATGCTGGAGCAGGACTGGGATCCCCCCATCACGTGGAGGGAATAACCAGGGCTCCCAGAGCTGGAGCACAGTGCCCAGGCTGTGGCCGCAGCATGACCCAGGCCCTCTGGGGGCGTTTCTCCACCCGCCATGGCCCTCCCAGCCCCCCTTGCTTTCCAAGGCTGGCCCAAAGCCCCAGGCCTCTCAAGTCTCCTACATCCCCAGCCCCCTAAGGTCCCAAAGATTTCCCAAGGTCCCTTAGGCCTCTGGAGGTCCCCCAAGGCTCCCCAGGCCCCCAAGGCCCAAAAGATCCTCCAGAGACCCCTCAAAGCCTTCCCAGGCCCCTCAACGATCCCAAGGCCCCCCAGGCCCCTTAGGCCTTCCTAAAGCCCCACAAGGTCTCCTAGGTCCTCTAAATTCCCAAGACTCCCCAAGACCCTAGGTGGCCCTCAAGACCCCCAGACCTCCCTGCATCCTCAGCCCTCCAGGAGACCCTGTCAGCAACTGCCTCTTCTGGGATTGTCAGGCTGAAGTCCCCAGGGGTGAATCAACCTGTTCAGCTCCTTGCTTCCTGACACCAGCTATTGGTCCTGGGCTGACCTATGGTATGGTGTCTTGGGATCACATGACCACCAGGCATCATCACATGGTGTCTAACATGGCTGCCTACAGCACCACCATAGGAGAGACGGAAGTGAGTTCTTCTGCAGCACCCCAGAGCCGGCCTGCAGTCAGGGAGGTCTCCCCTGAGGCGTCCACGAAGCTGCCTGCCAACCTGGGTGTCCCAGGCATGGGCCCCTGTAAGCCTGCCCTAGGAGGAGAACAGTTTGTGTGACACAGGGGGCCGAGGCTGGGTCTGAATCTTTTTTTTTTTTTTTTTTTTTTGAGACAGAGTCTCACTCTGTCGCCCAGGCTGGAGTGCAGTGGTGCAATCTCATCTCACTGCAACCTCCGCCTCCCGGGTTCAAGCAATTCTCCTGCCTCAGCCTCCCTAGTAGCTGGGATTACAGGTGTGCACCATCACACCTGGCTAATTTTTGTATTTTTAGTAGAGATGGGGTTTCTCCATATTGGGCCGGCTGGTCTGAACTCCTGACCTCAGGTGATTCACCCACCTCAGCCTCTCAAAGTGCTAGGATTACAAGTGTGAGCCACCGTGCCTGGCTGGATTTGAGTCTTTAACACTTCCCCTCTGCTCCTGGAGCCCCTCCCATAGCCAGCCCTTGCTCACCAAGGGGGAACCAGCAGCCCCTTCCTCACCCCTACATACCCCTCCTGGGCGTTGGGGTCTCTCTCAGCAATACCAGTGCCATGATGCATCCCTCGTCCTCTCTGCTCCTTTCCCTCATCTGGAGGCCTAGGCCCAGTCATCCAGCCAGCCTCCACCCAGCTCCTCTCTCTGCACACAAAGACTGACCTCATCAAGCTGCACTCCTGAAACACACCAACAAACCAGAAACTCAGCCTCCCCTTTGCCCACAGGATGCCCACGGGCAAAACTGTCACCAAGAGGAGGAAGGAGGGGCCCAAACCGGCTCTGTCTCTGTGAAGAAAGAGCCTGCCTGCGGCTGGACCCTGGTTGTGTGGCTTCAGGTATGAGTCCCTTCCCCTTTTGGACCCCAGTCCCCTCACTGCACATCTAGGGTGATGGCATGTCATGGCCCAGGGTTAAGAGCACAGACTGGAGAGGGACTCCCTGGGTTTGACTTCTGGCTCTGCTGCACACTGGCTGTGCGACTCTGAACAAGTAACCTAGCCTCTCTGTACCTGAATTTTCTTGTCTGTTAACAGGGATCAAACAGAATATACCATTGAGGTCGTTAAGAAGAGTCAGTAAATTAATGTTTGTAAAGTATTTATTATTATTATTATTATTTTTATTTTTACATAGAGTCTCACTCTGTCACCCAGACTGGAGTGCAGTGGTGCAATCTTGGCTCACTGCAACCTCTGCCTCTCGGATTCAAGTTGAGTCTCATGCCTCAGCCTACTGAGTAGCTGGGATTACGGGCCCTGCCACCACACCCGGCTAATTTTTTATGTTTTTGGTAGAGACAGGGTTTCACCATGTTGGCCAGGCTGATCTCAAACTCCTGACCTCAAGTCATCCACACACCTTGCCCTCCCAAAGTGCTGGGATTACAGGCATGAGCCACTGTGCCCAGCCAGGATGATTATTTTTTTTTTTTTTCTTGCTGATTTGAGTTCCTTGTAGATCCTGGGTATTAGTCCTTTGTCAGATGCATAGTTTGCAAATATTTTCTCCCATTCTCTAAGTTGTCTGTTTACTTCCGCTGTGTAGAAGCTTTCTAATTTAAGTAGGTCCTGAATATTTACTTTTGTTTTTGTTACATTTGCCTTTGGAGCCTTCGTCATAAATATTTAGCCTAGGCCAATGTTCATAAGAGTTTTTCCTAGCGTTCCTTCTAGAATTTTTATGATTTCAGGACTTAGATTTAAGTATTTAACCCATTATGAGTTAACTTTTGTATGAGAAATAGGGATCCAGTTCCATTCTTCTATATGTGGCTATCCAATTTTCCCAGCACCATTTATTGAATAGAATGTCATTTCCCCAATTTATGTTTTTGTATACTTTGTGGAAGATCAGTTGGCTGTAAGTATTTGGCTTTATTTCTGGATTCTCTATTCTGTTCTATTGGTCTGTATATCTACCTTGATGCCAGTACATGATACCAGTAGACACTTCCTTGATACTGTCTTGATAACTACATCCTTATAGTATAATTTGAAGTTGGGTAATGTCATGCCTCCAGATTTGTTTTTTGCTTAGGATTGCTTTGGCTATTCAGGTTCTTTTTTGATGCCATATGAATTTTAAGATTGCTTTTTCTAATTCTCTGAAGAATGACGTTGGTATTCTGGTTGGAATTGCAGTGACTCTGTAGATTGCTTTGGGTGGTATGGTCACTTTCAAAATATTGACTGTTCTAATCCATGAACATGGGATGTATTTCCATGTGTTTTTGTCATCTATGATTTCTTTCAGCAGTGTTTTATAGTTCTTTTTGTGGAGATCTCTCACCTCCTTGATTAAGTATATTCCTAAGCATTTTACTTTTTGTGTCTAGGTACTGTAAAAGGGATTGAGTTCAAACTCCTGACCTCAGATGATCCATCCGCCTCGGCCTCCCAAAACACTGGGATTACAGGCATGGACCAACCTGGTGAAACTCCATCTCTACTAAAAATACAAAAATTAGCCAGGCATGGTGGCGGGTGCCTGTAATCCCAGCTACTCAGGAGGCAGAGGCAGGAGAACTGCTGAACCTGGGAGGCAGAGGATGCAGTGAGCCGAGATCGTGCCATTGCACTCCAGCCTGGGCAACAGGAGTGAGACTCCACCTCAAAGGGAAAAAAAAAAAAGGGATTGATGTATGGCAATGCTACTGATTTGTATACATTGATTTTGTAACTTGAGACTTTATTGAATTTATTTATCAAATCTAGGAGTCTTTTGGAGATTACTCATATCGTTGGCAAACAGAGATAGTAAAACTTCCTCTTTTCCAATTTGGATGCCCCTTCTTTCTTTCTCTGGCCTGATTTCTCTGACTAGGACTACCAGGCATTGCTGCCAGGTCCTCGCTAGGCCCTGAGTAGACAGTGATGAACCAAAGGAAAATACAACATACCTACAAGTAACCACATCCCACGGCAGCCTGGGGTCCTGGTTCAAAGGGTTGTTAGAGGCAGAATAGAACATTTATGCCTTGGGTGATTAGGGAAGGGTTCTTGAAGGAGAGGGTATTTAAGCTGGGCATGGGAGCCTGGGCTGGTAGTGACAGAGGCACAGCGCACAGAGACCCATGCAGCCCACTGATCAGCTGATTGATCTGCAAGAGACTGAACATGGGTGGGTGCCAAGTCAGCTAGCATCAAGAAGCTGAAACGATTTTATTATAGAGCTAAGAGCAGATTCTTGAGCCCACTTGGTTTGGTGCCCTGCACATTGCACCTGCCTGGCAACATGACCTAGGGGTGGCCATGGCACTGGCCATGCTGGGGGCCAGGGAGGGACAGGATGGGCTGGTGACCTCCCGACACAGCTCCTCTCACAAACCTCAGTGGATCCTGAGGTTGGAGGTCCTGACACCGACGTGACTCATGAAATAAGACCCTTGGAGGCTCGCCTGTCTCACCCTATGCAGTGCTTCTGAGTTGTCCCCTCTTTAGGCCTCCTGTTCCTGCTAAACCCTGAGGCCCTCAGAAGCCGCTGCTGAGAGCTGACCTGGGAGCTCAGGGCCTGCCTGGGCAGAGACTGTGCCCAGGAGCCAGTGAGCTGCCTTGACTCCTGGGAAGGCAGCCAGCACCTGCACCAGCCTGCCCGGGCGCACCTCTTCCCTCCAGCCAACTCTGGTGCAGCTATCAAGACCCAGCCTGGCTATCACCTCCCATAAAATGCCTCACTGACCCCTAGACTGGGCCAGGTCCTCCCATGGGGTCTCCAGCCTTGGGATTTCCCTCTGTTTCAGGGACAGAGAGCAAGGAATTACATGTAACAGAAAAAAAAACAGCTCAGACCAGCTCAAACAGAAAAGGAAATCTATTAACTTCTGTAACCATTATGTCCAGGGTATCTTCAGGATACTTGGATCTAGGGCTCAAAGGGGGCCTTTCTTTATGTTGGTTCCATCTCATAGTGGTTCCAGACTAACATTCTCCTCTGTCTGCACCCCTGGGTGAACCAGAGATTTCCTCTGCCCAATGGTTCTACCAAAAGTTTCAGAACTGGACCTCACTGGTTGTGATTAACCTGGTCGAGGTCCCATGTCCATCCCTGAAGCGTGAAGGACTGGGGCTAGCTCTACCTGGGCCATGTGGCCTGAGAGCTGGAGAGGAGAAGCGGTATAGTTAGCAGTTGAAGGGGAAATGGAGTTGGCCAGGCAGTAGCATGGCTGTCCACCTCACTGTGGCTGGCTCCCCACCAGACTGCCTACTGCTCAGGCAGGGACAGTGTTTAAGCCCCATCTGTGCCCCAGCATTGCCCTGCATAAGGCAGCACAGGGCAAGGGCTCTAGCAGAGCAGCTTTGGTTAGGTTCCTCAGGGCCTTGCACATGCTGTTCCCTCTGCCTAGAACAGCCCTGCACTGCACCCCTACCCATTGCCTCCACTTAGTACCACCTCATCCAGGGATGTGGAATTCTAGGAATTCTGATTAGATGTACATTAGACTCACTCATTCTCTCCTCCCAGCCTTCTTACTTTTCTTTCATATTTTCTCTCTTCTCATCTTTCTGTGTTGCATCCTAGGAAATTTCTTCATATCTGTGTTCCAATTCATTGATTCTCTCTTCAGCTGTTTAATTCATAGTTTCAACATTTGCATTTTTTCACTTGTAAAAGTATATTTGGTTCCTTTTCAAATCTCTCTGGCCTTTGTTTCTCCAATAGACTCTTTTGCCTTTTTGATCACCTTCCTTATTCCATTAAATCTTCCTTAATTGGCTGGGTGCAGTGGCTCATGCCTGTAATCCCAGCACTTTGGGAGGCCGAGGCAGGCAGATCACCTGAGGTTGGGAGTTTGAGACCAGCCTGACCAACATGGAGAAACCCCATCTCTGCTAAAAATACAAAATTAGCTGGGAGTGGTGGTGCATGCCTGTAATCCCAGCTACTTGGGAGGCTGAGGCAGGTGAATCATTTGAACCCAGGAGGCAGAGGTTGCAGTGAGCCGAGATCATGCCATTGCACTCCAGCCTGGGCAATGAGAGCGAAACTCTGTCTCAAAAACAAACAAACAAACAAAAACAAAAAACTTCCTTAATCTGCAGGCAGATTTAGCTGGAATTCCTTAGATGGAATAAGGAAGATGATCAAAAAGGAAAAAATTGGTAGATGAAGAGACTTCATCTATTTCTTTTCTTTTCCCTCCCTCCCTCCCTTCCTTCCTTTTATTTATTTATTTTTTTTTTGACAAGATCTTTCTTACTCTGTCTCCCAGGCTAGAGTGCAGTGGCACTATCACAGCTCACTGCCGCCTAGACTTCCTGAGCTCAAGTGATCCTCCTACCTCAGCCTCCCGAGTAGCTGGGACTACAGGCATGCTCCACCACATCCACTAGTTTTTGCACATTTTTGTAGAGATGGGGTTTTGCCATGTTGCCCAGGCTGGTTATGAACTCCTGGGCTCAAGCAATCTGCCCATGTCGGCCTCCCAAAGTGCTGGGATTACAGTCGTGGAGCCACCACACCTGGCACTTTATTTATTTATTTATTTATTTATTTATTTATTTATTTATTTATATTTTGAGATGGAGTCTCGCTCTGTCGCCCAGGCTGGAGTGCAGTGGCGCCATCTTGGCTCACTGCAAGCTCCATCTCCCGGGTTTACACCATTCTCCTGCCTTAGCCTCCTGAGTAGCTGGGACTATAGGCACACACCACCATGCCCGGCTAATTTTTTGTATTTTTAGTAGAGATGGGGTTTCACCGTGTTAGCCAGGATGGTCTCGATCTCCTGACCTCGTGATCTGCCCACTTTGGCCTCCCAAAGTGCTGGGATTACAGGCGTGAGCCACCCTGGCTGGCACTTCATTTATTTCAAGCAGTTCTCAGAGGTCTAAATCAGTTTGTTATTTCTATTGAGTCTCACCTTATGGTGGCTTGTCTCTTTGGGTCTGATTGCGTGTGTGTGTGTGAGTTCGTATTTGGTTGTGCTTCATCTCTAGGAATCCTGAAGGCCTAAATTGGGATGCTTTCCTCCAGAAAGAATTTCTGATTGCTTCTACCAGTTTATCACTGACCAGAAACAATTTAATTTAATTTCTTGAGTGGGGATTTTCCTGTCTATGAGGATAATGTAAATTTAACTTCAGCATTGCAGGAGAGCAAATGGTTGCAAATCCTCCAGGGACATTATTATTGTTCTTAAATATTTTCACCTGGAGCTCTGAAGCAGACACCCAGGTTTCCCAGAGGGATCCCTGTCCTGGCAGGCAGATTTGTTGGAAACACTCTCTCCTTAGGGGGGTAGCCACCTTTGAGGGTCTCAAGTCAGTGTAGGAGTCTTAGGTTCACTCCCCCCACCCACCACTCTGCATTTGGCATTACCTAAGGAAAATGCCTGTTGCTCATCTCTGGTTCCAGATAGTTTGCTTTATTTATTGTTTCTTTCTTTTGTGGAAGGAGGGCTTCCTTGTGATCTTGGCAGTGCAATAATGTTATGTCTGTAGACATTTACTTGCAATCAGATAGCGGATGGCATTTTAGGGTATCTGGTCACTATGCTGCCAGAAGTCAAGTTGACTCAGCTCACTCTGGGAGTTACATCCTTAGCTGCCAACATGGCTCTCATCTTGCCCCAGGGTAGTAATTTGGAGAGAATCAGAGTGTACATTTTCTGGCTAGGCCATGGAATGGGGCCTGGCCCCTGCTGCTTACTCCTCAGCTCTCATGCCTGTTTCCAAGCTTTGGGGCCCTGCAGCAGTCCCCCTTCCTGGTGACCTCATAGGTTCCTCTGAGGGGAGCCAGTGAGATGCTGCAACTCAGTGCAGCTGGAATGCATAGCAGCAACAATGAAGGGGCACCTGTGTGTGTGTGTGTGCTGGGGTGCACTGGGGTGTGTTGAGGGTTTTGGTGGTGGGAAAAGCCCTAGAATTGTTCAAGCCGGTCATCTGGATTGGACGTTACCTAGAAAACTCCCAGATTTCCTCTCCATTTTAGGCATCACAGATACAACCTAATGGGATGCTTTGCACATGGCCAAAGTGAACAGAAACATCTGAGTGCAACAGAAAGCAACCCCACATGCCCTCGGAGACAGGCCTAAGCTCTGCTTATCCTGAGGGCTCTCCAGCCCTCACATCCTCCTCCTCTCCTCTCAGGCACATTCAGACCCATGCTGTCCACATTCACTCATCCCCAGTCCAACCTTGATACCTGTGTCCCTGGTTGGGGGATCTGTCTCCCTAGGAGATGCTGCCCCTCTGAAGGCAGCCCTGGCCTCGACCTCATTCACCCAGGAGTATTTATTGATCTTCCCTCTGTACCCAGCCCTCTGCTCGGTGCCACACAGTGGAAGGAGCTGGTCTTGGCCCTCTGGGGTCATCATTAGGGAGACAGTAATACAGGACAGTGACAGCTGTAATGCACAATGCAGTGGTTGTGGGAACAGAGGAGGAGCACCCTAGCCTGCCCAGAGGACAGGGAAGGTGTCAGAGGAGGCAGCATTTGAGCTGCGACTAGAACACCAAGTCACACATTGCCAAATGTACAAACTGGGGAAGGGGCAGGTGGGGGATGGGAGATGAGGCTGACTGGTGGGCAGGGCAGACCCGGAAAGGTCCAGAGATGAGGAGCTGCCCACGACCCTTCAAGAGGGGAGCAACCCTCTCAGATGTGTATTTGGAAGATAGATTACTGGGTTCTCTGAGACTGAACCCCACATCTCTGAAACCTTTATGGCTTCGTAAGAGGGAACCAAAGTATCGTTCTGAAGCTGTTCTTCATGATACCCAGGGTGAGGGTACCTGGCTTAGATGAGTGAGAATCACCCCCATTTGCAAAGTGCAGTAGAGTTCACGTAAATGACTTGCACAAGAACCCTTGACTGGTAAGTGGAGTGCACCAGCTACTGACTGCTGTGTAACAAACCACCCCACAACCTCATGCCTTGAAACAACACTTCGTTATTATTTCTCAGGGTTCTGTGGGTTGGCTGGGCTCAGCTGGGCAGTTCTTCTGCTTGTGGTCTCTCATGCAATTGCCGTCAGATGGCAGCAGAATGTCGAAGATGACTTATTGCTCACCTCTCTGCACCCTCAATGTCCTCTGGGTAGCCTCTCTCCCTCAGGCTGGTCAGACTTCCTAGGTGGCAGCAGTCTCCTGAGAATGCAAAGGCCAAAGCTGCTGGGTCTTGTTAAGGCTCGCTCCGGCCTGGAACTGGCACAGTGGCACTTCACTGCATTCTGTTAGTTAATGTGAGGGTTAGGGCCGATCCAGATTCTGTGTGGGAGGGGACTAAACAAGGGTGGAAACACCAAGAGGCATGGTTCCTGGGGGCCATATTTGGAGATTGGCTGCCACACAGCGAACCTTGCCTTCAGGCTCTGTCTATGCATCTTAACCACTATGACTCTTCTCCTCTGGAGAGGCCGTAGCCACAGCTGGGGGTCTCTGTTTGAGTTACAGCGAGACCCTGCTTCTCTGATAACTGCTCCTGCAGTCACATTTTTAGTATGTGATGCTCAGAGATAGTCCATGGGATGTCTGTATCAGTTATCTATTGCTCTCTAACAAAACTCCCCCAAATGTAATAGCTTCAAACACAACCACTTATTCTTTCTCATGAGCCTCCAGGCCCACTGGGTGGTTCTGCTGATCTGAGATGGGCTCACTTCTGGGGTCACTAAGGGTTGGCAACATGGCTCTGCTGTCTTAGCTGGGCTCACATTTCTGGGGCCTCAGCTGGGACAGCTGCTCTCGGCTCCATGTCGTCTCTCATACTCTAGCACAGGGCTCCCGCAGGGCACAAGAGTACTTAAGGTCTAGGCTCAGAACTGACATCACCTCCACCTCACTGTATGGTCAAAACAAATCATAAGGCCATCTGCCAGATTGCAGGGGTGGCGAAATAGCTCCCAGCTTCCCATGAGCTGAAGTGTTACCTTGCAGAAGGCATGAAGGCAGGAAGGAGTGGAGCCACTTGTATGTACATCAGCTGCCATTGTGCCTGTGTCCATTTGAGAGGAGCCCTTCCCAGCAGCAGCCAGCCCACACCAGGTAGCCAGGCTGGGTGAGCCAGGCCGGGCTGGGTTTCGGGCCCGGTGCAGCACTCGGTGGACACCTTTGTGTGTACTCTCATGACCCTGTCCGACCCTGATGGCTTGACCATGTGGCTGCTTCACACAGACGGGGCCAGCTTGGGAACTGGGAATTAGAAACAAGATTCTCGGCCGGGCGCGGTGGCTCAAGCCTGTAATCCCAGCACTTTGGGAGGCCGAGACGGGCGGATCACGAGGTCAGGAGATCGAGACCATCCTGGCTAACACGGTGAAACCCCGTCTCTACTAAAAATACAAAAAACTAGCCGGGCGAGGTGGCGGGCGCCTGTAGTCCCAGCTACTCCGGAGGCTGAGGCAGGAGAATGGCGCAAACCCGGGAGGCGGAGCTTGCAGTGAGCTGAGATCCGGCCACTGCACTCCAGCCCGGGCTACAGAGCAAGACTCCGTCTCAAAAAAAAAAAAAAAAAAAA
>NC_037678.1:4035838-4057634 GCF_003255815.1 Theropithecus gelada
GGGGCGGGGGAAAGGCCGAAACCCCGGGGGGGGGAGCTTGGGGGGGGTGGGCCCCGCCCCACTCCCCCCCACCGGGGTCAAAAAAAAAACCCCCCCAAAAAAAAAAAAAAAAAAAAAAGAAACAAGATTCTCCTTCACCAGGAGCCGTTCATTTGAACTGGAGAGAGAGCTGAGCCCAGGAGCTCTGGCTGATGACAGGGTGCCTAGAGAAGCAGAGAAAGCAGCTCAGAGAGAGGAAGAAGAAGAAAGGCAGGGGCTGAGGGAGGCCATTTTGAGGGAGAGAGGAAGAAGCCTCCCCACGACCCCACGGGAGGACTGCCCTGGGTCTGGGGGGCTTTCAGGTGCTGGGCCCACCCTCCCCTGTCCTGGCCATGTAGCATTTCCTCAGCTCTGCCCGTCTAGTGGCATTATTGCTTTAAAATTGAGATGCTTCCTGGGCCATCAGCTCTGTAGAGAGCCACAAAGCTCCTTTTGGGTCCATGTCAGAATTCTGCTCCCCAGACGGAGATGGCCTCATGGGCTGCTCCAGCACCAGCCTGTGCGATGTGGTCCGTGTGGCCAGAGAGCTGGAGGCTGGGGGTTTGGCATTCCTGGGACCCGGAAGCAGCTGGGAGACTGTCGGGGCCTGCAGGGGCATGGGAGCGGGGGTAGAAGATTGAGGGTCCAAGTTCCAGGGCAAAAGGCCAGGAGAGCTATCCCTAGCCCCCCACCTGCCAATGCCAGCGGGAGCCAGGACAGCCGGACATGGGTCCTCCAGGGGACAGCAGGCTGGACGATGAGGAGGCAGAGACTCAGGCTGGAGGCCCTGAGAACCCCTGTCACCAGGCAGCCACATAAGCCACATTGTCCCCACATTGCACCCAGAAACTGGAGAGATGGCAGTGGAGAAGGGGAGGGACTTGGGGTCTGATGTCATGGGCTGGCCTCGGTTTTTTTTTTTTTTTTTAGACGGAGTCTCACTCTGTTGTCCAGGCTGGAGTGCAATGGCGTGATCTTGGCTCACTGCAAACTCTGCCTCCCAGGTTCAAGTGATTCTCCTGCCTCAGCCTCTGAGTAGCTGGGATTACAGGCACCTGCCACCACACCTGGAGAATTTTTGTATTTTTAGTAGAGACGGGGTTTCATCATGTTGACCAGGCTGGTCTCCAACGCCTGACCTTGTGATCCGCCCACCTCGGCCTCCCAAAGTGCTGGGATTATAGGCATGAGGCACTGTGCCCGGCTGGGCTGGCTTCATTTTGTGCCCACTGCCCAGCAGGAGGGGCTCAGGAGGACACTCAGAGGGTTACAGGCAATGCAGAGAAGCTACACCTTCTCTGGGCATGTGGGGCATAGAGGGAGGTGGAGTTTTTTTGGACCCTGGAAGCGTGGGGTCCATCCCCCTCTTATTTCCCAGAAGAGCCCCAATTTGTTACCATGTCCACACCCCATGCGAAAGTAGAGGGGAGATTCTGGTTTACACTAAAGCCAAAGCTCTGTCCTGTTGGGCCATGGCCAGGGCATTCACCAAACACCCCCTCAGCGGCCCAGCTCCCAACACCAGGGATGTCTGGCCTCTCTCTGGGGGAGATCCCACATTCCCTGTAGTCCACCTCCCATCCAGAAGCTTCTGGAATCCCTCCCTCCTTTCCCAGGTCCGCCTTCCCCTCCGCAAGCCTCACCTCCAGTCCTCTCCTTGGAGGTTCCGTCTCCACCTACAGGAGCCCACTCCGACGGACCCGGTGAGAAAGGCTGCCTGGCTCTGGCCTGTCCCATGAGCCAGAACCTGACGCATGGACTGGCCCCGACCGCCCTGCTCCACGGTGAAGGCAGGTAGGACAGGGTAGGCCTCCCCACCCCTCCCCTCTGGCCTTTGCCTCATTGGCCGGAGAAGAGCCCCTCAAAGGAGGGAACAGCGTGGGAGATGGGGAGAAAGCCCGGCCTGAAGGAGTGGGTGCTGGTGCCTGCCCCACTGCTCTAATTCCTGCTGCTGTCCCCACATTGATCACAAAAGGACACGGTCATATTCACCTGACTGGGGTGCGGCAGCGGGGGCCTCTTGGAGCCCCTTCTCCATATGGGTTGGGGGGCCTCACCCGGCAGTATTGCCATAGTAAAGGAGCCGGGCGTCCACATTTACAGAGGCAGAAACAAAGAGATTCAACTCCCCTCATTACTATGGGTGGGTGAGCAGGTCATAGTCAAAGGAGTGACTCGCAAATGTTGGAATTGCTGACTATGAGAAAGACAAGAACTCTCTTATCCCTAAGACTGGCAGCCTGGGGAGAGTAGCCCCCTCCTCCACCAAAGAAGCTCCTGGGTGGGACTTTGGGATGACCCACCTCTTGGCTGTCCAGAGTCATTGTGGGTGGGTTCTGGTGCCCTGTGTGTTGTTCTGGGCAGACATCCTTTCAGGATGTAAAGCCGCCTTTTCCCGTGTCCTCTGTGGGCATCTGGTCCTGTGCTCAGCTGGTCTCCTCCCCAACCCCTGCTCCTCCCCAGCCACCCATGCTCTCAGATGCACAGCTGACCTTGTGCCTCCACAGCTAAAAATCCCCAGTGCCTGCAGTACGAAGGCCAGACCCCTTAACCCACCTCTGCCTACCTCTGGCCTCATCTCCCACCCGCCTCTCTACCCCGGCGATTTCACCCCTCAGTATTATTAAATTGCTTATAGTCCCAAACCCTCCCCTGCCACACAGACGCTGTTTGATTCCTCTAGGTCTTTGTATACGTTTTTCCCCTTGGCTGGAATTCCACATTCTTATCTGCCTGGTGAATCTTCAAAACCCAGTTACCCTGGACAGCTATCACAGACAGCCCCCTTCACTGTCTGTCTAGGGTGACCTGTCCCTTGGTTTTGCTCCACAGTACTTGACCGAGTATGTGTGTATGTCTGTCTTCCCAGCACAGCAGACGGGACTGACCAAGGGCAGGCCACACATCTCAAAATGAGGTGCCGAGTCCAGCACAGGACTGGGCACAGGCGGGCCCCCAACAATGGAGCATGACCCAGATGAAATGAAGCAGCCTTCCCCCAGTCTTGGTGGCCCCAGGAAGCATCTCTGAAGTGTGAGGATTTGGGGCTCACAGTGGGTACCCTCAAAGGCCAGCCTTGGGAATGCTCCTGGCTTCCACTCGAACAAATCTCCCCCTTCTCCTCCCAGAACACCCTGGCCAGGAGTGACACTGATGGACCACTCACCCTCCGGCTGACTGTACAGCCCCATCCTGGGCTCTGGCAGACCGTGAGCACTGCCCTCCCAGCAGAACCTGGCTTGACCCCAACATGGCAGACATTGTGATGTCAGCCCATGTAGAGACAGCCATCTCAGACCGCTGACCTCCGCAACCAGCAGACAATCAGCGTCTTGTTTAAGACTAAGTTAACTTTAAGATTAAGTTTGTGGCCGGGCACGGTGGCTCATACCTGTAATCCCCAGCACTTTAGGAGGCCAAGGTGGGTGGATCACCTGAGGTCAGGAGTTCAAGACCAGCCTGGCTAACACGGTGAAACCTCATCTCTACTAAAAACACAAAAATTAGCCGGGCATGGTGGCATATGCCTGTAATCCCAGCTACTCGGGAGGCTGAGGCAGGAGAATCGCTTGAACCTGGGAGTTGAAGGTTGCAGTGAGCTGAGATCGTGCCACTGCACTCCAGCCTGGGTGAGAGAGTGAGACTGTCTTCAAAAAAAAAAAAAAAAAAAAAGACTAAGTTTGTAGGATTTTATTACATCAACCAGAGGAGAAGACTGAGGCCCAGAGAGGAAAACAGACTTGCCCAAGCTCCACCAGGCCTCCTGACTCATCGCCCAGTGCTCCCTGCCTGACCTCCTCACATGACAGGGACAGAGGCCCCAGCTCACATGTCCACTGCTGATTCTGCAGAGGCAAAAGGTTGGAAAGAGCAAGCCAAGTCCATTTCTCTGGGTGGGCAAGTGAGCAAATTCTGTGGTCAGAGAAGCCCGTGTGCCCTGAATCATGCAAAGGAACCGATGAACCAATTTTAGCAGAAGTTAGAACTTGCAGGAATCAAACGCTCTGCCAATAGCTCCTCCTTGTCCCCTGCATCCCCCGAAGCAGGTGGCGGTGTGCCACGATGTCAAACTGGATTTAGAGTTTGTTAGCTTCGTGAGAACCCAGAACACACACCGCCTGCGTCCCCGAGGCCAACTGGGTGGCTCTGGCCTATTTATAGTGTCCTCATCCATCTTCTTTTCTTTTGATCAGGGCAGGACCTGATCTCCTCGGAGGAGCTGCGAATCTCGGCATGCTCGACAAATTCCAGCAGGGCATGAATCATGGGCTCCTGCCTCATGAGGGCCCCCCACTGCCAATGGGACTGGTGGAGCTCTGGGGCTCGCCTGCTGCCCAGCTTGGAGCCAGAGCCAGGCCTGACGGAGTCCTCCCTGCACATTCCAGAGGCGCTCAAACTAGCTTTCCCTCCGGGAATCTCACCTGACACTGCAAGGCAGAGTGCCCCAAGAAGGGAGGGTTTCCTTCGCTTGCCTTTTTGCCCTGGCAAGACTGGCAACCAGGAGTCCATGAGCACTGGTGCCTCCTCAGGGGTGGCACCTCTTTCTGGGAAGCCACACGGGTCTCGGACAGCTGTGCCCTTCCTGTTCCCCTCCAGCTGCCAGATGGCCAGAGTTCCCATGTGCCCTGGAATGTGGGACTCTCTTTGAGACGTCCACTTGGGGACCTGTCCTCAGGCCCTGGGGTCAGCACACAGGTGGCCAGTTTCTTTGGGCTCAGGGTCAGGCTTCCACTGGTGGGTAGAGGCAGCCTTTTGTCCCATGTCCTGCCCCAGCGTTCCTGAGTAGCGGGCTCCCTCCCCCATCCTCTTGGCAGCTGTCCCTCCCTGCTCCCTCCCAGTGACCACAGCCAAGCCAAGAGGCCTGTGCTCTGTTTCCCACACGTCCACATAGAGCGGCTGGACACCGGTGTTGAGTGCTGTGGAGGTGGCTGTGGGGAGTGGACATTCCATTGTAATGATGGCAAAAATAGCCATGATCTTTCAGCCACTGCTGAAACTGCTGGAGTCGGGCCCTTCCCAGGTATGATTTGCCCTCCCCGATGGTGCCTTTGTCTCCCAGATGTGCAGATGTGGAAGCCAAGGTCCTAGGGATCAGGGGAACCTCATGAGGGAGGAGGCAGGGGGCCAGGACTGGCTTCTGAGCTCTGCAATCCCAGTGTCATGGTCTGTCTTTTAATATTTAAAAAGAAGATACAACGATATAATTAGGATGCCGCAATCCCAGCACTTTGGGAGGCCAAGGTGGGCAGATCACTTGAGGTCAGGAGTTTGAGACCAGCCTGGCCAACATGGTGAAATCCCGTCTCTACTAAAAATACAATAAAATTAGCCGGGTGTGATCTCAGCTACTCAGGAGGCTGAGGCAGGAGGATCGCTTGAATCGGGGAGGCAGAGGTTGCTGCACTCCAGCCTGGGTGACACAGCAAAATCTCAAAAAACAAAACAAAAACAATAATAATAATTAGGATGCTGACACTGTCTCTACCTTTTCTGGGTCTCTCCCATTCCTGTAGAATCGTTCTTGCCCACAATCACCTGCCCATCTCTCTTGCACCCCAGAAAAGTTTTGCAAGTTGAGGAAGAGAAAAAAACAATCTGATACGTACTGTCTGTATTCTCCCATGACAATCATCTCTCTAAGGGGGGAGGGGGTCCATGTGTCCGTGTCCACCATGGTGTTGAATGAATATTGAACAAATGGCTGAATGTGCATGAAGGAAAGGAGATGGTGGGTGGTTCAAGTATGGTTCTTGCTTCCCCATTCCAGGCAGGACATAAGCGGGGGGCCAGGGAGGACACGGCCAGGCTGGAAGAGTGTCATCAAGCCGTGGCTGCTGGGGTGAGTGGCCCTCCTATCCAGCCACAGCATCAGGGGGTGGGTGAAGGTGTTCGGAGGGGACAGAAAAGCAGGGGCCACTGGCTTCCCCTACCCCCCACTCTGCCAATCCTACCTCAGGGCAGTTTTTGTTTTTTGTTTTTTTTTTTTGAGACAGAATCTCGCTGTGTCACCCAGGCTGGAGTGCAGTGGCTTGATCTTGGCTCACTGAAACCTCCGCCTCCCTGATTCAAGCAATTCTCTTGCCTCGGCTTCCTGAGTAGCAGGACTACAGGTGCGCACCACCATGCCCAGCTAATTTTTGTATTTTTGGTAGAGATGGGGGTTTCACCGTGGTGGCCAGGTTGGTCTCGAACTCCTGACCTCAGGTGATCTGCCCGCCTCGGCCTCCCAAAGTGCTGGGATTATGGGCATGAACCACCACACCCGGCCCTCAGGGTAACTTTAGTGCTCCTCCCTATATCCAGCAGGGGCAGAGGAAAGTCCCCAGGGAAAGTCCTCTATGAACCATCGATGACGGCATGGTTAGTAGTAGTTACAATGCCAAAATTAAAAAATAAAATAAAAAGGTTTTGTGTGCAATTTTGCAGAGGGAATGTCTTGCCCTTTTTTCTCCACTCAAAAGGAAGGGAGGTTATTCAAAATAGTCAAAAAGTGGGAACAGCCCAAATCCCCACTGCCTGGTGAGTAGATAAACTGTAGTGTATCCATAACGTTACTCAGCCTTCAAAAGAAGGAAGCACTAATTTATGGTCCAATGTGCAGGAACCATGAAACGTGGTGCTAAGAAAGAAGCCAGGCGCAAGAGGCCACATAGTGTGTGATTCCACTGACACAAACCACCCAGGACAGGCCAGTCCACAGAGTCAGGAAGCCAGTTGTCAGTTGCTGGGGGCTGGCAGGGGATTGATGATGACTTTGGGGCTTCTTTTTGGGGTGATTCAATGTTCTGGAATTAGATAGTGGTGAGGACTGCACAACTCTGTGAATATACTAAAAGCATTGCATTGCACACTTTAAAGTGGGTAATTTTTAAGGTATGTGAAGTGTGTCTCATTTTTTTTTCTTTTTAAATTTATTTTTTGGGCCAGGTGCAGTGGCTCATGCCTGTAATCCCAGCACTTTGGGAGGTCGAGGTGGGAGGATCACGAGGTCAAGAGATTGAGACCATCCTGGCCAACATGGTGAAACTCCGTCTCCACTAAAAATACAAAAATGAGCTGGGCATGGTGGTGCACGCTTGTAGTCCCAGTCACTCAGGAGGCTGAGGCAGGAGAATCGCTTGAACCTGGGAGGTGGAGGTCGCAGTGAGCTGAGATTGTGCCATTGCACTCCAGCCTGGGGACGGAGTGAGACTACGTCTCAAAAAAAAAAAAAAAAAAAAATTTTTTTTTTAGAGATGAGGTTTCATTATGTTACCCAGGCTGGTCCCGAACTCCTGGGCTCAAGCGATCCACCACCTTGGCCTCTCAAAGTGTTGGGATTGCAGGCATGTGCCACCGTACCTGGCCCTCGCATCTTATTTTTATTTTTATTTGTTTTGAGACGGAGTCTTGCTTTGTCACCTAGGCTGGAGTGCAGAGGCAGGATCTCAGCTCACTGCAAGCTCCGCCTCCCAGGTTCACGCCATTCTCCTGCCTCAGCCTTCCAAATAGCAGGGGCTACAGGCACCCGCCACCACGCCCGGCTAATTTTTTTGTATTTTTAGTAGAGACAGCATTTCACCGTGTTAGCCAGGATGGTCTCGATCTCCTGACCTCGTGATCCGCCCGTCTCGGCCTCCCAAAGTGCTGGGATTATAGGTGTGAGCCACGGCGCCCGGCCTCATCTCATTTTTAAAAGAAGGCCAAGAATGGTGGCACGTGCCTATAATCCCAGCTACAAGGAAGGCTAAGGCAGGAGAATTGCTTGAACCCGGGAAGCAGAGGTTGCAGGGAAATGTAATAATTTAACTTAAGAACTTAAAGGTAGGTCACTCAGACTTCTCTTAGAGATGGAGATGGCACACAAAAATGCAGGTTTTGCTGGTCGCAGGGGCTCATGCCTGTAATCCTAGCGCTTTGGGAGGCTGAGGCGGGTGGATCACCTGAGGTCAGGAGTTTGAGACTGGCCTGACCAACATGGAGAAACACTGTCTCTACTAAAAATACAAAAAATTAGCTGGGCGGGATGGGGCATGCCTGTAATCTCAACTACTCAGGAGGCTGAGGCAGGAGAATTGCTTGAACCTGAGGTTGGAGGTTGCGATGAGCCAAGATCATACCACTGCACTCTAGCCTGGGTGACAAGAGTGAAACTCTGTCTCAAAAATAAATAAATAAGGCCAGGTATAGAGGCTTACGCCTGTAATCCCAGCACTCTAGGAAGGCAGAGGAGGGAAGATAGCTTGAGGTTGGGAGTTTGAGACCAGTCTGGGCAATGTAGCAAGACCCTGTCACTACAAACATTAAAAAGAAAAAATTAGCCAAGCATAGTGGTATGTGCCTGTAGTCCCAGCTACTCAGGAGGCTGAGGCAGGAGGATCACTTGGGCCCAGGGGTTTGAGGCTGCCGTGAGCTATGGTCACGCCACTGCCCTCCAGCCTGGGTGACAGAGTGAGCCCCAGTTTCAGGGAAATAAAAGGGAGGGAGGTATGTAAAGAAGAACAGTAATCAAGTGAGACAACATTCCCCTGTATCGGCTCCATGATGACGTTTATGTGCCTCAGGCGTGGGGCCAGGAAACAAGATGGACCACGACCATGGTAGTAATAGTGATAGGAGCAAGGATATCCAGCAGCGTGAACTCAGCAGGTGTGAACCCTCTTCTGGGAGCACTTGGATCCCCCTTCCCTGAGCCTGGAGTTAGCAGCCCTCCCAGTCACTGCCCCCAAATGCAGCTCCCGTGCCCTCCTGGGGCTTGTGTGCTCATCTGGGCCCTTCATTCTTGTTCCCTGGGACCAGATGGAGGTGCGGGGTGCGGGGGGAGCCCCACCTCTGCGCTGTGCACTCTGAGCCTCCGTTTGCTGTGCGTCTTGCAGAGCTGGGCATCCTCACCCTGCAGAGAGTGAGGGGCTCGGGAGTCCCAGGAGCAGCGGGCAGTATGACCAGTAGCCTATGTGGCCGGCCACTGCTCGGGGCCAGCAGCATCCTATGTGTGGGTGCGTGCACAGGGTTCACTCTCAGCATGGTAGCCACGGAGCCTGGGGCTCAGTCTGGTCTCTGCTCTGCTCTGCTCAGGGACAGTGCGGTGGGCACCTGCACAGGGAGCCAGGCAGGCACAGTGGGGTAGAGCCTGTGCTTGGCCACTAGGGGCCAGTGCAGCCCTGAGATGGGCCCAGCGGGCACAGGCAAGGTGGGTGAGCGTGGGGCAAGGGCATGACCACTGGACCCTGTTGTTCCTCCCCACCCAGGCTGCCCAGGGAGATGCAAGAGCAGCTCTGGACACAAGACCTGAGCCCATCGCCCTGAGCCCATAGCATTTCCAGGCAGGCTGGAGATTCGTCTCAGGCTTTTGTGCATGCCAGCTAACCTTCCTGGAGCTTTCCAGAACCTTCTCAGAGCTAAAGCCTCCCTGGAGCAGGTTGCTCAGGTGCTGGCATCTCAGGGAGCACCTGAGGGCGCCGAGCTCCCAGGAGGAGCCTTCACGAGGGGGGCCTGGGTAGCTGAACGCGACAGCCCATGGGCAAGAAATCCCAGCATATGTATTAGACAAGTTCTGGCAACTTCCAAGCAGGAAAACATTTTTTCTTTGTAGTCATAACGTTATCCTGGCCTTCCAGGGAAGCGCTAGTACATAAGACGTGCTTGATTAGGATCTAAATTCCCTGTAGCCCCTTGCCTCTATTAACTCTATGTCGAGGCTTCATTTTTGTTCTGTGTTTTAACTTTCACAATTTTCCATGTATCAAACCCCACCAACTGTAAGGCACTTGGGGGGGAGGCAGAGGGGTGCAATGGGCCTGTTCCCAAGAAGCTTCCCCTGAATTCCAAAAACAGGGCAAAATGGAGCTTGGTCTGGACTCACTCGGCTTTTGCCTGTGGGTGATTTCTTGTGGCTCCTTGCTGTTTAACGACTGGCCCAGGAATTTATTGTGTAAGGAGCAGATTCCAGAAGTCATGGAGCTTCTGGTTCCAGCCCCTGGCAAAAAGCATTTTGAAGAGCTTTCTACAGTACATACAACACTAGAAATCCATCGTGTCTACTTTCTTTCTTTTTTTTTTTTTCTAAATTCTATTTTTGTTTTAAAAAATGCTCACTTCCCGTGAAGCACCTCTGGGCACGTACAAAATATAAACATCAATTACAATCCATTGAGCCCAAGAAAGGCCGCAAGCAGCAATTCTAGGCACAGAAAACTGGTCAGTGGCTC
Organism: Theropithecus gelada; assembly: GCF_003255815.1. Classification (NCBI taxonomy): domain Eukaryota; kingdom Metazoa; phylum Chordata; class Mammalia; order Primates; family Cercopithecidae; genus Theropithecus; species Theropithecus gelada. The sequence continues at coordinate 4,046,044 of NC_037678.1, forward strand.
TCAGGGTGACAGGTGCAAGAATGACCCAGTTCGCTGTTACTCAACTCCAAGCCCCCTCCCTACCCTGAGAGTCATGAGTGGGCCACTGACCCCCAGAGATGGTGGGCACATGGGGGTCAGGGAGGAGAGACCCTACTCCAAGCCAACCCCAAAGGGGAAGGACATGGGCCGGGCAGTGACCTGTGGGAGCCACAGACTCAGGCAGTGGACGAGCCCACCACATAGGTAGCTCCCCTTTACAAAGCCCCACGTATATCCCTTCCGCTCTCCAGGAACCAGTTCCACTTTCTGCAAACACATTGGGTGGACTGGATCAGTGTCTGAGTACAGACCCCTTGTGAAATCAGCTGAAAGCTGCCGCCCCTGCCTCTTCTCCAACACAGAGGTGTGACCACATTCAATTCACATAATGAAGACAGAGAGGAGGCAGCCTTGAACTTATGCTAGGAAACAGCAACTGTGATAGTAGTAAATGTTATTCCTGGCAGATCCATGCCTGAGCCAGGCCCTATGCCAACTGCTCCGTGCAGATTGTCTTGTTAATCCTTCAGCAACGCCAGCAGTCTAGGACTACTGCGTCCAGTTAGAACGAGGAGTTAGGCCTTGGCGAAGGTCACACAACTAGTTAGTGGCAGAATTAAAGCTCAACCCCTCGAAGGTGCCAGTCATTCTAAACTTGTGATTTCTGATGTGGCCAGACCACCAGGCCATCTCAGCACAAGCTGCAGCCTCTGTCTTTTTAGTCCCTCTCCCTTCCCCACTTATTTAAAATTGTGGATTCTAGGCCGGGTGTGGTGGCTCACGCCTGTAATCCCAGCACTTTGGGAGGCTGAGGTGGGCAGATCACCTGAGGTCAGGAGTTCCAGACCAGCCTGGCCAACATGGTGAAACCCTGTCTCTACTAAAAATACACAAATTAGCCAGGACTGGTGGTGTGTGCCTATAATCCCAGCTACTCCAGAGGCTGAGGCAGGAGAACTGCTTAAACCCAGGAGGCGGATGTTGCAGTGAGCCGAGATTGTGCCACTGTCCTCCAGCCTGGGTGAGAGAGCAAAACTCCATCTAAAAAAATAAATAAAATAAAATAAAATAAAAACCGTGGACTCTAAATAGGGTGGGGTGGCTCATACCTGTAATCCTAGCAGTTTGAGAGGCTGAAGTGGGAGGATCTACTGAGCCCAGAAGTTTGAGACCAACCTGGGCAACACAGCAAGACCCCATCTGTATTTAAAAATAAATAAAAATAAAACTGCGTAATCTAGATGCAGGCATAGGGAAAAGTACACAAATCGTGTGTGGAGTTCAATGTATGATCAGGAAGCCCACACTCCGGTAACCCTCAGGTCCAGAAGGGGACGCCCCCGCCCCTCAGAGCCATCCTGAATGTGCGCATAGTCACCTCATCGCTTTTCTTCATCTTTCCTATTTGTGCACACCCCTAAACGTTATGGTGGAGTTAGGCTTGCTGTCGGTCTAAGTGTGAATGGAATGATCTTTTGTCTTTGCTGGACGTCCTGTTAGTGAGATTCATCCATCCTCCCGTCCCTAGGACCTGGAAATGGTGCTGGGCAGTCCCTGTGGTTACCTCGAAGCCTGCAGGTGTCTTATTCCAGAAAAGCAGGCCCACACCTGAACGCACTGGCTGCAGCTGAGTTTTGTTTATCTAAACCCAACCCACTCTGCTTAAAGCCTTATTATAAAATATGCGCTCCTGGGGTTCTCTGGCTTTCCTGCTGCCTGGGTCCCCTTCAGGTCCGCCCAGCAGCCTTCTACTGGGAGGCTCCAGGCTCAGGGACCCGCCCTACCTTCCTGTCCCAGAACTGTCCTTTCATCCTTCCCCGGACAATTCCAGTGGAAGGGTATATGGGGGGTGGGGAGGTCCTGGACCGGTCACATTAAGGGATGAACTTTTCTCCTTCCTCCTCTCCCTCCACACACACATTTCCCAACAGGACTCTCCAGTGGAAACCCCGAATTAAGAGGTTCCAAAGCAACTCCACCTTTTAGATCAATATAACCTCTTCAAAGCCTTGCTACTGGGAAGAAAATGCTCACGTTGGGCTTCAGCCCAAATACATTGTTTCAGCAGCTTTGAGCGAAGTTGGCTGAGTGTGCGTGTGACACACACACAGACAGATCGCTCCGGGGGAGAAACCCCTCCGGGTCTCCGCAGCCGCCCACGGTCCTCGTCGAGACTGGACTCATCTGAGCTCAGCTCAGAGATTTGGCTGCAGGATCCGACCCTCTCTTGCCAAAAAGACCCGCTCTAGGGGTGACTGCGCATTACTTCCACCCCCACCGCTCCGACCGGCCCCAGGAGAAGCCCTTCTAGGAGAGGCGCCCCCCACCTACCATCCCCGACCACTGGGAGGCCTAAGGGCTGCACTGGATTCCCGCGCCGCGAGCGCCACCGAGGGAGAGTGCGCGCCCTTCCCGGGCTCTGGTTGCACAGTCCCAAAGCCCCGCCCATGCGGGGGTCGCGAAGTCCTAAACCTCCACCCCCTCCATGGCTGTGCACCATCCGGAGGCAGGTGTACCCGTCACGCAGACCTAAAGCTGCCCCCGGCCCCCGGGGTTCCCCGCAGGAGGCGGGGGTGTGTGTCGCTTTTCTGAAAGCTCTAAGGTCTCTGCCCCCCGCCCCCCGCTGTCCTCTGTAGGAGGCTGGGCAGGGGCTGTGGCACAGCTCTAAATCCCTGCGGGTGCTTGCTAGCCCCAGGCGGTTTCCAGAGCCCCTGGTTCCCGCTCCCCAGCAACCCGCTTCGGGAGGAGCCGGACGCTCTGGGACTCCGCTACGCGTCCGCGAACCCTCGGGCCGGGCCGCACGCGGGACATGAGCGCGCCTCCGCCGTCCTCTCCAAATCCCTAATGTCAACCGGGGTTTTCTTCTTTCATTTAAAAGTTGCGCTTTCAACCAAGTGGGACGCAGATCCGGTAGCTGCCTATTGGGTTTCAAAGTCCAGGGAGTTTTAGTCGGGGTGAAACATTTTAGCCTCCGTGCGTCTTGCTGTAAAATGGGTAACCCCCTCGACAGCCTCCGCAGTCCTTAATAGGGGGGCTCCCTGGCCCCTCGGCCCCAGTCCTCCGCCCCCGGGTCCTACCCGCGCGGCACTCCTCGCGGCGGCCTCAGTGGATCTTTCTGCCGGGGTGGGAAGCCATGCTCTGAGCCTCGGCCCCGGGCCTGAGGTGCGGAGCCACCGCCCCACGGGCAGCGGCCACCGGGAGCCCCAGCCCCACCTTTCCCGGCCCTGTTCCCTCGGCCCCGCCCCCCGGGAGGTTGGGTGGGGAGGCCTCCGGGGACTAGGCCCCCAGCCCCCGCCCTGGCCGCGCCCTCGCGTCTCCATAGCGATCCTCTCGGCGCGCACCTCCGAGCAGGCTCCCCCGCGGGCCGAACAATACGCGGCTGGGCCGGGGGCGGGGCGGGGCCGGGCCGGGGGCGGGGAGAGCGCGGGTGGAGGGGGTGCGGGCCAAGCGCACCGCCCAGGCAGCAGCCGGCCGCCGGGGTCTACGCGGCGCGGAGCTGCCCAGCCCGCTCCGGGAACTCAGCCCCCGCCCCGCGCCGGGCCCGCCCCGCTTCCCACGCCCGTCCGGCCGAGCCCGCGCCGGAGCCACCTGGAGCTGCCTGGAGCCGCCGCCGCCGCAGGTTGATGCGCGGCGCCCTCCCGGGACGCGCGGAGGAGCCATCTTGAAACCAACTTCGCAAACTTTCGCAAAGTGCTCTCGAAGTGGAAGCTGCGGGGGAGGCCAGGCGCGCGGTCCCCACAGTCCCCGCCAGGGCCCCCGGGGAGGCGGGACGCGGACCGCCCCGAGGGCCGGGCGCCAGGCTCCCGCAAGCCGCTCCCCGGCCGCGCCGGGTGGATGCGGAGGCGCGCCGGGTGCATGGATTGTGTTTGGGCGCCCGGCTCGGGCTCGGGCTCCGGGCCATGGCGCCGCCGCCGCCCGTGCTGCCCATGCTGCTGCTTCTGGCCGCCGCCGCCGCCCTGCCGGCGCTGGGGCTGCGAGCGGCCGCCTGGGAGCCGCACGTACCCGGCGGGGCCCGCGCCTTCGCCCTCGGGCCAGGCTGTACCTACGCGGTGGGAGCCGCGCGCCCGTCCTGGGCGCCGCGGGAGCTGCTGGACGTGGGCCGCGATGGGCGGCTGGCAGGACGGCGGCGCGTCTCGGGCGCCGGGCCCCGGGGCTGCGTGCGCCTGGCTGGGCGCCCGCTGCCGCTGCAAGTCCGCTTGGCGGCCCGCGGTGCCCCGACGGCGCTGAGCCGCCGCCTGCGGGCGCGCGCGCACCATCCCGGCTGTGGAGCCCGTGCCCGGCTCTGCGGGGCTTTCTGCTTCCCGGTCCCCGGCGGCGGCGCGGCCGCGCAGCATTCGGCGCTCGCAGCTCCGACCACCTTACCCGCCTGCAGCTGCCCGCCGCGCCCCGGGTCCCGCTGTCCCGGCCGCCCTATCTGCCTGCCGCCGGGCAGTTCAGTCCGCTTGCGTCTGCTGTGCGCCCTTTGGCGCGCGGCTGGCTCCGTACGGGTGGGATTAGAGGTGGAGGCAGCCACCGCGGGGACGCCCTCCGCGTCGCCATCCCCATCACCGCCGCTGCCGCCGAACTTGCCCCAAGCCCGGGTGGGGCCGGCGCGACGGGCCCGGCGGGGCACGAGTGGCAGAGGGAGCCTGAAGTTCCCGATGCCCAACTACCAGGTGGCGTTGTTTGAGAACGAGCCGGCGGGCACCCTCATCCTCCAGCTGCACGCGCACTACACCATCGAGGGCGAGGAGGAGCGAGTGAGTTATTACATGGAGGGGCTGTTCGACGAGCGCTCCCGGGGCTACTTCCGCATCGACTCCGCCACGGGTGCTGTGAGCACGGACAGCGTGCTGGACCGCGAGACCAAGGAGACGCACGTCCTCAGGGTGAAGGCCGTCGACTACAGCACGCCGCCGCGCTCGGCCACCACCTACATCACCGTCTTGGTCAAAGACACCAACGATCACAGCCCGGTCTTCGAGCAGTCGGAGTACCGCGAGCGCGTGCGGGAGAACCTGGAGGTGGGCTACGAGGTGCTGACCATCCGCGCCAGCGACCGCGACTCGCCTGTCAACGCCAACTTGCGCTACCGTGTGCTGGGGGGCGCGTGGGACGTCTTCCAGCTCAACGAGAGCTCCGGCGTGGTGAGCACGAGGGCGGTGCTGGACCGGGAGGAGGCGGCCGAGTACCAGCTGCTGGTGGAGGCCAACGACCAGGGGCGCAACCCGGGCCCGCTCAGCGCCACGGCCACCGTGTACATCGAGGTGGAGGACGAGAACGACAACTACCCCCAGTTCAGTGAGCAGAACTACGTGGTCCAGGTGCCCGAGGACGTGGGGCTCAACACCGCTGTGCTGCGAGTGCAGGCCACGGACCGGGACCAGGGCCAGAACGCGGCCATTCACTATAGCATCCTCAGCGGGAACGTGGCCGGCCAGTTCTACCTGCACTCACTGAGCGGGATCCTGGATGTGATCAACCCCCTGGATTTCGAGGATGTCCAGAAGTACTCGCTGAGCATCAAGGCCCAGGATGGGGGCCGGCCCCCGCTCATCAATTCTTCCGGGGTGGTGTCTGTGCAGGTGCTGGATGTCAACGACAACGAGCCTATCTTTGTGAGCAGCCCGTTCCAGGCCACGGTGCTGGAGAATGTGCCCCTGGGCTACCCCGTGGTGCACATTCAGGCAGTGGACGCGGACTCAGGGGAGAACGCCCGGCTGCACTATCGCCTGGTGGACACAGCCTCCGCCTTTCTGGGGGGTGGCAGTGCTGGGCCTAAGAACCCTGCCCCCACTCCTGACTTCCCCTTTCAGATCCACAACAGCTCCGGTTGGATCACGGTGTGTGCCGAGCTGGACCGCGAGGAGGTGGAGCACTACAGCTTCGGGGTGGAGGCGGTGGACCACGGCTCGCCCCCCATGAGCTCCTCCACCAGCGTGTCCATCACGGTGCTGGATGTGAACGACAACGACCCGGTGTTCACGCAGCCCACCTACGAGCTTCGTCTGAATGAGGATGCGGCTGTAGGGAGCAGCGTGCTGACCCTGCAGGCCCGCGACCGTGATGCTAACAGTGTGATTACCTACCAGCTCACGGGGGGCAACACCCGGAACCGCTTTGCACTCAGCAGCCAGAGAGGGGGCGGCCTCATCACCCTGGCGCTACCTCTGGACTACAAACAGGAGCAGCAGTACGTGCTGGCGGTGACGGCCTCCGACGGCACACGGTCACACACGGCGCATGTCCTAATCAATGTCACCGACGCCAACACCCACCGGCCCGTCTTTCAGAGCTCCCATTACACAGTGAGTGTCAGTGAGGACAGGCCTGTGGGCACCTCCATTGCTACCCTCAGTGCCAACGATGAGGACACAGGAGAGAATGCCCGCATCACCTACGTGATTCAGGACCCCGTGCCGCAGTTCCGCATCGACCCCGACAGTGGCACCATGTACACCATGATGGAGTTGGACTATGAGAACCAGGTCGCCTACACACTGACCATCATGGCCCAGGACAACGGCATCCCGCAGAAATCAGACACCACCACCCTAGAGATCCTCATCCTCGATGCCAATGACAATGCGCCCCAGTTCCTGTGGGATTTCTACCAGGGTTCCATCTTTGAGGATGCTCCACCCTCAACCAGCATCCTCCAGGTCTCCGCCACGGACCGGGACTCAGGTCCCAATGGACGTCTGCTGTACACCTTCCAGGGTGGGGACGACGGCGATGGGGACTTCTACATCGAGCCCACGTCTGGTGTGATCCGCACCCAGCGCCGGCTGGACCGGGAGAATGTGGCCGTGTACAACCTTTGGGCTCTGGCTGTGGATCGGGGCAGTCCCACTCCCCTTAGCGCCTCGGTGGAAATCCAGGTGACCATCTTGGACATTAATGACAATGCCCCCATGTTTGAGAAGGATGAGCTGGAGCTGTTTGTTGAGGAGAACAACCCAGTGGGGTCGGTGGTGGCAAAGATTCGTGCCAACGACCCCGATGAAGGCCCCAATGCCCAGATCATGTATCAGATTGTGGAAGGGGATATGCGGCATTTCTTCCAGCTGGACCTGCTCAACGGGGACCTGCGTGCCATGGTGGAGCTGGACTTTGAGGTCCGGCGGGAGTATGTGCTGGTGGTGCAGGCCACATCGGCTCCGCTGGTGAGCCGAGCCACGGTCCACATCCTTCTCGTGGACCAGAATGACAACCCGCCCGTGCTGCCGGACTTCCAGATCCTCTTCAACAACTATGTCACCAACAAGTCCAACAACTTCCCCACCGGGGTGATCGGCCGCATCCCGGCCCATGACCCCGACGTGTCGGACAGCCTCAACTACACCTTCCTGCAGGGCAATGAGCTGCGCCTGTTGCTGTTGGACCCCGCCACGGGTGAGCTGCAGCTCAGCCGCGACCTGGACAACAACCGGCCGCTGGAGGCGCTCATGGAGGTGTCTGTGTCTGGTGAGTAGCCGTCGGGGTGGGAGGAACAGCTCGGAATGGGCCTCCTGGAGAGCCTCAGGAACCCGCCAAGGGCCCCGCCTGGCATGCCGGGGCGCATTTGGGCCGGGCCTGGGCAGCTCTGTAAGGATTTGTTGCCGCTGGTTGGATGCTGGGGGTGAGCACCCCACCTAGGCCCAGCGAGGGGGAGAGGCACCGCGCCGCTTCGGTCAGCATTTTCCTGGAAGCAGGCCTGTGGTTCTCCAAGTTCAAGACCAGGGCTCAGCGCCTTTCTCAGCAGGCTAGTGACTCCTGAGTACAGCTATTAAAATGTGGCCTCCAGGTGATCTGGGTCACAGGGTTTGCTTGGGGGTGCTCTTTCATCAGCCAGCCACAGGGGTCTCTGGGAAGATCAGAGGTCACTGCCCCTTCCATGTGCCAATTAATTCCAGGGTGGGACCGTTGGAAATTGTCAGATGGGTCCCTGAGTCACCCTATAATGCAGCCGGTGTTCCCTTGGTCTGGTTTTTCTGTCTCCTGCAGATAATAACAGTCGGCCTTACGTGTGTAGGGCTTTGTGCAAGCTCTTTGAAAAGCATAGCCTCATTTGATCTTGGCTTCTGCCCCTGGACGCGGGCTTGTAATTTGGGTGCTGTTGAAGAGGCCTGCCCAGTTAGTGGTGGAGCCAGTGTGGGAACCTTGCTCGCCTGCACTGGGGCTGGAGGTGAACGGAAGGGAGGGGAAGCCTTGGCTCAGCTGTCAGAAGTTTGGCCGGTCCTCCACGCCTCTGACCCTGTGTGCCAGGGCTGGCCCGCGGGGCTGGGGAGGTGTTGGAATTGGGAGACACAGAAGAGACAGAAGAACTTCGCGGGGGTTGGGGGAACAATAAAGGTCCCCTAGTGGCTCTTTGAGGTTTGCCTGACATCCAAGGATGCTATTGCAGGCAGATGACCTTATTTATAAACCCAAACTACTGCCAAGAAGACCTCAGATTGGCGGGCTGTTTGAGTCGGTGTTTCAGAGGAATTGTTTAAACAGTGAGTTATTAGGATACAACATTGCCACAGAAGCCCTGGAAGAATTAAAAAGTTAACTTTCTGATTTGTTTCGCTTCTGAGGTTGGCTGTAATTCTGTAATATAGGAAGGGTTGGATAGCTAACAGCTTCCAGTTACAGTTGTTTGCTTATAAGATGTGAAACTTACAGATTCAGTTTTGATATGATACAAACTTTCGGCACAGTTTTGGCAGTACAGTCTATTTGTTGGTGGATATTTTAGGTTTTGTGAGACTGTAAAAATGTGTGGGGAATGTGGAATAGGCCCTTAAGGGCGAATTAACCGGGGCTATGGATATTCTTAGGAAGTTCTTCTTCTGTACCACTTTATCTGATAGATAAAGTGGGGTGGGAAATTTGGCCTGTTTAAAAATGACTTGGCCCGATAATAGGGTTTAGATTTAACAAGGGACGAGGTAGTGGGAACGGATCCATGCTGGGGGCAGGGATGTTTTGTGTGTCTGTGGTATCAGTAATGTGGGTCCCCCCACTGTTAGCCAGACAGCAGGGTTTAGGATGGATTCCCTTCCAGGGAGGTTGGTTCCTGAGGGCTGTCTCACCTGGGGCGCACAGCTTGGACCACAGTTGAAGATGGGTTGGGGGCTCCATACTATGTAGTCACTGTCTCAACGATCCAGTTATTGGCTCAGCTCTTTTGCGGACACGCTCGTACTCTCGTGTAAATCAGGCACTGGGTCCTCATGCATCCACACCACGCCTCCCCCACCCACCCAACCGCCCCAGCACACACCCAGATGACAGTGGTTACCTTTGACTGGGTTCCAGCAAGCGGTTTTCTTTAGTCTTTTATTTGCACTGTCATGTGTTTCCCTGGTAACTGGGAGCCGAGTGGTGTCATGCTGCTGCTCATTTTACAGATGCAGACACTGAGGCCCAGGGGTGTTGAGAGACCTTCTCAGGGCTGCACCGCCAGTGGGCAGGGGCACTGGGCGTTAAACCATGATCTGCAGAAAACAGCCTGCCCTTCACATTCCCCTCTCTTCCTTCGGAGAACGTTTTTGACGAATTAGTTGCTGAACTGAATTATTCCAGGGTCAAATGGGTACTCTGCTTTAATGTAGGCATACGACTGGTTGCCGTGGCTCACGCCTGTAATCCCAGCACTGTGGGAGGCCGAGGTGGGTGGATCCCCTGAGGTCAGGAGTTCGAGACCAGCCTGGCCAACATGGTGAAACTCTGTCTCTACCAAAAATACAAAAATTAGCCAGGTGTGGTGGTGAGCACCTGTAGTTCCAGCTGCTCGGGAGGCTGAGGCAGGAAAATCACTTGAATCTGGGAGGCGGAGATTGCAGTGAGCCGAGATCCCACTGCTGCACTCTAGCCTGGGCGACAGAGTGAGATTATCTCAAAATAAACAAACACATAAAAGGATGTGGGGAAATCTCAGACCGTTTGACTAGGATTTAATGCTCCAAATAAGCAAATCACTATTGACTAGAAGATCTATGGTTCCAGATGGCAAAGCACTGGGTAGAAAACAGACCAAACAGAAAGATCAGCCCTTAAATTAACTGGAGGTTTTATTAAGGAACAATGCAGCGAAGCGGTGGTTTCAAACTCATCCACTGTTTTCAATTGAGTGTTGTTGGTTCCGTAGGATTTACAGCCATGCCCTAAAGCCTTTGATGCAGTATGACTGGCCTGGAAATGCTGTATGGAACAGGCCAGCCATCAACTGGGTTTAGTGGGAGCCATTCCAGGAAGGGCTGCCAGCTTTCAGCAGAGGAGCCCAGGAGGGATGGGCGCACTGAGGGCAGGGCCCGGGAAGGCACGTGTGGTGGAGGCAGTTCATTTAGTCTGGCATGGGGTTGAACACAATCACTGTGACTGTGACTAGATAATCGTCGATGGTTTTATGTAGCCCACCAAGAACAAAACATTTTTTGAAAACTTTTTGAAGTCAGAATATAGTGAAATTCAAATAGCTGCCAGCTTTGAATGACGGCCAGCGATACAAGATGTTCATTTTTTGCGATGGCTTTTGAATGAGATTTTAAATTCTGGGATAGGGACTTTTTATTATGAGCTTGTATAAAAGCTGTGTTTGCATTTTTCAGAGCAATGTGGCTGATGAGCCAATGGACAACTCAAGCCTTGAATATGCTCTGTGTCCTTTCTGGACAGTGGTCTTTCAGAAATATTGACATTCTTCATTTTATTTTTATTTGTAATTAAAAAAACAATTTATATATAATGAATTATGATAGATACATTATAATGAATTATGTGTAAGTTATATACACAAATTTATGTGTGTGTATGTATATATATGGGTGTGTGTGTATGAGACAGGGTCTTGCCCTGTTGCCCCAGCTGGAGTGCAGTGGGGCATGATCACGACTCATGTCAGCCTTGATCTCAGCTCGTTCCACCACCACACCTGGCTGATTTTTTTTTTTAATTTGTAGTAGAGACAAGGGCTCACTGTGTTATTCAGTCTGGTCTCCAACTCTTGAGCTCAAGTGATCCATCTGCCTTGGCCTCCCAGAGTGCTGAAATTATAGGCATGAGCCACTGTGCCTGGCCAGGTGTATATATTTATGCGGTACATGAGATATTTTGGCACCGGTGTGCAATGTGTAATGATCACATCGTGGAGAATGGGGTCTCCACCCCCTCAAGCGTTTATCCTTTGTGTTGTAAACAGTCCAGTTATACTCTCTTAGTTATCTTTGAATGTACAGTTAAATTATTATTGACTATAGTCTTGCTGTTGGGCTAAATACTAGGTCTTATTCTTTTTTTTTTTTTTTTGAGACGGAGTCTTACTCTGTCTCCCAGCCAGGAGTGCAGTGGCATGATCTTGGCTCACTGTAACCTCTACCTCCCGAGTTTAAGTGATTCTCCTACCTCAGCCTTCTGAGTAGGTGGGATTACAGGTGCACACCACCCCACCCAGCTCACTTTTGTATGTTTAGTAGAGACAACGTTTCACCATGTTGGCCAGCCTGGTCTCCAACTCCTGACCTCAAGTGATCTGCCTGCCTCGGCCTCCCAAAGTGCTGGGATTACAGGCGTGAGCCACTGTACCTGGCCTTATTCATTTTTTTTTTTTTTTTTTTTTTTTTTTT
>NC_037678.1:4057730-4059021 GCF_003255815.1 Theropithecus gelada
TTTTTTGAGACGGAGTCTCGCTCTGTCGCCCAGGCTGGAGTGCAGTGGCGCGATCTCGGCTCACTGCAAGCTCCACCTCCCGAGTTCACGCCATTCTCCCGCCTCAGCCTCCGAGTAGCTGGGACTACAGGCGCCCGCCACCATGCCCGGCTAGTTTTTTGTATTTTTAGTAGAGACGGGGTTTCACCATGTTAGCCAGGATGGTCTCGATCTCCTGACCTCGTGATCCACCCGCCTCGGCCTCCCAAAGTGCTGGGATTACAGGCTTGAGCCACCGCGCCCGGCTTTTATTCATTTTTTTAAACTATTTTTTTGTGCCCGTTGACCATCCACTTTCCTCCCACTACACCCTTCCCAGCCTCTGGTAGCCATTCTTCTGTCCTCTGCCCCCATAAGTTCAATTGCTTTGATTTTTAGATCTCACAAGCAAGTGTGAATGTGGGATATTTGTTTTTCTGTGCCTGGCTTATTTCACTTAACATAATGACCTCCAGTTCCATCCATGTTGTTGCAAATGACAGGATCTCATTCTTTTTTTTTTTTTTTGAAACGGTGTCTTGCTCTGTCGCCCAGGCTGCAGGGCAGTGGCACGATCTCGGTTCACTGCAAGCCCCACCTCCTGGGTTCACGCCATTCTCCTGCTTCAGCCTCCCGAATAGCTGGGACTACAGGTGCCTGCCACCACGCCCAGCTAATTTTTTGTATTTTTAGTAGAGATGGGGTTTCACTGTGTTAGCCAGAATGGTCTCGATCTCCTGACCTCGTGATCCGCCTGCCTCGGCCTCCCAAAGTGCTGGGATTACAGGCATGAGCCACCGTGCCCAGCCCAGGATCTCATTCTTTTTTATAGTGGAATAGTACACCACGGTGTATATGTGCCGCATTTCTTTTTATCCAGTCATCTGTTGCCGGGCCGCGTTATTTTTAATTCACTTTGAGTGTGTGTCCGTGGGTACAGGGCTGTAGGCCTCTCGTTGCGGAATGAGGCGCTTGGGAGAAAGACGATGTCCCCGCCTCTCCCGCTATGTTTGTTGCAGAGCCATGGATGTGGGAAAGTGGCGTTTGTGGGTGAGAATGATTGGCGGATGAGTCATTCAGGCATGTCAGAAAATCCTGAAACTTGGTGAAATAACAGGATTGAGTAACCTTCTTGCCATTGACTTTGGTGGGGAGTGGATGGTATAAAGTCGTCTAGGCTTGATAAAGCTTCCCTAAGTGTTTGCCTGGTTAAATACAGGATATCGCAGTGACTTTTTTTTTTTTTTTTTTTTTTTTTTTTTTTTTGGGGGGT
>NC_037678.1:4059113-4081709 GCF_003255815.1 Theropithecus gelada
GAGTCTCGCTCTGTCGCCCAGGCTGGAGTGCAGTGGCCGGATCTCAGCTCACTGCAAGCTCCGCCTCCCAGGTTCACGCCATTCTCTGGCCTCAGCCTCCCGAGTAGCTGGGACTACAGGCGCCCGCCACCTCGCCCGGCTAGTTTTTTGTATTTCTTAATAGAGACGGGGTTTCACCGTGTTAGCCAGGATGGTCTCGATCTCCTGACCTCGTGATCCGCCCGTCTCGGCCTCCCAAAGTGCTGGGATTACAGGCTTGAGCCACCGCGCCCGGCCCGCAGTGACTTTTAAACAGACGATTGCAAAGAAGGAAGTAGGGGCGGGCTGCTGTTCAGGCATTGTCTGGATGCATGGCATTGTGCTTTTCTGGAACTCAGAGGGTAGAGAAGGATCAGACCTTTTATTTCTTGAGACAGAGTTTTGCTCTGTCTCCCAGGCTGGAGTGCAATGGCATGATTTGGCTCACTGCAACCTCCACCTCCCAGGTTCAAGTGATTCTCCTGCCTCAGCTGCCTCGGCTTCCCAAGTAACTGGAATTACAGGCACCCGCCATCATGCTTGGCTAATTTTTGTATTTTTGTAGAGATGGGGTTTCACCGTGCTGGCCAGGCTGGTCTCCAACTCCTAACCTCAGGCGATCCGCCCGCCTCAGCCTCCCAAAATGCTGGGATTACAGGTGTGAGCCACCGCGCCCAGCCTGGATCGGACCATCTTAAATTGCTTCAGTGGCCAAGCAGGATTCTGCTAGTGTCACACCTTCCCAGGAGAGTTCAGTGCTTTTGGCAATGAGTTAACCGTTTCAGAGCTCTGATAAGTCTGGAGATAGTGGCTTGCTCATACCTTGAGAAACACTGCCTCAGAAATGAGGAGTGTTGATTCATTTATTGAACACCTGCTGTGTGTGAAAGCTTGGAGAGCCATTGTGATCATGACTTCTGCAGCTGGGTGGAGATGGACCATCAGATGAGCGAGGGGGCTGAGCTCAGGGGCAGGGTGGTGATGCCAGGAGCAGGCAAGGACGGGCTGGGACCCTTCTGTACCCCCCCTAGGCATGTGCAGTGTGTGCCGGGCAGGGAGACCAGGAGTCGGGGGGATCCCCTGGGTTGGGAGAGGGCTGACTGTGGAGGGTTTGCTGGGCCTCCTCGGGAGGATTTAGGCAAGAGCTGGGGCCCGTGTCCCAGCTGCTGGGCGGTAAGAGTGGAGGGGAGGGAAACTGGGGACATCATGCTTGCTCCAGTGTAGGGGTGGCTGAGGAGGGATTTGCCAGCTTAGATGGTCAGACATATTCCAAATGACATGCTCCATGTGCCGGGAACCCTCCCAGGCTCTGCCGGCCCCATCATTTGCAGTTCTCCCGCCGCCACCCTATGGCGTGCAAAGTACTGTTGCCACCTCCATCCCAGAGATGAGCAGACCGAGGACAGGGCTCCCAGGGCACCAGCTTGTGGTGGCAACAGTGGGATTTGAACCTGGACCGAGCAGCTCCTGAGGCATGTTCCGTGTCTGTGCCTTCCAGAAAAAACTGGCTCTGGGAAGATGAGAGTGAAACTGAGAGAGGCGTGTTCCCCGAGCCAGAGTCCTTACTGGGAATCGACTCTGGGGAGAAGACATGAGGCCAGTTTTGGCCCCGTGTGGCTGGGCGTCTTTGAGACTGTCCTGAAGTTGATTGTGTGTGCCGGTCTGGACTGGGGAGACCAGCTCAGGTTATGGACACAGAAGTGAGGGTGCTGGCAGTTAGGAGGGGACCCAGGCCCAGCCTTGAGGAGCTATGGCCTGAGTAGCCTGCTGGGTGGGGAATGGTCTGCTTGGGAGCTGGAGCAGGAATAACCAAGTGCAGGGGAGGTCCCATGGGTGAAGGCCCTGGAGGCTGAGGGAGGGTGAGGGTCTCTGAGTGGGTCATCTGTGATAGATGCCATCTGGCAGTTGGAGAGCCTGGGGACAGAGATGTGATGGGTTAGCCAAGGGCAGGTCCTTGGTGGCCTCTGTGAGATCTGAGTGGAGTGGTTTGGGGGTGCCTCTGAGGAGCAGATGACAAGGTCGCTGGCATGAGTGGGGTGGGAACAGGATCCAGCCTCAGAGGGAAGGCGGGGTGTCATGGGGACGGGGCCTGCACAAGGCTGAGCTAAAGGCCCCACACAGTTGGCAGGTTACAGCACCTATCTGTCCTGCCACCTAGCGTGGGCACCGGCCCCTCGCAGGGGCGTTGGGAGTGGGCAGTGTCAGGTCTTCCTCAGTGTCTCCCAAAGGGCTGCTGTGGCCAAGCTTCGTAGATGGGTTTGCCAGGATAGTAACTTCTGCCTCAGTCTCTGAGTCATCAGACCTGGAGGGGATGGAGCAGCAATAGCCAGATGGGAAAAGGGGGCCTGGGAGAAAGCAAGGGGCCATAGCCCCACGGGACATGGACTCACCAGGGCAGGGCACCCCCCTCAGCACCAGCTGCCTGGGGACAAGAGTTCTATGCCTGGCCCCATGTACGGACTGGGGTGTTGAGAGACCATTTGTAAAAGTCCAGGTGAAGCAGCAGGCAGGTGAAACTCCGGGAGAGTTCCTGGAGCCCTGGGCAGGAGCCGGCAGGAGGGGCGGTGCTGGCCGTGCCTGGAACGGGCCCATGTTGCTGGGCATGCCAGAACTCCATGCCGGCCCCAGTGTCACTGCTGACAGTCCCCTTGGGTTTGGGCTGGTGCCTGTGCCTACACATTTTGAAACCCGACAACAGAACCTGTTTAGGAACGGGATAGGTGGGTAGACGGGGGCTGGGACCCCTGGCAGTGGCCACCTTAGCTGGGGTGTGGCCTGTGGCCTGTGGCCTGGTGCCACGGGGCTCATCCCTGCCAGCACTTGGATACAAACAGAAGTAGATTTTATCGTGTGGGTGCAGCATGTAGAAAATAATCCTGAGTTTGGCGTGATTTCTTCAGTTCACAGCCTTGGGGGAAATCGTTTTCTAAGTTTTTTTCTTCTTTTCCTGTAACCTGAATGCACAGGTTCATATAAATGCCCCAGATTCCCTAGAATGAAATTCCTGAATGCTGGGAGGGACTGTAGTAAACGACTCCCCCCTTTTTTTTTTTGAGACGGAGTTTCACTCTTGTTGCCCAGGCTGGAGTGCAATGGCGCGATCTCAGCTGACTGCAACCTCTGTCCCCCGAGTTCAAGTGATTCTCCTGCCTCAGCCTCCTGAGTAGCTGAGATGACAGGCATGCGCCAACACGCCCAGCTAATTTTGTGTTTTTGGTAGAGATGGGGTTTCTCCATGTTGGTCAGGCTGGTCTTGAACTCCCGACCTCAGGTGATCCGCCCACTTTGGCCTCCCAAAGTGTTGGAATTATAGGCATGAGCCACCGCGGCTGGTCATAAATGACCCTCTTTAATTCAGCGACCCAGGCTTCCTCTTGCTTGTTTTGGGAGGAAATGCAGGCGGAAGTTCAAGCTGTGAGGGTCCAGAGGCCAGTCTTGCATTAGTGGCTGCTCCTCGTGGAGGCCCCTGGGCTTCCCTCTCCTGTGGCCTGTGAGCCTGGGGCCTGGTAGGAGGTGTGGATTATTTCTGGAATGAGCCAGAGGGGACCCTCGGAGGGGTGACGGGAGGGGGCTGCCTGCCAGGTGGAGGGCCCGGTGCCTTTACTTGGGGTACAAAGGGAGCCACGCAGAAGCACGGACAGCCCCTAGGAGTCGTTTTCGGTTCCTCCCACACGTGCTGAGGGACTTAGCCCAGGGTGAAGGGATGGGCGTTTTTCAGGAAAACACCAGTGGCTGAATTCTTAGGCTTTTGCTTCAGGTAAGGACTTGTGGATATCTTAGCAATCAGTCCCCTTTTTGGGCGTGAACATTCCATAGCTGGGAAAAGCGCCACACCAGCCTTTTAGTGGTGTCATCCCTCTAGCGCCTGTTCTCTTGTCCTGGATAAAGGCCAGGGGCTCTTAAAAAACAAACAAAACACACACACACACACACACACACACACACAACGGGGGTGGGGGCCACTTTCAAGGTCATCGTGTGAGGTAACACCTTTCCTTCCAGCCACCCGACACACCAACTTCGCCCCTTCTAGTTGTCATGGGAAATGTTCAGGGCACAGGGTGTATCCCTCAGAGCTGCGGGCCTTGTCTGGGGGCTTGAGCGTGTCCCAGGCACAAGGGGCTGGCCTGTAAGAGGGGAATCAGGTAGCCAAGGAAGCTGGCCCAGAGCAGGGGTGATTGAGAAGTGGGCGTGGGGCAAGAGCGCTGTTCCTGGCCCGCCTGAGTCTGTGTGCTTCCCAGCACCCCGGTGCCTGTTTGGGCTGTGCCTGCATCATCTCAGTGAAATCTTACAGGATCCCCATGGTAAGGGCAGAGAAACTGAGGCTAGAGAGCTTGTAGCGGCAGGAAGAGCCAGGCGCAGACTCTGGGGTCTGAGTGCTCTAATCATGGTACTGACAGCCACCTTCGGTCCCCTCTGTCTGCCAGTGGCAAGGCCCTGGGACACAAAGTTGGGGATTTCTGACGACGGAAGCTCAGTGCAAGTGACTGCATTGCCTGAAACAGGATGGCTGAGAGTTGCCTGCACGTGGTGCCTGATTGCGGGGGTGGGCGATGGTGGCAGCCTGCTACAGGATTGTGGGAGGGGCTAAGGCTGAAGAAGGGGCTCCTGGGAGCCTTCTCTGGGTCCCTGTGGGGTCTCTTGTGGTAGAGCTGTCACAAGAAGCTGTGGAGTGCAGGACTGGTGGACACCAGGTGCAGGGAGGCAGGCATGTCACTGGTCAGAGCTGGAGGCTCTATTTGGGGAGCCTAGGGAAGGAGATACCAGATAAGGAGGCTGCTCGGAGCAGGGGCTGACGCAAGCCTGTTGAGGGGCCTTCCAGCTCAGAGAAGCGGGATTCTACTGGCCAGGGAGCTGCCTTTCTCCTGCCCTCTCTTTTTCCCTCCCTCCCTCTCTCCCTCCCTCCCTCTCTCTCTCCTTCCCTCCCTCCCTCTCTCCCTCCCTCTATCCCTCTCTCCCTCCCTCCCTCCATCCCTCCCTCCCTCCATCCCTCCAACTATCCATCCACCCATCAAGCTTTTTCTTTCTTTTAATTTAATTAATTTATTTATTTGAGACAGAGTCTCGCTCAGGCACCCAGGCTGGAGGGCAGTGGTGCAATCTCGACTCACTGCAACCTCTGCCTCACAAGTTCAAGCGATTCTTATGCCTCAGCCCCTTGAGTATCTGGACTACAGGCGCCCGCTACCACACCCAGCTAATTTTTTTTTTTTTTTTTTTTTTTGAGACGGAGTCTCGCTCTGTCACCCAGGCTGGAGTGCAGTGGCCGGATCTCAGCTCACTGCAAGCTCCGCCTCCCGGGTTCACGCCATTCTCCGGCCTCAGCCTCCCGAGTAGCTGGGACTACAGGCGCCCGCCACCTCGCCCGGCTAGTTTTTTTTTTTTGTATTTCTTAATAGAGACGGGGTTTCACCGTGTTAGCCAGGATGGTCTCGATCTCCTGACCTCGTGATCCGCCCGTCTCGGCCTCCCAAAGTGCTGGGATTACAGGCTTGAGCCACCGCGCCCGGCCCACCCAGCTAATTTTTGTATTTTTAGTAGAGGCGGGGTTTCACCGCGTTGGCCAAGCTGGTCTCGATCTCCTGACCTCAGCTGATCCGCCTGCCTTGGCCTTCCAAAGTGCTGGGATTACAGGCATGAGCCACTGCACCAGGCTAAGATTTTTCTTTCTTAACAGTCTGTTTTTATTCTCAGTTTTGTATTGTCTTTTAAATATTTTTTAGGATTTTTTTTTTCATATCTAATCTAAATGACACTTGGTTAAAGTAAACTAACAGCAACTAATTCAAATAAAATCACATGCCCTGTTAGCATTTGGAGATAAGAGTGCTCTTGCAGGGCAATAACCATTTGTCAGTGAGTTGATTGCTGCAGGGCGGTTTTCATTATCAGAATGAAGTTGTTCAGCTGCCCTGCAGTTCCACCGTCGGCCAAGGCCCCAGCGGCTGTCCTGTGATGTGTTGTGATGCCAGGCATGCGATGCAGGCCCGCTGAGCGAGTGTTCTCCTGGCATTGGAGACGGCCTGAGATTTCACCAGAGGTGAGGCCTGGGCTGTGCCCCACTCACTGCCCTGTGCAGATTACCTGACGCTAGGTCAGCCTGGCCCCTCTGGACCTCAGAAGGTCGAATGGCCATCGCCTGGGGCCCGTTCCCTGCTGCCTCTCACCCTTCTGTAGGTAAGGGATTGGAAAAGCAGAGATCCAGCCTGGAGATCTGACTGTGATTTGGGAAACTTCCTTTTTCTTTTCCATGTGTGTCACAAGTGCTGAGATTATTATCCCATTTAAAAACTGTTATAAAATATTTGCAAATTATATATATGATAAGGCATTAATATCTGGACCACGTAAAGAACTCCTACAATTTAGCAACAAGAAAATAATGGAATTAAAAAATGAGCAAAGAACTTGAGTAGACATTTCTTCCAAAGATACAAATGGCCAGTAAGCACAAAAAAAGATGCTCAGCATCATTAGTCAACAGGGAAATTCAAGTCGAAACCGCAGGCATGGCGACTCCAGCCTATAATCCCGGCACTTTCGGAATCTGAGGCAGGAGGATTGCTTGAGCCCAGGAATTGGCAATTTCTACCAAAAAAATATACAAAATATAAAAAAATTAGCTGGGCGTGGTAGCATGGGCCTGTAGTCTCAGCTACTCAAGAGGCTGAGGCGGGAGGTTTGCCTCAACCTGGGAAGTGGAGGTTGCAGTGAGCTGAGACTGCATCACTGCACTCCAGCCTGGGCAACAGAGTCAGACCCTGTCTCACACATACACGCTCTTGCAGGGAAATAACCATTATGCCAGTGATTTGACTGACACACACACACAAAAACCCCAAACCTGCAGGGAGATACTACTGCATACCCATTAGGATGACTGTGGTCAAAAAAAAACTCAGAAAACACGTGTTGAAGGATGCAGAGAAACCGGAACCCTTTTGCTGTTTTGGTGGGGTGTAAAATGGTGCAGCTGCTAGGGAACACAGTATGGAGGTTCTGCAAAATATGAAGAATAGAACTACCATATACTCCAGCGATCCCACTTCTGGGTATAACCTAATTGAAAACAAGATCTTTATTTTTATTTTTGTTTTTGAGATGGAGTCTCACTCTGTTGCCCAGGCTGGAGTGCAATGGTGCGATCTCGGCTCACTGCAGCCTCCATCTCCTGGGTTTAAGCGATTCTCCTGCCTCAGCCTCCCAAGTAGCTGGGATTACAGGTGTGTGCCGCCACACCTGGCTAATTTTTATATTTTTAGTAGAGACGGGGTTTCTCCATGTTGGCCAGGATGGTCTCAAATTTCTGACCTCAGGTGACCCGCCTGCCTCAAGCCTCCCAAAGTGTTGGGATTACAGGCGTGAGCCACCACGCCCGGCCTGGCTGAAAACAAGATCTTTAAAGAAGTATTTGTACTCCCATGTTCACAGCCGTGTTACTCGCAGTAACCAAAAGGTAGAAGCACCCCAGATGTCCGTGGACAGATGAATGGATAAGCAACATATGTGGTTCATTTGCATGGTGGAATACTACTCAGCCTGGAAAAGGACAGAAGTTCTGACACGTGCTTCAACGTGGGTGAACCTTGAGGACATTAGGACATTATGCTAAGTGAAATGAACAAGATGCGAAAGCACAAATTCTGTATGATTCCACCGAGGTCCTTAGAGGAGTCAAATTCATAGAGACAGGAAGTAGAATGGTGGGTGCCAGGGGGTAGGGAGGGGACAGGAGTTGGTATTTAATGGGGACAGAGTTTCACTTTGGGAAGATGAAAGGCTCTGGAGATGGAGGGTGGTGATGGTTGTATAACAGTGTGAATGTACTTCATGCCCCTAAACCGTGGGTGCATTTAAAAATGGTTACAGTGGGCCAGGTACCGTGGCTCACGCCTGTAATCCCAGCACTTTGGGAGGCCGAGGCAGGTGGATCACATGAGGTCAGGAGCTTGAGATCAGCCTGGCCAACCTGGTAAAACCCTGTCTCTACTAAAAATACAAAAAATTAGCCGGGCCTGATGACGGGTGCCTGTAATCCCAGCTACTCGGGAGGCTGAGGTAGGAGAATTGCTTGAACTGGGGAGGTGGAGGTTGCAGTGAGCTGAGATCGTGCCATTTTACTCTAGCCTGGGTGACAAGAGCAAGACTCCGTCTCAAAAAAAAAAAAAAAAAAAAAAAAAAAAAGTGGTTATGGTGTTAAGTTCTGTGTTATGTACATTTTATTACAAGAAAAAATTGCTAGAAAAACTAATGCAAACTGTTGCAGACACCCAGGTGTGGGAGGCGTGGGAGCAGGTGCCTGTGTCTGTAGTTCGGGGTGTGATTTCCCTGAGAGCTTGAGCACTGAGCGGGTTCCTTTGGTCCTGTCCTGGGGGTTGAGGCCATCCAGAGCCTCCTGCCGGGCTTGGGGCTCTTCTTCCTCCTGTGCCTTTTCCTGCGCTCTCAGCCTGTGTCTTGACATCATAAATGGCAATAGGGGGCCGGGCGCAGTGGCCCATGCCTGGAATCCCAGCACTTTGGGAAGCCGAGGCGGGCGGATCACCTGAGGTCATTAGTTGGAGACCAGCCTGGCCAACCTGGTGAAACCCCATCTCTACTAAAAAAATACAAAAATTAGCTGGGCACCTATAATCCCACCTACTCGGGTGGGTAAGGCAGGAGAATCGCTTGAACCCAGGAGGCGGAGTTGCAGCGAGCCAAGATTGCGCCATTGCACTCCAGCCTGAGTGACAAGAGCGAAACTCTGTCTCAAAAAAAAAAAAAAAAAAAAAAAGCAATGGAGTAGGTACTGAAATATAAATCTTGCACCTGGTGTGTGGATCAAATCTCTGGTTATTTGACTGCATGTTGACAGCCACACAAACGAACATGTTCCCTGTTTTAGGAGCACTGAGTGCAAGGAAGGCTCCGGGTTTCTGGAGGCACCTGTGCAGGGTCCAGTGTTTCCTGGTTTTTCTGCAGGTTCTGGGACCTTGCATCTCAGGGGCATGGGACGGGGTCCCTGGGTATGTGGGTATCTCAGGCATCTCCCAGCCCCGCCCGGGAAGGGAGACCAGCTGGGCATTCAGGCCTGATGCCCAGCCTCCGCCTGGTTCCACCAACTCGGACAAGAGGTGAGCTGTGGTGGGCGACTGAGACCGCTGCTCCCCGGGCCAACCCAGGGGCTCCCAAATCCTAGCCCTGTGCTCTGTGCGGCCCAGTGCTGGCCCTCAGCCCCCTCTCTTCATGACCAAGCCTTGGGTCCAAAACCACCAGTACACGTGCTGGTTCAAGTGTATTTGTATGGGCATTTGGATACATTGAAGCAATTTGGCTGGATCTCTGTCCTTGTTTGTTTCTACGGAGGTGAAATTCACAGAAAGTGAAGTTAACTGTTTTAATGTAGCCATTTCGTGGCATTTAGAACATCACTGTGGTGTGCAACACCCCCACCCCGTCCAGTTCCAAAACATTTTTGTTCCCCCCAAAGGAAAGCCCATACCCTCTGGCAGCCCCAACCCGTGGGCTTTTGTGTCTGTCTTCTCCCCGCCAACGTCGTGCTTTCCGAGTCGTGCGCAGCGCAGCGTGTGTCAGTATTTTCTTGTCTTTATGTTGGTGGTTTTTTTTTTTTAAATTTATTTTTAAATTTTTTGATATGGAGTCTCACTCTGTCACCCAGGCTGGAGTGCAGTGGTGTGATATTGACTCATTGCAACCTTTGCCTCCCGGGTTTAAGCGATTCTCCTGCCTCAGCCTCCCGAGTAGCTGGGATTACAGGCATGCGCCACCATGTCCAGCTAATTTTTGTATTTTTAGTAGAGATGGGGTTTCACCAGGTTGGCCAGGCTGGTCTCGATCTCCTGACCTCAAGTGATCCACCCGCCTCGGCCTCCCAAAGTGCTGAATTACAGGCGTGAGCCACTGCGTCTAGCCACAACTGGAGTCTTTATAAGAGAGAAGACACAGAGACAGACACACAATGAGGAGGCCACAACGTGAAGATGGAGGCAGAGACTGCAGCCATGTTGGGATTACAGGCGTGAGCCACTGTGCCTGGCCCCATCTTAATTTATATCTTAATCTGCAGCCTTTATTTCCAAGTTAGGTCACATCCACAGGTACTGGGTATTAGGGCAGGATAGTGAACCCACGGCCACGCCTGCCTTCATGTTCGTGTGTGTGACTAGTTTTTTTTTTTTTGAGATGGAGTCTCGCTCTGTTGCCCAGGCTGGAGTGCAATGGCACAATCTCAGCTCACTGCAAGCTCCGCCTCCCGGATTCATGCCATTCTCCTGCCTCAGCCTCCCGAGTAGCTGGGACTACAGGCGCCCACCACCACGCCCGGCTATTTTTTTTGTATTTTTAGTAGAAATGGGGTTTCACCGTGTTAGCCAGGATGGTCTCGATCTCCTGACCTCGTGTTCTGCCTGCCTCGGCCTCCCAAAGTGCTGGGATTATAGGCGTGAGCCACCACGTCCAGCGTGACTGGTTTCTTTGTGTTAAATCAGATAGCTGGGTCTCCCTTCTCGGTGGAATCTGAAGTCTGTCCGCCCGAATGCCCCGAGCACACCATCGGTTTCCCTTGCCGCAGTGCGATGTGGTCTGTGGGAGCCCACTCCCTTTGTTCTCCTCTAACGAGACCAAGTGTGGGACGGGCTGAGCGCTGCTTCTGATAGTGCCTCCACAGGCTCTGACTTCTCAGTAAGGTTTGCCGTGATAGCAGCGTCTGGGCTAAGGGGCTGTGCTGTGCTTCGAGATGTCCTTTAGAAAGGGGATGCCGAGGCCAGGCACGGTGGCTCACGCCTGCGATCCCAGCACTCTGGGAGGCCGAGGTGGGCGGATCACATCACCTGAGGTCATGAGTTCGAGACCAGCCTGACCAACATGGAGAAACCCCATCTCTACTAAAAATACAAAAAAATTAGCCGGGTGTGGTGGCAACCACCTGTAATCCCACCTACTTGGGAGGCTGAGGCAGGAGAATCACTTGAACCCGGGAGGCGGAAGTTGCAGTGAGCCGAGGTCCTGCCATTACACTCTGGCCTGGGCAACAAGAGTGAAACTCTGTCTCAATAAAAAAAAAAAAAAAAAAAAAAAGGGGAAAGGGACACCGTGGGAGGCGTGTAGTAAACAGAATATGGGGACACGGGGGGTGGTGGGTGCTTTCAGATGACAGCACGCCCTCCCTTTCCCTCTGGATCTCGATGCCAAGTGCCATAGCCATGGGAGTTGCCTCTTCAATGCAGCTCTTGCTTCTAAGCATGGAAAATTCTAACATGTCATCGCAAGTTTTCCCAATTCTTCAAAGAGGAGAGAATGGAAAATATGAAGGTTTATTGTTCTGTGAGACTTCCTGTCCATCCTGCACGTGGCCGTCAGAGGTCAGGGGTGCGTCTGCGTGTGCAGGACAGGAAGCTCATGGGCACCTCACTGTGGACAGAGGTACCAAGAGAAGAGCTGGCCTGGGGCGCCGGGACGGTGCACACCAGCCACTGTGGTTCTGCCCTCCAGACACCGCCTTGTGCGCTGTAGAAGATGACAAGTACCAGATGGAGTCTGTTTTGGGGGGAAACCAGGCCGGGATGACCCCGTAGGCAGGAAACCGGTGGCTTTGGTGTTGGGCGGCCGTCCGAGTCTCCGGTTTGGCCTGGGAAACCCATTGCGTTTGCGGCAGGAATTCTCCGTTCCCTTCTGCTTTTCCTGCGGCTCATCGGCTCAGCGTTTTTTGCCCGAGCAAAGGCGGAGCAGTGGGAAAATGGGCCGAGCCTCTTCACGGACCATACTTGCTCCTGGCAACTCCGTGCTCTGCAGCTGGGGAAACTGAAGCAGTGGGGGATGCGGAGGTGGTTTTTATACCTCAGGGGAATGATCCATTGGGGTGAGAACCTGCCCCGGCCAGAGCCAGACCCTCTGGATTCTTCCTCCAGAGTCACCAGCCTCAGGAAGTGGATGAGCCCAGCTCATCCGTTATAGGTGATAAGGATTCCCTTGCTTTAAAACACAAAAAGGGTGTCCCATGGCTTTGCCAACTGTGACATGGGTTTTGGTGGGGTTCTGGGCATGGGTCAGTGGGGGTCAGCTGCAGTGGGAAACGGGGAGGGAGTGTCAGGGGACAGCCCTCGGCTGTCTGCCTTCCTGCCAGTCCCCACCCCAGTTTCCTGCCTGGCCCAACACAGGGTGTTGTCTGTGTCCTGAGAGAGTCGTGTGCCTGGGTGAGAAGTGGAGGGAATGGACTTTGTGGTCCGTTGGGCCGGAGGAGCAGCATAACATGAGCTGGTCGAGGAAATTACCTGGGAAGTGTCAAGGTGGCAGAAAATGAGCTTTGAAAAGCATCTGTCTGGGTGTGGTGGCTCATGCTTCTAATCCCAGCACTTTGGGAGTCTGAGGCAGGAGGCTTGTTTGAGGCCAGGAGTTCAAGACCAGCCTGGGCAACATGGCGAGACCCTGTCTCTACAAAAAGTAATTAATTAAAAAAGAAAAAAAAAAAAAAACCCAAAAGCTGATGTGGTGGCAAGTGCCACCTTGAGCCCGGGAGTTTGAGGCTGAGTGAGCCATGATTGTACCATTGCACACCAGCCTGGGCAACAGAGTGAGGCCCCGTCTCAATAAAATAAGGTGAAAGCATGTCCTTTCCTTCTGTTTACTTACAAGACAGCAGCTGCATCATCAATGTCAGAGGGTGCGACCTCCCCGGGCTCTCTTGGTGGGGTTGACATGTTCTTCTAGGGAGGGTGACCTTGGTGCCATCAGCAGCTGGTGACAGGTTACCCTGATTCACACTGCCAGGAATTCTGATTTCTGAGGGAAGCCTTGGTTACCTTTTGTTCTGAATTGTGGTACAGTTCACTGAACCTGAAATTCACTGTCTTAGCCTTTCTGAGGCATGCGATTCAGTGGCAGTTAGTACATTCACATGTTGTGCAGCCATCACCACTGTTTACTGCAGAATGTTTTCATCACCCTGAAACTGTACACTGCTTTCTTTTGTTGTTGTTGAGACAGGGTCTCACTCTATTGCCCAGGCTGGAGTGCAGTGGCACGATCTTGGCTCACTACAACCTCCACCTCCCGGGTTCAAGCGATTTTCCTGCCTCAGCCTCCTGAGTAGCTGGGATTACAGGTGTGCGCTACCATGCCCGGCTAATTTTTGTATTTTTAGTAGAGATGTGGTTTCGCCATGTTGGCCAGGCTGCTCTCGAACTCCTGACCTCAGGTGATCTGCCTGCCTTGGCCTCCCAAAGTGCTGGGATTACAGGCATGAGCCACTGCGCCCGGCCTGAAATTATACACTTTTTTTTTTTTTTTTTGAGACGGAGTCTCGCTCTGGCGTCCAGCCTAGAGTGCAGTGGTGCGATCTTGGCTTACTGCAGTTCCGCCTCCCGGGTTCACGCCATTCTCCTGCCTCAGCCTCTCAAGTAGCTGGGACTACAGGCACCCGCCACCACGTCCGGCTAATTTTTTTGTATTTTTTTTAGTAGAAATGGGGTTTCACCGTGTTAGCCAGGATGGTCTCGATCTCCTGACCTCATGATCCGCCTGCCTTGTCCTCCGAAAGTGCTGGGATTACAGGTGTGAGCCACTGCACCTGACCTGAAATTGTACACATCTAAAAGAACATTTTAAAATCAGATGATATTATTCAAACAGAATATTCAGTATCATTTTGGGTTTCTTGTATTGATTTTTGGAA
Organism: Theropithecus gelada; assembly: GCF_003255815.1. NCBI lineage: Eukaryota > Metazoa > Chordata > Mammalia > Primates > Cercopithecidae > Theropithecus > Theropithecus gelada. The sequence goes on from NC_037678.1 coordinate 4,072,801, forward strand.
AGAGACTGTCAACTCACAAGACTTATCTGTGTCACTGAACGGTGGTTGGTTGTTTTCAGTGGAGAGGTGCTGGCAGGGAGGGAGACACCTGGCAGTGTGAGGAGGGGACTGAGGGGCAGGCTGCAGCCCAGAGTCCAGTACCTGCCTGTCTGCGTGGGGACAGAGTGGGGATTCTGCCCAGTGGTGGTTCCCAATGGCTTCGGGGTCTCGCCTTAATCCTTTCCCTCCCACCTGTAGGCTGGGACTAAAGTCACCAACTGGCCCAGTTTGCCTGGGACTGAGGGGTTTTGGGACATGGGACTTTCAGTTATAAAATGGGAAACTACTGGCTAAACTGGGCCAAGTTGGTCACCTCAGTGTCACCCCTGACTGTCCCTCTCCCATGATGCCTCTCCCATGGCCGCCCTGGACTGCACCTGAGCCCTGGGCCTGTGCCACTTCCACTGGGGCCTATGGTTGGAGCCCTGAGGTTCTCCTGCCTCTGGAGTGGGCAGCTGCCTTATCCATGAGTGTCCTCAGCTGCACTGACCAGGCGGTATTTCTGTATTTATTCAGCCTGCACGCCTGGCTCCTGACTGCAGTTCTGCTCCCCACTCCCCACCCTAGTCTCCCTGCCTCCCAGAGCTTCAGCCACTGCCCTGATAGCACCTGCTCTCAGACACCTGGCCCAGCCATGCGTTATGTCCTGAGAGCTTCTTCTGGGTTACGTGGGACTGCTGGGACTTACTTGCTCATGAGATAAATGCTCTGTGGTGGAATCGACCTCAGCGTGTGGCCGCTGTGGCCTCACTGCTTCTGCTTCGAGGATGTTTGTTGTTCATCCTGCCACGTGCTTGCCAGGCTCAGCTCTGTGTCTACCCCACCACCTTCCCCAGCAGCCCATCCGAGTGATGTGTCCTCCTGTGAACTTCTGGTACCCATCAGCCACACTGCTGGCTGGCTGCATAAACCTGTGTTCTTGGGAGGTACTGGGACCCCATCAGACTGTGAGTGTGTTTCCAGAGAAGCGGGGTTTAATATTTGACACAGAAAAATCTCATGCTCTGAGATTTTCTCTACACTTCCCTGCTTTTAAAACAAGGAATTTTGGCTGGATGTGGTGGCTCACACTTGTAATCCCAGCACTTAGGGAGGCCGAGGCGGGCAGATCACGAGGTCAGGAGTTCGAGACTAGACTGGCCAATATGGTGAAATCCTGTCTCTACTAAAAATACAAAAATTAGCTGCGTGTGTTAGTGCATGCCTGTAGTCCCAGCTGCTCAGGAGGCTGAGGCAGAAGAATGGCTTGAACCCAGGAGGCGGAGCCACAGCACTCCAGCCTGGGGGACAGAGTGAGACTCCATCTCTAAACAAATAAATAAATAAATAATTTTATTAATCAGATGAACCAGTCAGTGTCCAGTCAGGAAAACAGAAGCCACTCTAGGTATTTCAAGCAGAAAGGGATTTAATACAGGGAATTGGAGCTGGAGGCACAAAAGGGGCCATCTGTTCCCTGCTGCCTCCCACCCACTACGGGGGCCTACTGAGAACCCACCCTCCTCTGATCCCAGGCAACTCCTCCATGAGTCCTGTGCACCTCACCAGCATGACAGGACCCTGAGAGCCTATTCTCACTTCTGTCCCACTGCCACCGCCCAGAGCAGCATGGGTTCCTTCCTCCTTCTCATGAGCACAAATGCCTCCCTCTGTTAAGACCCCACAGATCAGGGCTTCCAGCCCCCTGCTTTGTAAAGAAGGGCACTGAAGGGCGACGATGGGGCTGAGTACCAAGATAGTATCTGGTGTCATTAATAACATCTTTACTAACCTGTCTGCTCAATGTGGTAAGGTAAAAAGAAAGACCCTAAAATCTTACCACCCAGCAATAATAATTTTTTTTTTCTTTTGAGGCAGAGTTTCACCCTGTCACCAGACTGGAGTGCAATGGTGCGATCTCGGCCCACTGCAACCTCCGCTTCCCGGTTTCAAGGATTCTCCTGCCTCAGCCTCCTAAGTAGCTGGGTTATAGGTATGTGCCACCACGCCTGGCTAATCTTTGTATTTTTAGTAGAGATGGGGTTTCACCATGTTGGCCAGGCTGGTCTTGAACTCCTGACTTCATAATCTGCCCGCCTTGGCCTCCCAAAAGTGCTGGGATTACAGGCGTGAGCCACCGGGCCCAGGCTAATAAGTTTGAATGTAGACTATCTTACCAGATATTTTCGTGTACCTGCTATGGTTTGAATGTGTCCTCTGAAGTTCATGTATTAGAACCTTAATCCCCAGTGCAACAGTGTTGGTAGGTGAGGCCTAATGAGAGGTGATTAGATCATCAGAGCTCTGCCCTCACAAATGGATTAGTGCTGTTATCTTGGGAGTGAGCTTGTGATAAAGCAAATTTGGGGCTGGGCGCGGTGGCTCACGCCTGTAAGCCCAGAACTTTGGGAGGCCTATGTGGGCGCATCGCTTGAGGTCAGGAATTTGAGACCAGCCTGGCCAGCATGGTGAAACCCTGTCTCTACAAAAAATACATACATTAGCCAGGTGTGGTGGCACATGCCTGTAATCCCAGCTACTCGGGAGGCTGAGGCAGTCGAATCACTTGAACCCGGGAGGCGGAGATTGTGGTGAGTTGAGATCGCGCCACTGCACTCCAGCCTGGGCAACAAGAGCGAAATTCCATCTAAAAAAAAAAAAGAGGGAATCTGACCCCTTTTGCTGCCTTGTTCTCTTGCCCTTTGCCTTCTGCCTGGGGGTAATACACAAAGCCCTCACCAGCTTCTTGACCTGGGAGTTCCCAGCCTCCAGAACTGTAAAAAACTTCCCTTCCTTCCTTCCCTCCTTCCCTCCCTTCCTTCCTTCCTTCCTTCCTTCCTTCCTTCCTTCCTTCCTTCCTTCCTTCCTTCCTTCCTTCCTTTCCTCCTTCCCTCCCTCCCTCCCTCCGTCTTTCCTTCCCTCCTTCCCTCCTTCCTTCCTTCCTTCCTTCCTGTTTTTTAAAAATAAATTACCCAGTCTGTAGTATTCTGTTATAGTAAATTACCCAGTCTGTAGTATTCTGTTTAGCACCACAAAATGGACTAAGACAGTGTGTATTCACATGTTCATTTTTCCAAAACGTCACTGTAGAAACATGGTTTGATGACTTGCTGTTTTCAGTAAACTCTATTGTAGGCATATTAATGAATATGTGGCTCCGTTATCCTTTTGAGTGACTGAATAGCATGTTTCTGTATGAGTGTGCTGAGATGGATTTAACTGTTTGCTGGGGTCAGTATTTTCTTTTTCTTTTTGGAATGGAGTCTTGCTCTGTTGCCAGGCTGGAGTGCAGTGGCATGATCTTGGCTCACTGCAACCTCCACCTACCGGGTTCAAGTGTTTCTCCTGCCTCAGCCTCCCAAGTAGCTGGGACTACAGGCACGCACCACCACACCCAGCTAATTTTTGTATTTTTAATAGAGATGGGGTTTCACTGTGTTGGCCAGGATGGTCTTGATCTCCTGACCTTATGATTCGCCCGCCTCAGCCTCCCAAGGTGCTGGGATTACAGGATTGAGCCACCGCGCCCAGCCGTATTTTCTTTTCTTTTTTTTTCTCTTGAGACAGAATCTCGCTGTGTCACCCAGACTGGAGTGCAGTGGCGCGATCTTGGGTCACTGCAACCCCTGCCACCTGGGTTCAAGCAGTTCTTCTGTCTCAGCTTCCTGAGTAGCTGGGACTACAGTCACCTGTCACCACGCTCGGTGTAGCTAGTACTACAGGCATCCACCACCACGCCTGGCTAATTTTTGTATTTTTAGTAGAGATGGATTTTGCCATGTTGGCCAAGCTGGTCTGGAACTCCTGACCTCAGGTAATCCACCTGTCTCAGCCTCCCAAAGTGCTGGGCTTACAGGCATCAGCCACTGTGCCTGGCCCTTGGTTTTTCTTTGCTTTGCTTTGCTTTGCTTTTCTGTTCTGTTCTGTTCTGTTCTGTTCTTGAGACAGTCTCCCACTGTCTCCTGGGCTGGAGTGCAGCAGTAGGATCTCAGCTCACTGCAACCTCTGCCTCCCGGGTTCAAGTGATTCTTCTGCCTCAGCCTCCTGAGTAGCTGGGATTACACGTGTGTGCCACCACGTCCAGCTAATTTTTTGTATTTTTAGTAGAGACGGGGTTTCACTATGTTAGCCAGGCTGGTCTCAAGCGCCTGACCTCATAATCCGTCTCAGCCTCCCACAGTGCTGGGATTACAGGCGTGAGCCACTGCACCCGGCTGATTTTTCTAGAGTAACATTCTAGGAGTGGACCAGAGGGTGGGTGAGACCATTCTGAAGGTTTTTCATTCCTTCTTCTTTTTTTATTTTTTTTGAAACAGAGTCCTACTCTGTTACCAGGCTAGAGTGCAATAGTGTGATCTTGGCTCACTGCAACCTCCGCCTCCTGGGTTCAAGCGAATCCACTGTCTCAGCCTCCCGAGTAGCTGGGACTACAGGCACGCGCCACCTTGCCCAGCTAATTTTTTGTGTTTTAGCAGAGTGGGGTTTCACCATGTTGGCCAGGGTGGTCTGAATCTCCTGACCTCGTGATTCACCTGCCTCGGCCTCCCAAAGTGCTGGGATTATAGACGTGAGCTACCACACCTGACTCATTCCTACGTTCTTAACCCCAGTTGACTGTGCTGTGGATGCTGGTCAGTGCTGGAGATCTGCAAGACGGGTGGAATGTCCTAGGGTATCCTCCTGCTGGGGCTGCCATCCTACGCTGGCTGCTGGGAGCTTGTTACACAGATAGAAGCCTGCCAGGCTGGGAAGGCCCCAGTGACCTAGTCATCCCCCAGCCCCCCAGCAGGACTTACAAAGCCTCAGCCTCTGTGCCTTTGAGTCCCCAGCCCTGAGCACTGTGTGACTGAGGCCCATCCTATTGGCTGTGCCCTCCACCTGCAGCCCCGGGTGCCCTGCAGCTTGTGCACACCCAGTCTGCATCAGGCTCAGCCCTCCTAGAACTGACCTCACCATGGAGACACAGACTGTCATGCCTTCCTGTTTTCTGTCTAAAGCCTTCGTAGAGTTTGTGTTTAAGGTGAGCTTCTTTCCCTTTATCCTGATGAAACATGTGCAAACCTTCCTACCTGGGGGTCATGTGACTTGGGAGCATCCACTCACAAGCTGGCCACTGTGATACACACTGAGACCGCTGGGCTGTGGTCCCAGCTGTGCTGCTGACGGCTGTGCAGCTCTCCCCAGGAGGGCCCAGATGGGGGGCCACGTGCCTGGCTGTGGGCTGGGAGTGGTGGGCAGGGCCGTGAGGTCCCAGAGTCTGGCCAGAGGGCTCATCCACGGGTGGAGTGGCTCCTGCCACCCATGCTGTGTCCCATGAGTGTCCCCGGGGGGTTGGCTCTGCTGGGACTCGGAGGGGGGTCCACGCTGCCAGATGGCCTTTTCTCAGCCCAGGCCGAAGCTGAAGGGGTGCTGTCTAGAAGGGGCTGGCCAGGGCTAGGCTGGTTGCCAGGGCCCAAGAGGACTGGGGTTTGGACAGAGCCACTTTTGTGGGGAGGCGTGGAGTTTGGAGCAGATGCCAGCAGCAAAGAGCACGTCTGGGGTGCTCATCCCCCAGGCCTGAGGGCTGGATTGACGGTGGGTGCGGACAGGCATCCCTGAGGGTGGGGAGGGGTGGGAGCGCCAGAGCTTTTCCCGCAGTGACTTGTGCTTGCTGACTTGGGAATGACTCAGCGAGGCAGGACAGGGCTGGGCAGTTCATTCAGAAACAACCCTCTTATTCCAGAGCCCGGCCATGAGCTTCGGCCCTGCAGCCCTGGCTCTCTCTTTGATGCTGGGAGGAGGGACCACAGAGTCTGGAGGGGTCTGGGGAGGTGCTGAGAGCGGCCGTTGCGTTATCCCTGACTTTCAGCAAGGCTCTGGTGGTGATACGCAGATGCTGTTGAGGTGTCCTCAGGCCACGTCCTTCATGGCCCCACTTCCCACCTCACCAGGACTGGTTCTTACTGGCGGCCAGAGATGTGTGGACTTGGGCCTCTGGGGATCAGAGTGCAGGGTGGACCTCAGACTCCAGCCCCGACCTGGGTGGACTGTCGGGGCCTGGTTAAACATCTGGGTGGAAGAGCTTCAGCATCACATAGACCCACAGTTGAGGTGTGGCTTAAATAATCACCTTTCAGAAATGCCGGCCTCATTGTGTGTAGTCCCGCTCACGGGGTTTTTGACACTGTCATCCCCTGAGGGCCGGGTGAGATTCCCCTGGGGTTGGGGCCCACCTGGGTGGGAAAGACCCACAGTCAAGGTTAGATGATTCTGACCTCAGAAACCTTTCCCCAGTGGGTGCTGGGATGTGAGAAAAGTGTAGACATGACAAGTAAAGAGCTGTGAAAAATTACAGATGAGGGCTGGGTGCCGTGGCTCATGCCTGTAATCCCAGCACTTTGGGAGGCTGAGGCGGGTGGATCACAAGGTCAGGAGTTCGAGACCAGCCTGGCCAACAAGATGAAACCCCGTCTCTACTAAAAATACAAAAACTAGCTGGGTGTGGCGGTGTGCACCTGTAGTCCCAGCCACTCAGCAGGCTGAGGCAGGAGAATGGCGTGAACCCTGGGAGGCAGAGGCTGCAGTGAGCTGAGATTGCGCCACTGCACTCCAGCCTGGGCAACGGAGCAAGACTCCGTCTCAAAAAAAAAAAAAAAAGAAAAAAGAAAAAACAATAAAGAATGTGTTAATAAACTTATTTATGGCTTTGAGCTTCTGGGCCATATGCCAACCAGTATTTATTAGGAGGCTGTCTGCGCAGGTGACTGCTGGCTCTGGGGATGTAGTGATGAACTAGACAGAAGTACTGCTGCCCACAGGAAGTGCACACTGCAGGGCTGGGACTCCTATCCCCGGTGGATGAGATAAGGGTCAATTATAACAGTCTACAGGCAGTGTCTCATTATGGTAAACCTAAAGGCCTCCCCAAATTGATCTTGGCTCCTAAGATTTTATAGTTGAGAATATTGCTTGAAATACTCAAGTTGCAACTTGAAGTGTGTGGGATTGACTCCCTTTTAGTGTACATGTTTTTGTGTAACTGCATTGGACTTCTTGGTATGGTCAGGTATGTGGGCTGGTTTAAGTGTCCTGTAAAACTCAGGACCTCATGTAGGGAATGCTTTTGAACTTGCATTTTTAATCCTCTTGCAGACTTAGAGACCGTGTTGCCTCACGTGATCATGAACACTCTTCCCCGTGTTGCCTGATAGTAGAGGAATAAAGGCAATAGTTGGATACCACTTTTCCTTGAGTGTTTCCTTCATGCGTTCTGTCTCACTGCAGCAGCGTCGAGCCCACATGGCCTAGTCCCCAGGTGTACTGTCCCCAGCCGCATGATTTTGAGAGGCACCTGTGATGGTGGTCGCGGGTTTGAATCTCGCCCCGGAAGTCACTCACTGGTTAAATGGCCTCCTGTTCACTCCACTGGGGAGGGACGGATTCCGTGTTAGGAGGGGGATTGCTGAGCACCTGACACTGGACAGATGAGGTCAGCGGCAGGGCGTGAGTAGACAGAGGCACAGCCTGTAGGGCACCACCTGCCATGCGGGGTCACACGGGGCAGCACTCAGGAGCAGAGGACAGCCAGGTGCTATGGGGGGCAGACCTGGTAGGAACAAGAGGGTGGGGGCCTCTGGTTCCTGCAGGGCCACGTGGGTGCCTTGTCTGAATAATTCCTCTGGATGGCAGGGAACGGAAACCCGCTACCCTCTATAAGCAGGAACTGCACCTGATCCCCGTGACAAGAAGGGTTGACTGTGGAGAGCTCTTATCTGAAGGAGCAGAGTGGGGTGGGGGACCTGTGGCGAGGCCATTTGAGGCCTCCTGGTTTCAGCAGATATCAAGGCAATGCATAGTATTGGGCCTTGAGTTTTTTTTTTTTTTTTTTTTTTTTTGAGATGGAGTCTCACTCTGTCGCCCAGGCTAGAGTGCGGTGGCGTGATCTCAGCTCACTGAAACCTCCACCTCCTGGGTTCAAGCAATTCTTGTGCCTCAGCCTTCTGAGTAGCTAGGATTACAGGCGTACATCACTACATCGGGCTAAGTTTTTGTATTTTACTAGAGATGGGATTTCACCATGTTGGCCAGGATGGTCTCGATGATCTGACCTCATGGCATCCGCTTGCCTTGGCCTCCCAAAGTGCTGGGATTACAGGCATGTGCCACCGCACCTGGCCAGTATTGGGCCTTGATGTGGGGTCTGACATCTCAGTCCCTGAGTGCTTCTTGGTCCTCTTCTGTAAATCTGGAACACCTGCCCCTAGCTGGGAGCCCTCTAGGGCAGCACGCTTAGTAAGGGGTCATGAGCATCACCATCACTCTCACTGACTGCTGCGGTTGCCACACCCAGAGCGCCTGGCAGCATGGGGGCCACTGGGCTGGGATTTGGGGATGGGCTCGGGGCACTTCAGGACCCCAGGACCTAAATGACTTGCTGCATTTCTCGGAGGCAGCATGAAGGACATCCTGGCAGAATAGTAAGAGCTGACACCAGGAGGAAAGTAAGAGGTGACTGTCATGTCCTCTGGGCAGGGGATGCTCTTACCTAGTCCCTGGGCTGAGCCATGAGCAGAGAGGCGGGCCATTGTGTCTAATGACCGAGGGATGTTTACAGAGCTGGTGGCCCCTGTCACTGGGAAAGGTGGCTTTTCCTGGGGCTGCCCCATACCGGGGGTCAGCCCCTTCCCTTCTCACCCTTTTACCCTTCGTCTGCCCCCTGCTCTCCCTGCCTTCCCCACTGTTGGCCTTCAGCGCATCACCCTGTGGGATGTCTCACGATGCCTGCTGCCCCCGGGGGAGTGTGGCACTGGGGAGAGTATGGCACTGGGGGGGAGTGTGGCACTGAGGGGAGTGTGGCACTGGGGGGGGCGTGGCACTGGGGGGGGCGTGGCACTGGGGGGGAGCGTGGCACT
>NC_037678.1:4082062-4188937 GCF_003255815.1 Theropithecus gelada
GAGCATGGCACTGGGGGGGAGCATGGCACTGGGGGGAGCATGGCACTGGGGAGTGAGCGTGGCACTGGGGGGAGCGTGGCACTGGGGGGGAGCGTGGCATGGGGGAGTGAGCATGGCACTGGGGGGGAGCATGGCACTGGGGGGAGCGTGGCACTGGGGAGTGTGCGTGGCACTGGGGGGGAGCGTGGCACTGGGGGGGTGTCGGCTCTGTCAGCCCCACTGACTGCCCTGAGCTTCTCAAGCCCTGGGATCCACAGCTGTCTGAGCTTTGAGTGCCTGGCCCGAAGTCAAGGCATAGTCAGCGTTTGTTGAAGGAATGAACGACAGCATGCCAAAGAAACTCAGCACAGTCACTGTCGTGTTATGAAATAGAGCAGAAGGAAAGTCTGCTCCATGCCACGTTCTGTTTTGGAGTGATGTTTGACACGTGTTGGTCCCGGTGGGGATTCCTGGCCGGCAGGTTGTGGTGGGGACCCTGGGCTGTGGTGAGCAGCCAGCTGTGTAGACTGGAAGAGCTGGGGGCACCAGGAGAGGCGGCTTTGCGTGTGGTCCTCAGGGAGTCTCCAGCTGTGCCCTTGTTGCATGTGATTTTTCTCTGTGTTAATCATATTTCTGTCCCACCTTTGGTGTCCATCTTCTACGTAAAAACAAAACCGGAAAAACTGCCCAGGATCTATAACGGGAAGAAAACCAGCACTTTGTGTGTGTGGTATTTTTTCTTTTTTTGAAATGGCGTCTTGCTCTGCCACCCAGGCTGGAGTGTGATGGCGCGATCTCGGCTCACTGCAACCTCCACCTCTCGGGTTCAAGCGATTCTCCCCCCTCAGCCTCCTGGTAGCTGGGATTACAGGTGCCCACCACCATGCCCGGCTAATTTTTCTATTTTTAGTAGAGACAGGGTTTCGTCATGTTGGCCAGGCTGGTCTTGAGCTCCTGACCTCAGGTGATCCGCCCACCTCAGCCTCCCAAAGTGCTGGGGTTACAGGCGTGAGCCACCACGCCCAGCCAGCACTTTGTGTTTTTAAATCTTAAAAGCTTTATCAGGAGCGCTAGAAGTTGCTTTTTGGAATAGGAATCTTTTTGGTTTGTTCACAAAGATACGCACGCCCACTCTAGAACGTTTTGGCTGTACCAAAAGGCATAAAGGAGGAAGGAAAACACCCCGAACCCAAGCCCAGGGGCTTTTCCTTTATGTCTTAATTTTTCTTCCCCTGTGCTCTGACTTTCTGGGCTGTGTGTGAGCCGAGATGGAGGCGGCTCTCGTCCCCCTGGCAGTTACCGCAGCACCTCTCCTGTTGGCAGGGGTTGTCATGGCGATGAGCCCTCCCTGAGCCAAGGGGGCACCTCGTGGGGCCCTTATGGGGCCCTTACATTGAAGAGCGGTCCCTTTGTCCAGGGACAATGGGGCCCTGAAGGGCTATTTGTGTGTCTGGCTCACTTTAATTCCCTCCAAGGGGAAGCCCGGGAAGGGGGTGCGTGCCGGCCTCCGTGGCATGAGCCGAGCAACTAGATGTTTCCTTTCCTGAAAATGCTTGAGCCTGGATCCCTCCTTTTTAAGAAATCATTTTTTTTTTTTTTTTAATTTCACACCAGAAGACCGTAGCTGTTATGACTTCACCTAAATGGGTCAGAGACAGACTCAGAGGGTGCCACATGGGCCATCCTTGTCTGCTGGATGCAGAGGGTTCAGAGCTAGCCCAATTCACTGGTTTTAGAGCCAGCCTTCTGAGCATGTTCTTGCCTCCTGCCCTGGAAAGGGACATGGTCCGTCGCCCTGCACGGCCTCCGGCCCTGTGGCCAGATGCGGCACGAAGTCCCCAGCCTTGTCACCTGTGCCTGTGAGTGGAGCTGGGCGGGGGGCACTTCGCGTCTTTCGTGCCTCACTGGATATCATCATGACGTCTTGGAGAAGGACCCGCCTGTGTGCCGGGTCCCTGGGCTGAGCCCCTGCGTTGTACATGGGTACTGCCCTGCCTCCGCTGCTACCCTGTTGACCCCACCAGCCATCCCCTCATCAGACCCCTCTTCCCAGCTCCCTGAGGCCAGCCGTCCTCAGGAGCCCCACAGACCCTGCCACCTCACTCTTGTACTCACTACTTACCTGAGCTGACAGCAGGGTCTCCCCCCGCACCCCTGGCACTGCTGATGTTCAGGACGGGCAGGACGTCCTGAGCACTGCCGGGTACAGAGCAGCGACCTGGCCTTTACCTACCACGTAATGGGATCCAGTAGCACCCACCGTCCAGTTAAGATGACCCAAAATGTTTCAGACCTTGCCAGATGTCCCCTAGTCCCTCTCTCCCACTGAGACAACTGCCATGGAACTGGGCTGCCCTCTGGATGGCCAGTGGCGTGGACCCAGGGCTCCTTACACTGTGGTAGTGCAGTGACCAACACCGACAGAACAAGTAGCCTGTGGGTCCTGGGTAGAGAGGAGGCTGGCTTGGCCCAACCCTGCCCTGCTCAGTGGTTTGGGGTGCCCATTCCCCCCTCTGCACCCCATCTCCTCATCTGTAAAAGGCCGTGATGAGAGCTGCCTTGCAGGTGTCATGGCACACGGGATCATTGGAGCCCCCACTTTGTAGGTCTCACCCCCTCGTCCAGCCCCCGTGGTGCCTGTGTGCCTGGCCATCTTGGGGACTCTCTAGGACTTGGCCATGGGAGCAGAGAAGTGTCCTCGCAGCACCCCAGCCCCTCGCTCAGTGCAGGCCCTGGGCACTGGAGGGGTGCCAGATACAGGGACAGGATGTCTAGGAGGTGTTGTGTTATGATGATGCCTTTAAAATCTAGCAGAGAAAACGGCTGAGTGCTGGGTTGTCCTGCCCAGGTGGAGGCCACTGGTTGGAAAAAGGTGAGGGTCGCAGCTATCCTGGAGCCTTACGGGAGCTCGGGGTTGCTTTGACCATGGTAGCTGCTGGCCTTGGCAGAGAGAACAGCAGGGTCTGACTGCATGGTGGTCCCTGGGGCTCAGTTTCCCAGGTTCACAGACACAGGGAGCGTCTCAGGGCCTCAGAGACCATTCTCACGCGGCAGGCTTGTCTCGGCAATCCCATGGGGATTGTGTTATTTATAAACTGTTTAACATATTCATTCTTAGAAATCTGACATTTCTAAATTCCAGCCAAACTGAGACTCACACAGCCTTGGAAGGTGACGAGCCATGGGTGGGGGTGGCTCTGGAGAGGCCCCTCCCTGAGCTCTGGACGCCCCAGGCGGTGAGAGGGTGGGAGGCCACTGTGAAGGGGGCTGAGGGACAGCTGGAATTTGGCAAGTAAGTGAGGCCTTTTGGTAGGGAGGGGGCCCAGGCTGTGAGAAATGCCCAGCAACAAAGGGCTCTGGCAGGAGGACAGAGAGGGGACAGCCAGGGGCCGCGGGGGCCCACAGGGTGGGGATGACGACCACGAAGAGGACCAGAGGACAGCCGGGGAAACAGGGAGGAAGCAGAGCCCATGTGCCCCTCCCATCCCACCCTCCACCCCCATCACCCCCACCTTCCTCCCGGGGCAGATCCTCCCACACGCCTGCTGGGTGTGTGGACGAGCAGGGCTGGCTTCTGTCCTGTGGGGGCCAGTCAGCGCCCAGGGTCTGTTCACCTCTGTGGCCGCGGCAGGGCAGCGAGTGGCAAGAGTGGGTGGGAGGGGTCAGTTGGTGTCCCAGGAGCCATGGGTGGGGGGGGGGGCTGTGCCTGCAGGACTGAGTCACAAAGGGACATGTACACGCTGTGCTGGTTTATGGAAGGCCCGTGGGCCTGGACCAGAGCCGGGCAGTGATGGTGACAGTGTTGCTGGCAGCCAGGGTTATCCCGGCGGCACCAAGCTGTCCCCAGCATGGTTATCCCACCTAGGAGCCTGCAGCCTGGGAACAGCCAGACGGGTGGCCTCAGCACAGGACAGCTGAGGTGGGGGGAGGATGGGGGATGTGAGGAGGTGGCCATGCCCTTTCTCCATCCAGCCCCCCAGTCCCTCCTCTGAGTGCCCGCTGTACTCTGGGCTGTGTTAGGTTCTGGGAGAGAGGCAGGCTTGCTGGCTTCACAGTGCTCACCTGTAGTGGGGCACCTGCCCCACTGAACAGGTTCCCCAGTACTCTAGGGGCAGGGCTCCGGGCAGCAGAGCCAGCCAGTTTCAGGGATGGGAGAGGGAGTTCAGACGGCAGCCTCTGAGCCTGGACTGCGGGCGAGGCAGGAGGAGGAGGCAGGTCACAGCGGGGACCCTGGGCTGAGGGGTGCTCGTGGCCTGGTGAGGGGTTGGGGAGGAGTGTTGGGGCTGGGTCTCCACTGACACCGCAGGCTGTTGGGGCCTGGGGCACACCCAGTAGAGCCCACCTGAGCCAGGGCAGGACAGAGGACGGGGAGGGAGGGAGGCGCCAGGGCAGCTGGAGTGTGCTCTGCTGCTCGGGGTGCTGTGGGGGCCGTCATGGGCACCCTGCCTCGGCTGCTGAAGGGGAGGCAGTGATGGTGGTCTTCTTGGAAGTCCAGCAGCTCCCTGGTCCCCCCGACTTCAGCAGGCATGGTGGCGCTGGACAGAGGCCCCCCAGCTGTGGCCTTTCACCGGTGGCCTCTGTGCTCTCTCTGGGGTGCTCGGGGCTGCTGCTCTGGTGGCTCCATTGGAATCGGTTTGTTTTTATTTGTTTTATTTTATTTTATTTTTTTTGAGACGCAGTTTCACTCTTGTTGCCCAGGCTGGAGTGCAGTGGTGCGGTCTCAGCTCACTACATCCTCCGCCTCCTGGGTTCAAGCGATTCTCCTGCCTCAGCCTCCCAAGTAGCTGGGACTATAGGCACACGCCACCACGCCCGGCTAATTTTTGTATTTTTAGTAGAGACGGGTTTCCCCATGTTGGCCAGGCTCCTGACCTTGGGTGGTCCGCCCACCTCAGCCTCCCAAAGTGCTGGGATTACAAACATGAGCCACCACGCCTGGCCTGGAATCGGTTTTTATGTGTTGGAATAGAGGACTTCCTGTGTGTGCAGGCTGTGTCCTGGCAGTGCGGGTGACAGACCGTGGAGAAGACGCCCCCGGGCTTGACCTCGGCTTCCTGTTATTGGGCATCTTTCCACAGAGATCTCAGCATCTGTCCACATTTGCATGGTGGCACAGAGATCTTAAAATTAGGATGTAACTCTCGATTTCCGTTTGTCTCAGCGGCTGTGTGTCACTGCGGGTAGGGAGGGTGTGCCCTGAAAACTGTTCTAGAATTTAGATGTTGAAAGTTCTAGAAACATCACCCTAAGGAAGTGGTCTTGGAGATGGGTGACAATTCCAGGAGGTGAGACAGCTCTCTGGACTTGGGAGACTTGGGGGGCTGAAGGGAGACCTGGGGCAGGGCCGAGTGGGCTGGACTCTTGCTGGACTTTGACACATAAAGGGAGGCCTAGTCTGAGGCCTGCGGGGGTTGAGTCCAGGTCTGAGATCTGGGAAACTGAGGGGCTCAGTATGTCTGAGGAGGGAGGAGGGGCCTCCCCAACCCCCCACAGGGCCTGCGGGGCTCTGCTGCTCCCCCACACCAGGCACAGTGGAGGTGCCAGGCTTGGAAGGATCATGGCAGGTGCTCTGCACGTCCATCCGGAACCCAGCAGTCCGTCAATAGTTTCTTTCCTTTTCTTTCTTTTTTTTTTTTTTTTTTTTGAGACAGTCTCTGTTGCCCAGGCTGGAGTGTAGTGCCGTGATCTCAGCTCACTGCAACCTCTTCCTCCTGGGTTCAAGTGATTCTCTTACCTCAGCCTCCCCAGTAGCTGGGATTACAGGTGACTGCCACTGTGCCTGGCTAATTTTTGTATTTTTGGTAGAGACAGGGTTTCACCACGTTGGCCAGGCTGGTCTTAAACTCCTGACCTCAAGTGATCCACCTGCCTTGGCCTCCCAAGGTGCGGGGATTACAGGCGTGAGCGACCACGCCCAGCCAGTAGTTTCTTTTTGACGGGAGGGCAAGGATGGGTAGAATAGATTTATTTTTTAAAATCCTTGTGAATGTCATTAATAAAGTAAAACATCATTGTAAAAATTCAAAGAGAAGTGCATCACGTAGCAAATCGATGCTTTGCTTTTTATTTTTATTAACTAATTTATTTTGAGACCAAGTCTCACTCTGTCACCCAAGCTGGAGTGCAGTGGCATGATCTCAACTCACTGCAGTTAGTTAGATCTCGACTCAGTGCAGCCTCCGCCTCTCAGGCTCAAGCAGTCCTCCCACTTCAGCCTCCCCAGTAGCTGGGACTACAGGTGCATACCCATTTTTGTATTGTGTGTAGAGACCAGGTCTTTCTGTGTTGCCCAGGCTGGTCTCAAACTCCTGGGCTCAAACGATTTTCCCACTTCAGCCTTCCAAAGGGCTGGGATTATGAGTATGAGCCACCGTGCCTGGCTTGCAAGTTGCTTTTTAAGGATGTTTGATTGCACACCTTGCATTCTATCAAATGAAGACCTTCCTTGCTCTTTTTGTGTTTTTTTTTTTGAGACAGAGTCTTGCTGTGTCACCCAGGCTGGAATGCAGTGGCGTGATCTCAGCTCATTGCAAACTCTGCTTCCCTGGTTCACACCATTCTCCTGCCTCAGCCTCCAGAGTGGCTGGGACTACAGGCGCCCGCCACCACGCCCGGCTAATTTTTTGTATTTTTAATAGAGACGGGGTTTCACCGTGTTAGCCAGGATGGTCTAGATCTCTTGACCTCGTGATCCGCCCGCCTTGGCCTCCCAAAGTGCTGGGGTTACAGGTGTGAGCCACCGTGCCCAGCTTTTCCTTGTTCTTTTGAGATGGTTTCATTTTCTACTGCGTTGGTGTATTGCGATGTATTCAGCCAGCACTTTTCTCTTTTGTATTTGTCTCCAAGTTTCTTTTTCATATAACGTTTCAGGGAACATTAGTTTGATGTGTGATCTGTGTGTGTGTGTGTGTAAGTAACTTTTGAGGTTATGCTGAGGAATAAATTTTCAGAAGTGAAATTATTGGTGCGGAGGGTTTGCATTCCTTACATCTGATAACCGTGGTCAAATGGCCTCGGGAATATTTGTGCTAATTTCTACTAGAGCCAGCAGCGTGTGAGGATGAAATCTGCCATATTTTCATCCTCACTGGAGAGATTAGATCTTTTAATCTTTTCTAATCCTCTAGGTAAAAATAAATGTCTTCCTTTTTTGATTTGCATATATCTTTGGGGAAAGTGCAGTTTTTTAATCTGCTTAGCAGCCATTCCTGTGTTTTTTTTTTTTTTTTTTTTTTTGAGGCAGAGTCTCGCTCTGTCGCCAGGCTGGGATGCAGTGGTGCAATCTCGACTCACTGCAAGCTCCGCCTCCTGGGTTCAAGCGATTCTCCTGCCTCAGCCTCCTGAGTAGCTGGGACTACAGGTGCCCACCACGACACCCAGCTAATTTTTTTGTGTTTTTAGTAGAGATGAGGTTTCAACATATTGGCCAGGCTGATCTCGAACTCCTGACCTCGTGATCCACCTGCCTTGGCCTCCCAAAGTGCTGGGATTACAGGTGTGAGCCACCGCACCTGGCCAGCCATTCCTGTTTTCTCTGTGAATTGCCAGTCTACAGTTTCAGTTAGATTGCTTATCTTTTATCAATTTACATTTCTTTAACTATTTTGAATTTTTAACTTCTTGCAAGTATCTTTCATAATTTTGAATTTTTTTTTAACTCAATGGTATCATTTTGCCATGTAGGTTTTAAATGTTTATGTTTTTCTTTTTCTTTTCTTGAGACAAGGTCTTGCTCTGTCGCCCAGGCCGGAGTGCAGTGGTACTGTCATAGCTCACTGTAACCTCAAATCCTGGGATGAAGCCATCCTCCTGCCTCAGCCTCCTAAGTAGCTGGGACTACAGATGCACATCGTCACACCTGGCTGCTTTTTACATTTTTTAGTTTTTGTATGAGGTCTTGCTGTGTTGCCAGGGCTGGTCTCAAACTCCTGGCCTTCAGCAGTTCTCCCGCCTCAGCCTCCCAAAGTGCTAGAATCGCCCAGCCTTAAATATTTTTCGTTGTGGGATCTCCGTCTTGTTCATTAGTGGCTTCTGTGTGCCGTTGGACAACTTGCTTAACTTCTTGGGGCCCCGTTTTCTGTTTTTCAAAATAGGGACAGTAATACCGACCCCGTAGGGTTGTGTGAGGCGTAGTTGAAGGAACGGGCGGAGCAAGAAGTGCCTGGTCCGACCTCTGGCCTCTTGGCTTCTTCTTGCTGGGATGCAGTTGGTTGAGTTCATAGTGAATTTGGTTCTTTCTGTGTCTCAGTAGCCTCCCGTGATCACAGTGGGGACGGCTGTAGGGGCCTCCCCGGTGCCCTCACCACCACGAGGTGTGACTGGGAGGGGAGATCAGTGCCCCCAGATTGGGAACCAGAAGGAAGTACAAGTGGGCTTCCGTCCTGCGTGCTCAGCACCCTCTCAGCTGCCCTGGTAGCGTCTGGCACGAAAGGGTCGCTGGAAGCAGAGGCTGAGTCTCCCAGCAAAGGGTTTGCTGCCCTCCTGGCTGGATTGCTGGGGGTTGGCCTCTATTCCAAGGACTCCGAGTCTGCTTGGTTCTTAGGTCTTGTCCCTGTCCTGGGATGATAGCTAAGCTGAGTCTTGTCCATCTGAGGCCATCTGAGGCCACTTACCTCATCAGGAGAGAGCCTTCCCTGACCGTTAAGGGACAAAGCTGCTGCAGAGGGTGGGCACGGAGAAGGGGGGATGTCCTGGAGTTGCCCTTGGAGTGGGCGCTTCCAACTTGAGCCTTTGATCTGCTCTCCAAGTACCCTGGCCTGTGGGGACCTGCTCCCAGGGTGCACACTCTTGTGCAGCTTGCTGTCTCCTGGGAATTATGTTAAAGTCAGCAGTGGCTGTACCACCTCTTACGGAGCATGCTTCTTTGAAAACGCCTTGCTGCTGATTTTGGCCGGGGTAGTTTAATAGTTAAGGTTAAGGGGGAACAGTCAGAGAGAGGCAGGAGAGTGTGGGGCTGTGATCGTGGGGTTCATATGTCACTTGCCTGGTGACCTCAGGTTTGTCACTCAGCTTCTGAGAACCTCGATTTCTTCATATGACAGTGAGGTGGTGAGACCAATTTCACAGAGATTTGCAAAGCACAGAGCAAAGTATTAGCCATGCCACTGGGGTTTCGGAAGAGTCACCTTTGTCACTAGTGACTTTGATCACCAATTTCTCAATAACGTCCCTCCCTCCCTCCATTCCTCCCTCCCTCCATTCCTCCCTCCCTCCCTCCCTCCCTCCCTTTCTTCCTCCTTCCCTCCCTCTCTTCCCTCCTCTTTCTCCCTTCCTTCCCCCTTCCTCCCCTCTCCCTTCCTCCCCTCCCGTCCCTCCCCTCCCCCTCCCTCCTCCCACCTTCCTCCCCCCTCCCTCCCCTTTCCCTTGCCTTCCTTTTCTTTTCTTGAGATGGGGTCTCACTCTGTCACCCAGACTGGAATGCAGTGGCACGATCATAGCTCACTGCAACCTTGACCTCCTAGGCTCAAGCGATCTTCCCACCTCAACCTCCTGAGTAGCTGGGACTGCAGACTTGTGTGCCACTGTGCCCAGCTAATTTATTTTTTCTAGAGATGGGTTCTTGCTACCTTGCCCAGACTGGTCTCCAAATCCTGGGCTCAAGGGATCCTCCTCCTTTGGCCTCCCAAAGTGCTGGGGTTACAGACCTGAACCACCACGCCCAGCCCTGTTTTCCATACGGCAGGTTTCTGAGTAGTTTATAAAAATGTGGTGAACTTCCTCTGCTCCTGCAGAATGAAGTGAGTCACATGCCACTCCCTGGAGGGCACAGATCAGATGATTTTTCTTTGTTTTCTCTCCAAGACAAGGAAGCTCATGACTGTGCCAGAGGGGGAAATCTTTGGGAATTCTTTTTGGGGAGTTACTCTCGGAGTTCATGGAAAGACCCATTCTGTTATTTCTTATCTGAGATGTCAGTGTTGAAGGGAGTGATGTTTGGCATTTAGAAAAAACATAACATTTCAGGTCTTTGTTGCTTTGACTGAAGGAAAAAGGGCACATCATTCAGTGTTTTGGCTCACAGCTTGTTTTCAGCTTTCGGGGCTGGATATTTGCTGTTTCCATAGGTTCCTATGAGATCCTACTTCACGAAAAGGTCTCCTATTAGCTTCTTTAAATGTCCGTTTAAAACTTTTCTTAGTGGGGACGGGTGCGGTGGCTCACGCCTGTCATCCCAGCACTCTGGGAGGCCGAGGCAGGTGGATCACCTGAGGTCAGGAGTTTGAGACCAGCCTGGCCAACATGGTGAAACCCCGTCTCTACTAAAAATACAAAAGTTAGCCCAGTGTGGTGGCATGTGCCTGTAATCCCAGCTACTTGGGAGGCTGAGGCAGGAGAATGGCTTGAACCGGGAGGCGGAAGTTACAGTGAGCTGAGATCACACCACTGCACTCCAGCCCAGGCAACAGAGCAAGACTCTGTCTCAAAAAAAAAAAAAAAATTAACTGGGCGTGGTGGCAGTGCCTGTAATCCCAGCTACTTGGGAGGCCAAGGCAGGAGAATTTCTTGGACCTGGGAGGCGGAGGTTGCAGTGAGCTGAGATCGTGCCAATGCACTCTAACCTGGGTGACAGAGCAAGAGTCCGTCTCAAAATAAAATAAAATAAAATAAATAAATAAATAAATAAATAAACACACTTTTCTTAGTGGAAACATCTTATTTCAGATCTTTGGATCTTCGGAGGGGTGTTAGGAACAG
The DNA here is from genome assembly GCF_003255815.1 of Theropithecus gelada. Taxonomy (NCBI): domain Eukaryota; kingdom Metazoa; phylum Chordata; class Mammalia; order Primates; family Cercopithecidae; genus Theropithecus; species Theropithecus gelada. The sequence goes on from NC_037678.1 coordinate 4,092,737, forward strand.
GACTCTCAGCACTTGGCGTGTAAATGGACAGATTTTCAGGTCCCGTTGACCATGCCTGCTCACAAGGACAGCTCTGCCTGCAGATGGGGGATGTTCTGGGCCTGAGGGACATAGCGTAGTGGCCTGACCTGCCGCTGGCCTCCTGGGCAGCTCCAGTGGTGGGGACACGGTGGTGAGCTTCATTCTGAAACTGCAGTCGGAGGCTCCCAGGTCACCCAGAAAACAGACCAGATAATTATAATAAAGTAAGAAAAATGGCATCTGACAAAAGGCCTGCGGAGTCATTGTTGTAAACTCCCCCAGAGATCAAAAAACACAGGTGTGGGCTAGCTCAGGCCTCTGTTCTTTTGTGACAAGTTATGAGTGTCATTTACGCCCCCTTTGGAAGCTCCCAGAGCTCCCAGTGGCCTTTGTGCTCAGAGCCCATTCAGCACGCCCCAGTCATCTGAATAAGCCCAGGGCCCTGTCATTGTCCCCATGGTTGCCCATCAACCATTCGCCCTCCTGCACTGGCTGCCAGTTTCCATGGTTACCGCCACCGCTGTAAATGTGATCTCTGCACTGTGGGGGAGGGGGCTGTCAGCGGCTCCATATGAAAGGTCATCTCCAGCAGGCGGTTAAAACCCAGCGCAGTGCTGAAAAGCGGGCGCCAGGGTTTCGCCGTGGTACTGTCCCTTCCCTGAGTCCTGCAGACACCGTGAGCCCGGCGTTCCTGCTGAGCCATGCTGCGAGGACCGGGGGCTGGGGTGGGATCAGAGCAGAGAGTCCGGACTCACAGAAAACAACCTGTTCGGGAAGATAAGCAGGAGAGGTTCCCGCTGAGCCCCGAGCCAGGTGTGGGGTGGAAATGGACGTTCAGGGTGGTGGGGGTGGCCGCTGGGTGATGGTGGTCACTCCTGGAGCCTGGCGTGTTCTGGAGGAGAGGAAGAGGCATGGTTCTCGTTTTCGGGAGAGGGGTTTGCAGATGGTGGAGGGGTTTCAAGTCTGACAGGTGAGAAGGATGCAGAAGACGGCCATCCCGGGCCAGCACCTAATGGCTTGGGGTTCTGAGGGACGAGAGCAGAGGATGCTGGGAGATGGTGCCCCAAGGGTGGGGGACAGGAGCACACGGGAAGCTGCCTGCAAAATCTGCCATGGTGGGGACAGATGGGGGATGTGGGTCACGTTCCATTTCTTGCTCTTGTGACGGACGCAGTGGTGACCGTCCTTGGGACAAGTCTTTGCATACCTGTGCCAGGGCTTCCTGAAAATAGATATATACGATTGGATGGATTTATCATGTTTAAAGCTTGATCACATTACCAAGTTGTCCAAAAAAAAGTGCTTTGCTGATTGATATTCTCGCCGCTGGCATCTAAGCCTGTTTGTCTATGTCCTCCCAGGCCTGATGTTATCATTGTCTAAGATTTTTGCCAATCTGATGGGTACTAAGTAGCCTGTGATTTTCACCTTCCTCTGATTCCTTTGCCAGGAAGCTTCTTTTCAGATGTTGGCTGGCTGTCTGTATTTCTTCTGTGGTCTGCCAATTCCTGTCCTGTCTCACTTTTCCTCTGTGGTTTCTGTGTGGGGGTTAGCGTTGCTGAGCCCAGGAGTGTAAAACTCTCCCATGTTTTACTTTTTTTTACCCCCCCACATTTGAGACAGAGCCTTACTCTATCGCCCAGACTGGAGTGCAGTGGCGCGATCTCAGTTCACTGCAACCTCCATCTTCCGGGCTCAAGCAATTCTCCTGTCTCAGTCTCCCGAATAGCTGGGATTACAGGTGTGTGCCACCACGCCCGGCTAATTTTTGTATTTTTAGTAGAGACGGGGTTTCACCATGTTGGCCAGGCTGATCTTGAACTCCTGACCTCAGGTAATCCGCCCGCCTCGGCCTCCCAAAGTGCTGGGATTACCAAGCCCAGCCCCATGTTTTACTTTAATGGTTTATAGGCTTCTCTTCCCATCATGGGTTGCTCTTTAATTTATTGAGTTAATTTTGAGGTAATGGTAGGGGGCAGAGGCTTAGTTTTCCCAGTTGTCTCAATATCTTTTGTTTGAAGAGTCTCTTCCACCACCCCTGAAATGCCGCCTTTATCATAAATCTCATTCCACAGCCACACAAGAGGGAGCGTCTGTCCCCTCTCTGTCCATGTTTGTTCTGATTCCATACCACCGGACTATCTGTTTTTTTTTTTTTTTTTGAGTCTCGCTCTGTCCCCAGGGTACAGTAGAGTGGCACAATCTCAGCTCACTACAACCTCCACCTCCCGGATTCAAGCGACTCTCCTGCCTCAGCCTCCTGAGTACCTGGGATTAGGGGCCCCCCGCCACCATGCCCGGCTAATTTTTTGTATTTTTAGTAGAGGTGGAGTTTCACTATGTTGGCCACGCTGGTCTCGAACTCCTGACCTCAGGTGATCCACCTGCCTTGGCCTCCCAAAGTGCTGGGATTACAGGCATGAGCCACTGTGCCTGGCCTCACTGGACTACCTTTTTTTTTTTTTTTTGAGACAGACTTTCGCTCTTGTTGCCCCGGCTGGAGTGCGATGGCACGATATCAGCTCTTTGCAACCTCCACCTCCTGGGTTCAAGCGATTGTCCTGCCTCAGCCTCCCAAGTAGCTGGGACTACAGGCATGTGCCACCACGCCCAGCTAATTTTGTATTTTTATTAGATACGGGGTTTCTCCGTGTTGGTCAGGCTGGTCTCCAACTCCTGACCTCAGGCTATACACCCACCTTGGCCTCCCAAAGTGCTGGGATTACAGGCGTGAGCCACTGCACCTGGCCCCACTGGACTATCTTAATCACAGTTACATTCTAGCATATTCTGAGAGCCGGAGCACATTTTCTCTCATGGTTCTTTTACATAGTTTTCTTAAGTTATTCTAATGAGTACTGTCTTCTGTGTGAGCTCAATAAATACATTATGAAGGTCTGTTGAAGCAGAAAAGAAAACCCCATAGGAATTCTGGTGAGAATGACATTGTGTTTCAGGGTTACTTCATGTAGTAGGTTGAACAGTGCACCCCACCCCAAAGGTGGGGGTGGATTGTGCAGAACATGTAACATGTGACTTATTTGGAAAAAGGGTCTTTGTAGATATAACTAAACTAAGGATTTTTGAGATGGGATCATCCTGGATTAAGGGCCCTAAATCCAATGGCAAGTCCTTCTAGAAGAAGAAAGGAGAAGACACAGACATAGAGCAAAGAGAATGTGTGAAGACCAGAGATTAGGATGATGTAGCCCCAACCCAAGGAACTCCTCTGGCTGCTACCAGAGGCCTGGGACAGATTCTCCCTGGGAAACAGATTCTCCCTGCCAGACTTTGTATTAAGTCCCAGGTATACAACATTGTAATGGAAGTCTTAGCCAATGCAGTAAGACAAGAAAAAGAATTGCTATTAACATTGAAAAAAATGATATAACATTGCCATTATTCACAGATGATATAGTTACATATAAAGAAAATGAAATAAAACATGCAAATAAAGAGTAAATAATAAGTGCTTTCAGCAGGATTGCTGGATACTCATAGTCAAGCGAGGCATAACGATGTTTCTGTCAAGGATGGGCTGCATATAGGATGGTGGTGTCATGTGATTGTAATGGAGATGAAAAATTCTTACTGCCTCCTTACAGTCACAGCCATGGTAATGTTGTAGCGAAACACATTACTCACGTGTTTGTGGTGATGCTGGTGTAAGCAAACCTGTGCTACCAGTTGTATAAAATTCTAGCGCACACGGTTATGTGTACTACATGATAGTTGATCATTATAATAAATGATTATGTTACTGGCCATTTACTGTGTATATTTACTATACTATACTCTTTATTATTATTTCAGTGTGTACTCCTTCTACTTATATTTTTAAAAAGTTAACTGTGAAACAGCCTCAGGCTGGCCCTTCAGGTTTTCCAGAAGAAGGTATGAGTAGTATAGATGGTGACAGCTCCGTGTGTACTATTGCCTCGGAAGACTTTCCAGTGGGACAAGATATGGAGGTGGAAGACAGTGATATTGATGATCCTGACCCTGCGTAGGCCTAGGCTAAGGTGTGTGTTTATGTCTTGGTTTTTAATACAAAGTAAAGAAAATTTAATAGATAAAAGCTTATAGAATAAGGATATAAAGAAAAATATATATATATATTTTGAGATAGAGTTTTACTCTGTTACCCAGGCTGGAGTACAGTGGCATGATCTTGGCTCACTGTAATCTCCATCTCCTGGGCTCAAGTGATTCTCCTGCCTCAGCCTCCTGAGTAGCTGGGATTACAGATGCCCGCCACCACACCCGGCTAGTTTTTGTATTTTTAGTAGAGACGGGGTTTCACCATGTTGGCCAGGCTGGACTCAAACCCCTGACCTCAGGTGATCCACCTGTCTCGCCTCCCAAAGTGCTGGGATTATAGATGTGAGCCACTGTGCCTGGCCCAAGAAAATATTTTTGAACAGCTGTACAATGTGCGTTTTAAGCTAAGTGTTGTTACAAAAGAGTCAATTTTTTTTTTTTTTTTTTCTGAAACAGAGTCTCATTCTGTTGCCCAGGCTGAAGTGCAGAGTGCAGTGGTGCCATCTTGGCTCAGTGCAACCTCCACCTCCAGAGTTCAAGTGATTCTCCTGCCTCAGTCTCCCGAGTACTTAGGATTACAAGCATGCACCACGTCATCCAGCTAATTTTTATATTTTTAGTAGGGACAGGGTTTCACCATGTTGGTCAGGCTGGTCTTGAACTCCTGACCTCAGGTGATCCGCCCGCCTCGGCCTCCCAAAGTGCTGGGATTGCAGGCAGGAGCCACCATGCCCAGTCAATAAATTTTTTAAATTAAAAACTTTATTAAGTAAAAGTGTTGTGGTAAGCTGAGGTTAATTCATTATCAAATAAAGAAAAAAATATGTATTTTTTGAGATGGAATTTTCACTCATGTTGCCCAAGCTGGAGTGCAATGGCACGATCTCGGCTCACTGCAACCTCTGCCTCCCAGGTTCAAGCGATTCTCCTGCCTCAGCCTCCAAGTAGCTGGGACTGCAGGCGCCCACCACCATGCCCGGCTAAATGGGATTTCATTATGTTAGCCAGGCTGGTCTTGAACTCCTGACCTCAGGTGATCTGCCTACCTCGGCCTCCCAAAGTGCTGGGATTATAGGCGTGAGCCACTGCACCCGGCCAAGAAAAATCTTCTGAATAAATGTAGTGGAGCCTGAGTGTTCAGTGTTGCTGAAGTCCACAGCAGTGGCCTGAGTGTTCAGTGTTGCTGAAGTCTACAGGAGTGTACAGTCATGTGCTAGGCCTTCACATTCACTCACCACTCACCCACTTACCCAGGGCAACTTCCAGTCCTGAAAGCTTCATTCCTGGCAAGTACCCTATACAGGTGTACTGTTTTTAATTTTATACCATGTTCTCACTGTGCCTTTTCTATATTTAGATATGTTTAGATATACAAATATTTACCATTGTGTTACAGTTGCTTGCAGTACTCAGTACAGTAACATGCTGTACAGGTGTGTAGCCTAGAAGCAGTCGGTTATACCACAGCCTAGGTGTGTAGTGGGCTGTACCAGCTGGGTCTAAGCCTGGAAGCCGTTGGTTATACCACAGCCTAGGTGTGTAGTGGGCTGTACCAGCTAGGTCTAGCTGGGTTTGTCTAAGGACACTCTGTGATGTTCACCCAATGGTGAAGTCATCTAACAACGCATTTCTCAGAATGTTTTCCCCAGTCTTTAAGTGATGCATGATTGTACTATTTTTAAAAATGTGTTTCTGTGTGCTGGCAATAAATGAAAAGTGAAATATATAACCTACAATAGTATAAAGAGATAACATACCCAAGAATAAATCTAATGAAAGATGAGCAGAACACCATAAAATGTTACTCAGAGAGATTCAGGGCTGGGCACAGTGGCTCATGTCTGTAATCCCAATACTTTGGGAAGCTGAGGCTGGTGGACCACTTGAGGTCAGTAGTTCAAGACCAGCCTGGCCAACATGGTGAAACCTCCGTCTCTACTAAAAATACAAAAATTAGCCAGGTGTGGTGGTGCGTGCCTGTAATCCTGGCTACTCTGGAAGCTGAGGCACGAGAGTTGCTTGAGCCTGGGAGGCAGAGGTTACAGTGAGCCTAGATCATACCACTGCATTCCAGCCTGGGCGACGGAATGAAACTACATCTCAAAACAAAATAAATTAAGAAGGACTTAAACAAATGGAGGGCTTAACCATGTTTATGGATTAGAAGACTCAATGTTATAAAGATATCATTTCTCCCCAGATTGGTCTGTAGATTCAGTGCAGTACTAATCAAATTGGTATGGAATAATTTAGAGGAAGTTGAAAACAATTGGCAATCTGATGCTAAGATTTATCTGTAAATAAAATTGGCTGAGAATAGCCAAGGCCATTTTGAGGAAGAGCCGAGGTAGGAGGACTTGGTTGGCTGGATGTCAAGACTTGTTATAGAGCCACTGTAATTAGGAGAGTGTGTCATTAAGAGTGGCCAAGGATAGCCAGATAGGCCAGCGGAATGGAAGAGAGAGTCCAAAAAACAGGTTCAACATATTTAACAGTGTAGCCAGTCAAGTCACAAGGAATGAAGAAATCATAGAGCTGAATTGTCCTCCAGGAGGGTAGATTCTGTATCTGCCTTTTTTTCTGAATCTGTTTCATTCTTAATATTATTTTTTGATCTGTTTTCTGGTTTACTAGCTTTCTTAGCTGGGTACAATCTCATCTGTTGAGTTTTTCTTTTTGATTATTGTGTTATTTGGTTCTAGATGGACTCTGACCTGCCATGCTCTTTTCTGTGGTTATCTGGTTGCTAATTGTACTAGTCTGTTCTCAGACATACCTGAGACTGGGTAATTTATAAAGAAAAATGATTTCATTGACTCACAGTTCCACATGGCTGGGGAGGCCTCATAATCATGGTGAAAAGCAAAGGAGGAGCAAAGTCACGTCTTACATGGTGGCAGGCATGAGAGAGCTTGTACAGGGGAACTCCTCTATGAAAACGTCAGATCTCATGAGACTTCTTCACTATCATGAGAATGGCGCAGAAAAGACCTGCCCCCATAATTCAGTTACCTCCCACTGGGTCCCTGCCACGACACGTGGGAATCATGGGAGCTACAATTCAAGAAGAGATTTCGGTGGGGACACAGTCAAACCATATCACTAATGAAATTTTAATCTTTTTTTCTTTTTTTTTTTTTTTGAGATGGAGTCTCGTTCTGTCCCCCAGGTTGGAGTGCAGTGGCACGATGTTGGCTCACTGCAACCTTTGCCTCCCAGATTCAAGCGATTCTCCTACCTCAGCCACCCAGGTAGCTGGGATTACAGTGCCCGCCACCACACCCAGCTAATTTTTGTGTTTTTAGTAGAGACGGGGTTTCACCATGTTTGACAGGCTGGTCTTGGACTCCTGATCTCAGGTGATCCACCTGCCTCGGCCTCCCAAAGTGCTGGGATTACAGGCATGAGCCACCCCAGGCCAAAATTTTCAATCTTGTCTTTTATTTGTCTGAACATGGTGAGAGCAGCAGTTCTCTGTGTTTTTATAATGTCATTGTTTTTATAACTCCTCTGTGGTTTCCTGTTCTTGCAGTGTCTGTTGATTTTCATTCAGGTTGTCTTGTTGACTTGTATGCCTGGTTATTTTATGTGCTGGACAACATTGCGTTATCATAATAGTAGGAGGAACATGGGGCCTAGGATGCTGTTGTCTTCCTCTAGAGAGATTTGTGTTGGGTTCTGTCGGGTCAGAGTTACTAGCTATCTGAGGTCACCATCATCTATCAGGAATTGACTGCTTGACCAGCAGTGGCTAGCAAATATCAGATCCAGCATGAGCTGTGGTCAGGGGTGCATCAATGCCTGGTCCTTGGTGGGTGCCAGGGACATGGAGGTTCTCTGTGTACTGCTGCTCCTCACCCCTTCTCACAAGAATGTGCTGTTTCTCAGCTGGTGGATGTAACCGTCATTGATCACGTTGCTTCCATGGGAAATGTGATCTGAGTTGCAGAATTTTACAACGTGTTTGTGAATGGGAGCTTCCTGCAGGCTTGTTCTGGGGACGTGGATGCAGAATATTTGCTGAGTTACACGTATTGATAGCCTGTTAGCCAATGAAATAGCCTGTGGGCCTAGGAACTTTCCAGCCAAATAGGATCTTTACTCTTCCTAACATACTTAGAAGAGATTTGCTAGGAGTATTAGAGCCTGTGTCACTGTGTAGAATCAGAAAATAGAAATAGACTCACTGTGATGCCATCCATGACTTCCCCCCCTTTTTTTTGAGACAGGAGGTCACTCTGTCACCCAGGCTGAAGTGCAATGACGTGAGCATGGTTCACTGCAGCCTCGACCTCCAGTGCTCAAGTGATCCTCCCACCTCAGCCTTCCAAGTAGCTAGGACTACAGGTGTGCGCCACCATGCCTGGCTCATTAAACTTTTTTTATTTATTCTACTGTTTCACTATGTTGGCCAGGCTTGTCTCGAACTCCTGACCTCAGGTGATCTGCCCTCTTTGGCCTCCCAAAGTGTTAGGATTGTAGGCGTGAGCCACCGTGCCCAGCTGGGTCACTGCTCCTTTCTATGGGGGCTCAGTGGCGCTTCCCCAACCCATGGAGCCCTGCACCCGATGGGTGAGGGCCCTGAACGGTGTTCGCTTGTGGTTCCTGCGGACACCTGGGCACCTAGATGTCAGAGATCACCTCCCTGCCCATTTGTCACCGTCCCTGAACAGGCTCTGGGGACCAATAAACTTCTAGTAGAGCAGCCACCAGGACTTCACACTCCCTGTGGGCGAGAGAGAAGCTCACAAAGAAGAGGTGAGGACAGTGCTTCACAGGCCCCCACTGGCTTCAAGCAGGGTTTGGCTTACTCTAGCCGTTTTTGTTTTTATTTTTTGAGTCAGAATCTTTTTCTGCTGCCCAGGCTGGAGTCCAGTGGTGCCATCACGGCTCACTGCAGCCTCCAACTCCTGGGCTCGACTGGTCTTCCTGCCTCAGCCTCCCAAATAGCTGGGACCACAAGTGTGAGCCAGCATGCCTGGCTAATTTTTTAACTTTTATTTTTTGTAGAGATAGGATCTGGCTATGTTGCCCAGGCTTATCTGGAATTCCCAGCCTCAAGCGATCTTCCCATCTCGGTTTCCCAAAGCACTGGGATTATAGACACGTGCTTGGCTTAGTCTGTTCTCTTACATACTTTTTCTCTCCTAGAGAAATATTAAATGTTTTCCGTGCTCTTTTTGTCTACCTTCTAATATTTCGTCCTGTTACCTAGAGCCTGTTTTATTTTTTGAGACGGAGAGTCACTGTCGCCCAGGCTGGAGTACAGTGGCGTGATCTTGGCTCATTGCAACCTCCACCTTCCTCCTGGGTTTCGGCTGGGCACGGTGGATCTTGCCTCAAGTGATTCTCCTGCCTCAGCCTCCCAAGTAGCTGGGATTACTTACACGCCCAGCTAATTTTTGTTATTTTTAGTAGAGACGGGGTTTCACCGTGTTGGCCAGGCTGGTCTTGAACTCCTGACTTCAGGTGATCTGCCTGCCTCAGCCTCCCAAAGTGCTGGGTTTACAGGTGTGAGCCACTGCGCCCGGCCCCAAGAACCTGTTTCTAATCTGGAAGAATAGATATCCAGGTGAGAATAACACAAGTTATCAGTTTTTAAAATGAAGGGGTACATTTTTATGGAAAAGAAAAAGGAGGTAATTTTTGTCCCTGGTTGAAAATTAGGCCAGAAAGATTTTGTGCTGGGAATTAAAGCAGGACTGTGTATCAGTGTCCCCCTTGTTGTTAGTGTACGTAGATAAGAAACACATAACTGAGACCACTGAAGGCTGACATGTTTTGAAGGAGAATTTTACAGTGAGACGTGGAACTTGCGTTTTGAAATGAGACTAGCCTGCGAACGTGGAGATCTTCTGTCTGGTAGCATCTGGTATGTTGGCCGACTTCATCCCTGGAGGAATGACTGAGCCTGCAGACCTGCTGGAGCCTGGGAAGCAGCCCCGAGGGAACGTCCTGCTTCTGCTGTTACAGGTCACAGCACCCTGACCGTTGCCTTCTCGTGACAGTTGGTTCCTTGTGTGTCTTAGCTCAGCCTCACCCAGCCTTTTGCTGGGCACACATGAGGTACTGGTAAAACAGACGTCACTTACCTGAAAATATTAAAAAGAATAGAGAGGTGGGGCACGGTGGCTCACGCCTATAATCCCTGCACTTCGGGAGGCTGAGGCAGGTGGATCACCCGAGGTCAGGAGTTCGAGACCAGCCTGGCCAACATGGTGAAACCCCATCTCTACCAAAAATAGAAAAATTAGCCGGGCGTGGTGGCGCATGCCTATAATCCCAGCTACTTGGGAGGCTGAGGCAGGAGAATTGCTTGAACTCAGGAGGTGGACGTTGCAGTTAGCCGAGATTGCGCCACTGCACTCCAGCCTGGGTGACAGAGTGAGACCCTGTCAAAAAAAAAAAAAAAAAAAAAAAAAAAAGAATAGAGACTTTAAATGTATGTTTCCTTTCTGCTAGTTCACAAGAAAAACTTTTAAAAAGTTAGTTTCTGGCTGGATTTCTTTAGTACAGTGGCACTCAGATGGGGCTGCTTTTCCCCCTAGGAGACATGTGGCCTTGTCTGTAGATGTTTTGGTTGTCACAGTATGGAGGGCGGAGCTACTGGTGTCTGGTAGGTGGAGGTGGGGGGGATGCTGCTCCGTGCTCCGGTGTGCACGGGACAGCCCCACACAGCAGAGAATGATCCCATACGCCATGTCCAAGGGCCCGGGGTGAAGAAGCTGCCTCCGGAGACCTGGCGAGCATGGATGTTGTGGGGCCCTCCCTGTGCGGGCGTCTCCTGACTCCCGAGGTGCTGAACTTGTAGGGGAACACAATCCCCTGCCTGCGGGTGCAGAGGCAGCCCTCAGGTGGCCTTGGGCAAGTCGCTGGACATCCGGATCCTCTGAGGCCTGGAAAATGACACTTGGCCATTGGGACTGCCTGGAGGATCAGGGTGCAGCACTTGCAGCAGCCCCAGGCCAGCTGGGTGCCTGATGGTGGGTGCGGTTGTCCACAAGAGTGGCAAAACCAGAAACTCACTCTGTGCCTCAGGACGGGTCACTGTGGTGGCTGCAGGAGTTGGTTTTGTAGATTTTTCTGGGATTTTTAAGTGTCTCTCCACAGCCAGCACCTTCCTGGGTCTGCAGCTGTGGCGCTCGCAGCCATGCCTGAGGGAGACTCTGCGATGCTCACTCTGCTTAGAACATTTCCCTCCCAGGTCCTGCTTGAAAAGTAGGTTTTGGTTGTCTCATCCCAACACTTTGGGAGGCCGAGGTGGATGGATCGCCTGAGGTCAGGAGTTCGAGACCAGCCTGACCAACGTGGTAAAATCCCGTCTCTACTAAAAATACAAAAATTAGCCGGACGAGATGGTGGGCGCCTGTAGTCCCAGCTACTCAGGAGGCTGAGGGAGGAGAATTGGTGAACTCAGGAGGCAGAAGTTGGAGGGAGCCAAGATTGCGCCACTGCACTCCAGCCTCGGTGACAGAGCGAGGCTGTCTCAGAAATAAAAATGAAATAAAATAAAATAAAATAAAATAAAAATAAAACCTCTCCAGGTGACCCTGGGGAATCCCTCTCTTGGCTCCTGTCTCCTGAGATGGAAATTAGAGGGCAGGACCCTGTGTGTCTGAGTGTGTCTTGTGGCTGGAGGAGATGAGGACCCACGCACTCCAGGTCGATGTGCCATGTCAACATGTGTGCACTTTGCCCTTGGGAACGTTGGTTCTCAGAAGGCAGCTCGCTGGGTCTCTGTGCAGCCCTGTGGGGTGGCCACGGCAGGTGTTCCCCCTGCGGGGGCGGATGCTGAGATGGCCAGGAGGATGCTTTCTCACTAACCAGGCTGGGCAGCACATCCGGACCTGGTAGTTTACTGTCCTTGGAACCTGGAGGCCACAGAGTGCAGGAAAGATGGCCTTTTTTTTTTTTTTTTTTTTTGAGACGGTGTCTCGCTCTGTCGTCCAGGCTGGAGTGCAGTGGCCAGATCTCAGTTCACTGCAAACTCCGCCTCCCAGGTTCACACCATTCTCCTGCCTCAGCCTCCCCAGTAGCTGGGACTACAGGGGCCGCCACCTCACCCGGCTAGTTTTTTGTATTTTTTTTAGTAGAGACGGGGTTTCACCGTGTTAGCCAGGATGGTCTTGATCTCCTGACCTCGTGATCCGCCCATCTTGGCCTCCCAAAGTGCTGGGATTACAGGCTTGAGCCACCGCGCCCGGCCTGGGCTTTTTTTTGGGGGGAAGGAGTCTTAATCTGTTGCCAGGCTGGTGGTGACGGGTTAATAGTCAAAAGCACCCTTGTCAGAGAGCATGGCATCCACCTGCCCTGCTGAGCCAGGGGGAAGGTGCCCCAGGACAGTGACCGGCTGGCAGTTTTGGTTGTGATGAGGAATTGGGGATGAGAGCAGTTGGTTGGCTTAGCATTCCAAGCAGAGGAAGAGCACTTCCCTATCCCCAAGCCCGGTTCCAGACGGGAAATAATCATGCATTTGGAAGAGCTGAATTGCAGTTATTCTCTAGGTTAGTCTGGGTGACCAGCAGGAAGGTGGCCCTGCCCTGCAGTGGGGTGTGGGTGTGTCTGGGGGTCTGAGCTGACACGTCCCTTCCTGCCACAGTGACCCCAACTGCTGCATGCTCAAAAGGGCAGGGCTGTGGCACCGGAGTGGTCACTGCTGTGCAGTAGAAACTGCTGCTTCTGGGGACTTTCCACTGTGGCGCCAGGGGTACATTTGTTCTTTTTGTGTCCCTCAGCCAGGCCTGTGTGACTTTTCTCTGGCCTGTGCTGGGTCCTGCCTTGATGTGGGTTCAAGCCGTGTTCCCGCTGAACCGTCCCACTGAGCTCACCGGCATGCATGCCTAGGTACACGCTTCATGGCACTATGGTGGCCTTCTGTGCCGCACTTGCTGGCTGTAGGCGAATAGGACAGCTGCAGGCTTAGGAGCAGGAAGGGCTCCGCTCCTTAGCGGGACTCTCATCCCCCAAGACCATCCCCCTGTCCCCAAGAGGGCAGGGCTTCCCTTGTAGCACTGGCTCCGGGGACTATCCAGGGGGCACCTGTACCTCCCACTGTCATGAGTTTCAGTGAGACAATAGGATGGATGCCAGCCTTGAGCAGGTGCTGACCACAGCTGCTTCCTGCTGTCACCCCACTGCTGTCCACCTGCAGAGACCTCCCCTGAAACTGAGGTACAGGGCAGGCCTCTCCCTGTGCCTCCATTGGCACTTGACACCCCTCCCCCATACCCCCATCAGCTGGTCCTGTCAGCACCCCGGACATCCCTCCCCACACCCCCATCAGCTGGGTGCCCCTCCCATATACCCCCAGTAACTAGACACCCCTCCCCCACCAGCTGGACACCCCTCCCATATATACCCCCATTAGCTGGACACCCGTCCCCACACCCCCATCAGCTGGACGCCCCTCCCCCACAACCTCATCAGCTGGATGCCCCTCCCCCACAATCCCCAGTAGCACCCTGGACTCTCCTCTTCCCAACCCCTTCAGAACCTTGGATACCCTTCCCTCTACTCCTGTCAGTATCCTGGACTCCCCCACCCCAGACACCCCACACCTGCACCCTGGACTCCGCTTCCCCACACCCCCCACCTGCACCCTGGACTCCCCTCCCCTGCACCCCCCACCTGGACTTCCCTCCCCCATAGGGCTTACCATGCTAATTGGTCCCATTTGTCTTTTCCACCAGGCCAAGGACACCTTGAGGGCAGGACTGTGGTTTTTCCCTCTTGGCATCCCTAGATCTCAGCCTTGCACACACACGGCCCACAAACGTTTGTTGAATTAATGAGTGACGGCAATTTTAATTAGAGTTTCTTTGAGTTTAGGTTGCAGATTAGAATCTTTAAAAAGATATTGTACCAAATAATTTTTGACTATGAATGAATTGCAAACATCTCAGCTGCAGTAATTAGTATAAGAACTGAAATCCTCTTTCAGGACCCTTGGGGTCCTCTAAGAGGGAAATCCAGTTTGTTACTTGTAAGTCATCTCTTAATCATGTAATAGCAGGATATGTGATATTAGCGTCAGCTCTTCCATCTGTCCAGGCCTGAGCCAAAGACGCCATGGGAGGAATTTGGAGCTGCGGTTCTTGAGACCTTGGGTATGTGGAAGTGGGCGTGGGAGTGGGAGTGAGGGCAGGAAGTGGAGGGGGGCAGGGGGCGGGACCAGACACACAGTAGGTGCTCAGTAAACTTGTAATGAGTGGGGAGCAGGGGCCAGAACAGAAACTGTTGGAGAGAGGTGGGGGAATATGGGCCTGGAGGCATCTCAGAAGACATTCTGTGTGAATATGTCCTGATGCATGACTTTATTTTTATTTTTTTGTTTTGAGATGGAGTCTTGCTGTGTCGCCCAGGCTGGAGTGCAGTGGCACGATCTCTGCTCACTGCAGCCTCCACCTACCGGGTTCAAGGATGCTAACACACACACTTTCTCCTGCTGCAGCCTCCCGAGTAGCTGGGATTACAGGTGTGTGCCACCATGCCTGGCTAATTTTTGTATTTTTAGTAGAGAGGGGGTTTCACTATGTTGGCAGGCTGGTCTCCAACTCCTGACCTCAGGTGATCCACCTGCCTTGGCCTCCCAAAGTACTGGGATTACAGGCATGAGCCCCTGCGTCCAGCCTTTATTTTTTTGAGACAGAGTCTCAGTCTGTCGCCCAGGCCGGAGTACAGGGGCATGATCTTGGCTCACTGCAGCCTCTGCCTTCCGGACTCAAAGAATTCTCATGCCTCAGTCTCCCGAGTAGCTGGGATTACAGGCACCCACCACCATGCCTGGCTAATTTTTGTATTTTTACTAGAGATGGGGTTTCACCATGTTGACCAAGCTGGTCTCGAATTCCTGGCCTCAAGTGATCCGCCCGCCTCACCTCCCAAAGTGCTGGGATTCCAGGCGTGAGCCACCGCACCCAGCCTTGATGCGTACCTGAAAGGTTAGAGCATGTTAAGAGTAGATTAGTTTGGACCGTGACACGTGTCACTGTCATAGACAAACGACACAAGCAAGACATGATGACCAAAACTGGTTCACGTTTGCAGAACGGGTTCTCTTTCTCCCTCTGCGGGCTCCGATGGTTCCAGGGCACCCATTTCCCCAGACTGTGGGAGGCGCTGTGCAGAACCTGAGCGTCAACGGTCCCCGCCACACAAGCTCCGCAGGGCGCAGACAGCGCATGTGTGGATGGAGAGGTGCATGGAGCCTGCTGGCCACCTGTCTTGGAGATGAGCTCTTTGCTCCTTGGCAATTTGGTGATGCTCAGGCATGGGATGTGTGATGAGCAGGGAGGTGTCAGCCAGCCAGACTTTATTTTCAGCTTTACTTGCAATGTGCACCTCTCTCCCAGCTCCTCCATAATGAGCCAGACAGAAGCTGCCTGGCGGCCCCGCGTGCAGCCTGGCGGCCCCACGTGCAGCCTCCCGGCACATGGGCCTCCTTCCGTCCAAGTGGAGCTTTGAGTCTTTGCTTGAATCTTCTTACTCACTGGCTTCAGAATAGGCATCCGACTCATTAGCTTCAGGGAGAAGGAGTTGGGCGGGGGCCACTCACAAAGGCCTGGGAAGAGGAACCAGCGCCAGGGTCAGGATGGAGGGCTCGTCTTCTAGCAGAACCCATGTGAGGTGAGAGCTTTTATTTCAGTCTTTGAATACTGGAAATGAATCTCACCATCTGGAGGTGGCAGGGGAGAGGGGCCTGAAAGAAGTAAATTAAAATACTCAACTACAGAAAAACATCGGAGAAAAAAATCAAGACAAAAGCAAGGATGCTAACACACACACTTTCTCTGTTGGCTAAAACGGCGTTTTCACGGGGAGGCCTGCGTCGTCTTTCTCTCAGGTTTCTTCCACGAGAGCCTCTAGTTAATCATCTAAAACCACCCTTCTAATGTCATGCTGAATCAGTCTCTTGAAATTTAGGACTGGAATTTTCTCAGCAAATATTTAACTAGAAAAACGAAATCCCGGCTTTTCTGTTCTCAGCAGTTTCGATGCAAGTTGCAAATTAAGAGACGTCTGGGCCAATATTTGATCTTTTCCCCCAAAGAAAATGATCTGCTTGCCATTCACTAAATTGGAGGGAGGGATCCCCGGAAGTAACAAGGATGGTCTCCTTGCTCTTGGAGGGGGACTTCGGTAGTGTTTGGAGACCTCAGGCAGCAGCCAGACCTCCCCAGCACCTGGGCGGGATCCCTGTGAGCGCTGACTCCAGCAACTCTGATGGGCACGGGGTCTCTGGGGCAGAAGCCTCATGCCCAGCCAAAACAGGTGCTGCAGTGAGTGGGCGAGGTAGCCCTCATGGTATATGAGCACAGCTGTCCCTTGCTAGGCTGTCCCAGGCTGCCCCCAGTTCTAACTTGAGGACCTAACCCCACGAGGGGTCAGTGGCTTAATATAGCCTCTCCATGGTGTTTGCATTTCGAAAGAGGTCTCTGTGAAATTATTCTGGAAGGGATTTCAGGGCCCCTGAGTGGGGATACATTTCAGGGCTAGGAGGAGTGGCTCCTCCAAGTTCCTGGCAGATGCTGCACCCTGCATTTCTGGGGAGGGCTGGGCCTGAGGCAGCTGCCGCCAGGGGCTGGGCTGGGCTGAGCTGGTGGAAGGTGGGACTCTGTCTCCTGCAGGACCCTCCCAGTGGTCTTGCTTGGGACTGAACAGCTGGGGCTGGTGGGCCCTGTGGATGCCACGTTTACTGGTGCCCAGTTCAGACCTTGGACCTGTCCCCACCATTGTAATGGCTTTCCCCAGCGGCTCCCCTTCTCTTGCCCTGTACCCCTGGATTTCTGGGCGGAAGGCCTGGGGCGTTCTTCCCTACAGGTGAGTCTGAGAGCCAGGGTGGAGTGTGGGAGCTCGTGGGAGCCTGAGAATGTTCTGTGCTCAGTGAAATTGACAGTTGTGCTCCTTTACCTGGAGGCAAGGGATATGGCATCTGAGCTTGTTGGTGCCAGTGCCTTTGTTGTTACACCTTTGCTCTTAAATAGGTACAAATTATTGGTATTAGAGAGCCTTGCAGCTCCATATCCTCATTAAGCCTCTGCAGTTAATAATTATTTTTCTCTCTGAAAGTGTTGGTGTGAAAGAGCTGAGTAGACACGTGGAGACTGCAGGCCTCACTCTACCTTGGCAGGAAGATGGCGACCTGCACCCCCAACAGACAGCTGTGTGTCCTGGGCACAGTTCCTGAGCCTCTCTGGGCCCCACGTCTCTTGTCACTGGGGTAGCAGAATCTGCTCTGCCTCCCTGGGTAGTTGGAGAGGCAATAGCAGATACTGAGAGCAAAGACTTACGTAGCTCTTGCAATCCTCAGTGGTCTCCAGGAGGTGGGAAATCCAGTTACCCGGTTTTAATGATGAGGAAACCAAAGCACATACAGGTTAAGTGACTTGCCCAAGGTCACAGAGGAAGTGGGTGGCAGAGTGGGATTGTCAGGGAAAGCACCTTGAACGGAAAACCTGTGGGCTGCCACTGCACTCCAGCCTGGGTGACAGAGCGAGACTCCATCTCAAAAAAAAAAAAAAGTCAGGAAGAGCATGTTTCCATGAAGAGGGTGTGCTCAACTGTGAGGACCACGCCCTAGACACCCAGTGAGGCAGGTCTCATAGTTTGTGGCTTATGTTAATGTCTCATCATTAATTTTTTAATAAGGTTCTTTTTAAAGTCCTTGTTTTTAATGTAATCAAAATCATAGTTTTTTTCCTTTATGATAGTGTTTTGTATGTCATGTTTAAGAATTGCTTACCTATCTCAAGATCGTAAACATGATTTTGAATGATCTTTGCTAAAATAGGCTTTGCCTTTCCTGTGTAAGTCCTTAGTTCACCTGGAATTGATGTTTGTGCTTGGTGTGAGGTAGGGATCTAGTTTCACTTTGTCTGCCATGTAGACAGCTGAGTGGCTTGGGACCATGTGTGGGAATGCTTCTCTTTCCCGGTTGCCAACTCTGTTGTGTATGTGTGTGGACCTGTTTCTGGGCTCCATCTTCTGTCTGTTGGTCTGTTGGTCTGCTCCATGCCAGCACTCCTTTGTCTATATGTTGTAAGTCCTGACATCAGATAGAGCTTGTTCCCCTCCCCTGTTCTCCAGGGATGCCTTGGCTATTCTTGACCTATTGGTCTTCTGTAGAGATTAGAGAATCATCTTGTGAGTTCCCTGTGAAGGACCCTGTAGATAATTTTTTTTTTTTTTTTTTTTTTTTTTTTGATGGGGTCTTGTTCTGTCACCCAGGCTGGAGTGCAGTGGTGCAAGCTCAGCTCACTGCAACCTCTGCCCCCTGGGTTCAAGTGATTCTCGTGCCTCAGCC
Organism: Theropithecus gelada; assembly: GCF_003255815.1. Lineage (NCBI taxonomy): Eukaryota > Metazoa > Chordata > Mammalia > Primates > Cercopithecidae > Theropithecus > Theropithecus gelada. Next base: position 4,111,101 of record NC_037678.1, read on the forward strand.
TTTTAAGTAGCTGAGTTTACAGGCGTGTGCAATCCCCGCTCTGCCACCCACTTCCTCTGTGACCTTGGGCAAGTCACTTAACCTCTATGTGCTTTGGTTTCCTCATCAGTAAAACTGGGTGATTGGATTTCCTGCCTCCTGGAGTCCCCTGAGGATTGCAAGAGCTATGTAAGTCTTTGTTCTCATTATCTGCTATTGCCTCTCCAACTACCCAGGGAGGCAGAGCAGATTCTGCTGTGGCTCATGGCCCTTCCTCTATCTTCAGGGCCAGCAGCATAGAATCCCTTGACTTCCTCCGTCCCCATAAGCTCTTTCTTCCACTATTCCTCCCTTCTCTGCTTTTAAGGATCCTGTGGCCACACTGGGCTCACCCAGATCCTCCAGGATACTCTCTTGGGTTAAGGTCACTGGTGAGCCACCGTACCCCTGTGCCATGTGGCATAACACTGTACCCCTGGGGATTGAGACATGGACCTCTTCTCGGGAGGTGAGGGGGAGACATTGTTTTGTCTACCACACGTGGCCATGGCCAAGATTTATAAAAGTCAGCTGGGTGCAGTAGCTCATGTCTATAATCCCAACACTTTGGGAGGCAGAGGCTAGTGGATCACCTGAGCTCAGAAGTTTGAGACCAGCCTGTCCAACATGGCGAAACCCCATCTCTACTAAAAATACAAAAATTAGCCAGGCGTGGTGGCACATGCCTGTAATCCTAGCTACCTGAGAAGCTGAGGTAGGAGAATCGCTTGAACCCAGGAGGCGGAGGCTGCAGTGAGTTGAGATCATGCTACTGCACTCCAGCCTAGGCAAGAGTGAGACTCCGTCTCAAAAAAAAAAAAAAAAAAAAAAAAATTTATAAAAGTCCAAGTAACTGGGGCAGCATGGGGTCGCCATGGTGGAGCTGCAGCAGCTGCAGGTGCAGGAGGCAGTGGACTCCATGGTGAAGAGTCCGGAGGGAGAGAGCATCTGGAAGATACAGGGTTTCATGTTCCAGTGCAGCACCAGCTGTTGTGAGGACAGTCAGGCCTCCATGCAGCAGGTGCACCAGTACATTAAGTGCTGCCATGTGCCCCTGGCTCAAGCCCAGGCTTTGGTCACCAGTGAGTTGGAGAAGTTCCAGGACCGCCTGGTCCGGTGTACCATGCGTTGCAACGACAAAGCCAAATATTCAATAGATGCTGGGAGTAAGGAGCTTCAGGTGAAGCAGAAGCTGGATGGTTGTGTGACCAAGTGTGTGCATGACCACATGCACCTCATCCCAACTATGACCGAGAAGATGAAACAAGCTCTCTCATCCATTGGGAAATAAAAGTTTTTGCCAGTGGCCATCGGGGCCAAGGACAAAAGGAATTGGGAATTTTAGTCTTTTTTTTTTTCCCGAGACATAGTCTTGCTCTTTTGCCCAGGCTGGAGTGCAATGGCATGATCTCAGCTCACTGCAACCTCCGCCTCCCAGTTTCAAGCTGTTCTTCTGCCTCAGCCTTCTGAGTGGCTGGGACTACAGGCATGCACCACCATGTCCAACTAATTTTTGTATTTTTAGTAGAGACGGGGTTTCACCATGTTGGTCAGGCTGGTCTCAAACTCCTGACCTCGTGATCCACCTGCCTTGGCCTCCCAAAGTGCTGGGATTACAGGCATGAGCCACTGGACCTGGCCGGAATTTTAGTCTTTTGAGCAAAGTTTATGAATGAAGAAATGAAGGATGGCCGTAAGTGTAAGGCTTATGTCACTTGCCTCTGGACACTGGTTCTTTTATGTTTTAGTCCTAAAAAATGAAATGGAAAAAAGTGGTGCTAAATTGGGTCAGAGACATGACAGGAGAGTTTTAGAGCTTATATTTCCTGGGCCAGTGCTTGTCCTGGCAGTAAGGATCTCCCCTGTAACAAGCCAGAGCCCTCCAAGGTACTGGACTCTTCTTACTACACAGGTACCAACAGGCTGGCAGGTTAGAGTTGGTGGAGTTTGAGGAGAGATATTTCCTCTTTGTTGCCAACATCCTGTTTACCAGGAGTGTCTCCACATCATTTGCCATAAGCTGTGAAACAAAATCCATGAGGTCATTCACTTAGAAGGAAAAAAAGTTTTCTGTGTCTTTGTTTTCCTGGTTTTGTGTAATTTACACAAGGTCATACAAGTTGATTTTAAGATGTGGAATTGGGAGGGAGACTCGTTTGGATACGAACCTTGAAAGGTTCCAGCTGGGCGCGGTGGCTCACGCCTATAATCCCAGCACTTTGGGAGGCCAAGGTGGGCAAATCACGAGGTCAGGAGATCGAGACCATCCTGGCTAACACAGCGAAACCCCGTTTCTATTAAAAATACAAAAAGAAATTAGCCAGGTGTGGTGGCGGGCGCCTGTAGTCCCAGCTACTCGGGAGCCTGAGGCAGGAGAATGGCGTGAACCGGGAGGCGGAGCTTGCGGTGAGCTGAGATGGTGCCACTGCACTCTAGCCTGGGCGACAGAGTGAAACTCTGTCTCAAAAAAAAAAACAACAAAAAAGAACTTTGAAAGGTTCCTTGTGGATCCCCATTTCTGGTCATCAGGATGTGGATGTACATTTCTTAAAATTATGACGTCTGCATCTTTCAGCCTGGAGACCATGCAAAAACATGAGAGGCGATGACACACTAATTATGGGAAGCAGGATTACTGGCTGATGGGCCCTGAGGCTGTATATAGCAAAATGACAGGACAATCTTTGCAGTAACACTTTGCCCATGAAGAGAAGGGGGTTTTGATTGTGATATATACTGGTATATAGGAGTGAACAGTAAAAGAGGAGCATTTGGCTACTTGATTATAACAGAGTTATGAAGTACTGGATTTGGAAAAACCTGGTTTTTATAGAACAGATGGAATGAAGACCTAACCCTAGCATTGCCTACTTAGCCCTCTGAATTAACAGAGTCCAGTCGAGACAAACCCCTGGCAACAGGAAATTCAAGGGAGAAAAAGGAAGCGACTTGGGCTAGGATGAGCTGACTCCCTGAGAGCAAAGGAGAGGCAGCCTCCATTACCAAATGCCATTTCTGCCTGGGGCTTTCGTAGCTTGCAGTGTTCCTGCCCCGGCATGGCACCTTATTGTTTTGATAGCAACCTCATTGTATTTTCACCAGCTTATTACTTGAAATGATAAGACAACCTGTCCATTTGCTGTTTCCCGGCTGTGATATATTTTCCTAGTGATTTGGCTTTAAAAATAAATAAGGTGTAATTTTCTACGCCCCCCCACCAAAAACAAAGTCCAGATAACCACAGAAAGTCTCAGCTCACTATCCGTGGCCCCTGGAACCCGGCATCTCCTGCCCAGTTGTGGTCTCTGACTCCGTGATGACCTCGCGGGGGACATGGCTGCAGTGCCGGTTCAGACACCACGGGAAGCTTTTTCCCAAAGACGAGGCGTCTGCTTGAGGCACATGTGCAGTGGCAGGGGCCAGGGCAGGGCCCAGACAGTTTTCCCCTGGCAGCCGCTGCAGCCTTTCTGCACAGGAGGGCCTTCGGGCTCAGGGATAGGAGCGGCTTGACGCCAAAAAAACAAAAAAACCAAAACAGGCTTGTTGGTCACTCAGCATCTCCCCACGGGAGTTCCTGGCACTCCCCAACAAGGGGTTCCTGAACAAGGGTTCAGACATTTGGATTCCTGTTCAGCAAACAAATGTCTTCAGATTGTTCTGTGAGGACTTGAAGCAAAGCAGAGACAACGGAAGGTCCCTGATAAACTCCAGGTGTTTGATCCCTGTCCCTAGAGATGAGTCAGCATTTCAGAGGCACTGCTGACAAGCATGGGGGTCGGTACAGACCTGAGTCCAGCAGGTCATGTTGGAGAGAGAGAAGCTCCCAGGATTCAGCAAAACTCTGGGAGCATCTGTCGGCAGATGCTGCACCAGCCGCAGGTGTGAGTGTGCGGGAGTCTGGGCGGGCAACAAGAGGAGGAAGATGGAGAGAATGGCACAGGGACACGCAGAGGGAGGCTGAGGGTCACCTGCTGCTCTGGCCACTGAGGTGACTGGATGAGGAGTGTAGCTGGGTGCTGGATGACACTTTTAGACCTGGAGCCTGGAATGTTCCAGACTGGCCCTGGTCGTTCCTGACTCCCTGGGCCTGCGGTGAGCAGTGGCTGAAAAACCTGAGAGCTCTGAGCAGGACCTGCTGCAGGGCTGGGTTGGGCTGGTTGCTGTGTCTGCTAAAACATCTCATCTTCAGCTGGGCGCAGTGGCTCACACCTATAATCCCAGCGCTTTGGGAGGCCGAGGTGGGTGGATCACAAGGTCAGGAGTTCAAGACCAGCCTGGCTCTACCAAAAATACAAAACAACAACAAAAAAATTAGCTGGGCATGGTGGCTGGCGCCTGTAATCCCAGTTACTAGGGAGGCTAAGGCAGGAGAATCGCTTGAACCTGGGAGGCGGAGGTTGCAGTGAGTCAAGATTGCGCCACTGCACTCCTGGGTTACAGTGCGAGACTCCATCTCAAAAAAAAAAAAAAAAAAAAGTTCTCATCTTTATTGTCCACAGCTCTCTTCGGCTGGCAGTGGCTCGTGGACACATCGGGCCCGGGAACATATGGTTGTCCCCTGGCAGGTGCTCAGGGCCGTGCTGTCGTGCTGGAAGGCATCATTCAGCTCAGAACCAGGCGCCCACTTGTTCTTTTAAATTTGCTTTGTCGTTTAATCTTTGCCTCGGGGAACTTGGCCCATTTTTCCAGGACGGGGACAGAGAGGTGACTTTCTGGTTCTGGCAGGGAAGAGCAAGGCTGGAACGACTCCCCATTGGCCCAACCCGTGTCGCTCTCGGAGCCCAGCTGGCAGGGGAATGCCCCAGACGGCACTGTTGGGAGGCACAAAGGCCCGAGTGGTCTGGCATAGCCGGGTGCTGAGCCAAGGAGCCTTGAGCTCTGTGCTTCCTGGGCTCCTGGTACCTGCTGAGAGTCTCAGGCCGGAAGCGGTCCAGAGGTTTGGATCATCATTTCCGAGGGCGGGGTTGTCAGCTGGTGCGCTGCTGCCCTGGCAGACGTTGTCCGGAGACATGTGTGGTCGTCACAGCCTGGGGTGGGGGTGCTGCTGACATCCAGTGGGTGGAGGCCAGGGATGCTGCCCAGCATCCTCCCAGCGGCTGGCACCCCACAGAGAGTTTTCCAGCCCCCACAAGAGTCAACAGTGCTGCCGTGGGGAACCTGCCCTGCAAGCCGAAGCCCGGGGGTTCCTCCTTTTCTTATCTTAAAGCAGGCTTGGCCAGGCACCATGGCTCAGGGCTGTAATCCCAGTACTTTGGGAGGTAGAGGCAGGTGGATCATGAGGCCAGGAGATCGAGACCATCCTGTCCAACATGGTGAAACCCCATCTCTACTCTAAAATACAAAAAATCAGCCTGGTGTGGTGGCACACACCTGTAGCCCCAGCTACTCGGGAGGCTGAGGCAGGGGAATCGTTTGAACTTGGGAAGTGGAGGTTGCAGTGAGCCGATTGTGCCACCACGCTCCAGCCTGGTGACAGAGCAAGACTCCGTCTCAAGACAAAAAGCCAAAAAAACAAAAAAACCAAAACAGGCTTGTTGGTCACTCAGTGTCTCCCCACGGGAGTTCCTGGCACTCCCCAACAAGGGGTTTCTTGTGGTCAGACGTTTGGATTCCTGTTCAGCAAACGAGTGCCTTCAGATTGTTCTGTGAGGACTTGAAGCAAAGCAGAGACAATGAAAGGTCCTTGATCAAACTCCGGGTGTTTGATCCCTGTCGAAGTCCCGGCCAGTGCCTTCGCTGCGGCGCGTGGGCCTCTGTGGGCTTTTCCCATGATATTTAGCTCATGGTGTAAACAGATGGGAACTTTGGCTCTACCCAAGCCATACTCAGCATCTTTAAGGTGGGGGAGTTGGTGTCTCCAGGGTCGGAAAGTGGCTTCCTGCTCTTAGGAGGAGAAGCGGTTCTGCGTCTTAGAACGTCTGTTCATTTCTGACTTCATTGACAGCTTGGTTTGAAGGAAATTGTTCTTGAAATACCCTTTAGAATTGCTTTCTCCTTTTGGACAATCTCACGCCAAAATGAGACGAAGTTTTACTAAGAATCAATTCTTAACTCTTTTTTCCTTTTAAAAAAATTGAGGTGAAACTCACATAAGATAAAATTAACCACTTCATTTATTTATTTATTTATTTATGTATTTATGTATTTATTTATTTATTTAGAGACGGTGTCTTGCTCTGTCACCCAGGCTGGAGTGCAGTGGCGCGATCTTGGCTCACTGCAAACTCTGCCTCCCGGGTTCACGCCATTCTCCTGCCTCAGCCTCCCGAGTAGCTGGGACTACAGGCGCCCACCACCATGCACGGCTCATTTTTTGTATTTTTAGTAGAGACGGGGTTTCACCATGTTAGCCACCATGGTCTCGATGTCCTGACCTCGTGATCCGCCAGCCTCGGCCTCCCAAAGTGCTGGGATTCCAGGGGTGAGCCAGCGCCCCAGCCAGAATTAACCACTTTAAAATGAACACTTCAGTGGCATTTATTACATTCATGATGTTGTGCAACCTCTCCCTCTGTGCAGTTCTAGAACATTCTCATCACCTGAGAAAGCCCCATACCCAGTAAGCTTAATCACTTCCGGTCCATCTTGCCCCTTGCTCTTGGCAACCAGCATGGCTTCTGCCTCTGTGGATTCTAGGTGTTTCCTATCAGTGAAACCATGATTATGTGGCCTTTTGTGTCTGGCTTCTTTCACTTGGCAGAAGGTGTGTGAGTTTCACGCACGTTGTAGCCTGGTCAGTACTTCCTCTCTCTTTTTTTTTTTTGTTTGAGATGGATCTTACTCTGTTGCCCAGGCTGGAGTGAAGTGGCATCATCTCAGTTTACTGCAACCTCTGCCTCCCGGGTTCAAGCGATTCTCCCACCCCAACCTCCTGAGTAGCTGGGGCCACAGGTGTGCACCACCATGTCTGGCTAATTTTTTGTGTTTTGGTAGAGATGGGGTTTCACCATGTTGCCCAGGCTGGTCTCGAACTCCTGAGCTCAGCGGTCAGCCCACCTTGGTCTCTCAAAGTGCTGGGATTGCAGGCATAAGCCATCACGCCCAGCCTACTTCCTCTTTATGGCTGAATAGTATTCCGTTGTATGATTGGAAGATACCGGGTTTGTCCATTCATACATTGGTGGATGTTTGGGTTTCCACTTTGGGTTATTGTGAATCATGCTGTGGTGAGCATTTATGTACAAGTTGTGTGGATGTGTGTTTTCAATTTTTTTGAATTGCACCTGGGGATAGAATTCTGGGTAATGTGTTAATTCTATGTTGAACTTTCTGAGGAAGCAATCCTTAACTCTTAAATGAAAGTTCTGCCTCCTGACAAGAATGCACTTGCTCAGCATCTCAGCCCACAACTTCTTTAGGCTGGGGTTGGGCTGGCCATGTTGGTGTGTGAACACACCTTCCTGGGGCACCGTGGGGCCTGTTATGATTTCAGGCTTCCAGAAGGTTCCATCAAGCAGAGACTTGATGAGCTGCGTTGGAATAACATGGAACAACTTAATAGTATTAAATCCTGAATTAGATTCTAACATCTGCCTTGGGATATGAGCTTTATTTTATACATGAAATCAGGAGAGAGCATTTCTTAATCAGTGTTATCGAGGATTATGTGATTTTATCATAAATAATAAATGTGAGAGTGACATTGAGAAGGAGGTTTTAGGTGTCTTCGTAGCTTCATTTCTCCTCCTTTCTTTCCCCCCATTCATTCATTTATTTTTAGTTGCAATAAACCTTATAAAACGACCATCTTGGCCATTTTTAAGTGTGCAGTTTAGTGGCATTAAGTGCATTCACATTGTTGCACAGCTGTCACCACTATCCACCTCGAGAACTTCCTCATCTTCCCAAACTAGACTCTGTCCCCATTCAACACCACCTCCCCATGGCCCTCCCCTAGTCCCTGGCTCCCACCATCCTACTTTCTGTCTCTGTGGATTTGACTATTCTCGGAACCTCTCGTAAGCGGAAGCAGACAGTATTTGTCCTTTTGTGACCGGCCTCTTTCACTCAGTGTGATGTCTTCAAGGCTCATCTGTGTTGTAGCGTGTGTCAGGGTGTCCACCCTTTTTAAGGCCTTCTTACTTCTTATGCTACCTGAAGTTGGGTGTTTTCAGTAATAATAATGTGTAATGTTTATCCTGACTCATCTAATGCTGATGGTCTGGGTATGTGGTTCTTTCGTGCTGTCCTCCATATCTTGTGACAGAATAATTCTTGTCATTTCTAGGATTTTATAATTTAGGAGATGAGGAAGGATGTTAAATGAAAAAATGTGCCTTGGAAACAATAATGCGGCAAGATAAAATGGTGTATGTATTTGAATGATTGCATATTTGAAGCTGTAGAAGCTTTTCAGAGCTTTTAACATGCTCCTAATTTGCCCATTGATAGGCTTCCCAGGGCCTGCCTGTGCGTTTCCATTTGATCTGTGCTTGGCCACGGGAGAAGCGGTTTGGTGTTCTCAGCAGATCCCAGCAGCCTCCCCAACAAGTTAAGTGACTTGCCTGGAACTTGCAGCTTGGGTTCAGGGTGGATGACAGAGTGAGACTCTGTCTAAAAAAAAAAAAAAAAAAAAAAAAAAAAGAAGTACAGAATAGAATAATGATCACCATAATCCGGGGAGGTGAGGAGGAAGAGGGGGTTGGAGAGAGATTGGTCGAAGAGTACCAAGTTACAGTAGGATGGCAGGAATAAGTTCTGTTGCTCTATTGTATAGTAGGATAACCATGGTTAATAGTATTGTATATTTCAAAATAGCTAGAGGAAAGGATTTTGAACATTCTCACCACAAAGAAATGATAAATGTACAATTAATGGATATATTCAATACACTTAGTTGAGTTTTACACAATGTCTAGGGGTCAGGACCAGGCACTGGGACCAGACACTGGGGCAGGGTCGGGGTGGGTGCTGGCTGCTGGGGGTGCTTGTCTGTGGCTAAGACTAGGTGGGACTAACAGGGGAGGACGTGTGAGGACCCACCTGCAGCAACCCGAGGGGATGGCAGTGGTGGGGTTACAGGGTGCGGACTTGGATTCCAAAGAGGAGAAACCAAGGAAACCAAGGTGTGGGCTTCCTTGGGGTGTGAGAAGGGCTCCTCCTTCTCCATTGTCTAGCCAATGGCACAGGTGGGGACAAGGAGGAATAGGAGGCTAGCTCTGCCCTCCCCACCCCTAACCCCAGGCAGAGCTGCACCCTTTACCTTGACTGCAAGGCCAACACAGGACTTTGCTCCCCAGGCATCGTGAGCAGCACCTGGGCTTTTCTACAGTCCAGCTTGCTGGAGACGCTCGTGCTGGTATGAGACTCTGCTCTCCTGGGTCCGAGGCTCACTCCTCCTCTCATGGCTTGACATCCTGCCATGCACTACGCACCCAACCCTGAAAGCACGTGTCCCCTTGTTCCTGTCAAGCAAACCTGCATTCGTGAGACACAGGTCCTAGGTTGTTGCCCAGAAAGGAGAAAAGCCAGACGCCCTCAGGTAGCAGGATCGACACATCGCACCTGTTGTCTGACCCCCTTGGCCTCTAAAACAAAACAAAACAAACCCGGAAGAGGGAGAGATGTACACAACCACTTCAAAGTTCCCTGGCTTTGCATGGGAGCCACCAGGAGCCACCAAGCAGGGCCCTCCCTGCCTGCTGTGAAGGCCTCGGGAAGGACAGGCCCGTACCCTGTGTCTCTTACCGGCTGGACAGCAAGCAACGCCCTGTGGATGTGACCACAGCTGGCCACGGGGGATGACTCTGGACCCTGAGGGCATCATGAGCTGCCCCAACCAGGCCTCGAGGGGCACTCGTGATGGGAGAGTGGAAGAGCCCCCCAGGCTGTGGTGCACAGGGTAGTGACGGAGACTCACAGTGAGCCAGTGGGCCCCTGCTTCCCTCCCGGCACTGGCTGCATCTCCAGCTGCCTGTGGCTCCATCTCACAGGGTCATCCCCAAGGCCCCGGATGTTTTAGAAGCTGGCCTTTCCTCCTCCATGCCCTCAGCAGACCCTTCCATGCCAGGACTAGGGTCCTCTCGGACCATCCCCTCTGTCATCCCGTCCACCATCGGTGGGGACTTGGCCTCAGGTTATTCTGGGCCCTGCCGCTCAGCCCGAGTCACCTTACCAGGCACATTCAGCTTATTTGTGCCTTGGTGTCCTCACCTGTCAAGGGGCCAGTGATGATTCCTCGTGGTGCATGGGTCCTGTCCACGCCTCTGTGGACATTTCCCCTTCAGCCACCCCCACCGCCCTGCACCAAGAGCCCACGAGGCTGGCGGCAATTGGAAGTCCACCCACCTCCTGCCTCCATGCCCATATCTCCCTGCTATTCTGCATTCCTGGGGTCGATTTATGTCCCCCCAAAATTCACATCCACCTGGAACCTCAGAGTGGGATGTTATTTGGAAATAGGCCCTTTGCAGCTGTAATTGAGGTGCTGACCTGAGGCCATACTAGCTTCCGGTGCGGTGAACAGAAGACAGAGGTGTGACGACACAGGGAGAGCCATAGCCACTTGCAGAGGCAAAGGCCAGATGGGTGCGCCTGGGAGCCAAGTAATGCCAAGGACTGCTGGACCCCCAGGGAAGGGGGCCCAGAGCAGACCCTCCCCTGAGCCTCCAGGAGGAACCAGCCCTGCCAACACCTGAATTTCAGATCCCTGGCCTCCAAAACAGAGAGAACGAATGTCCCGTATTGGTGGCGCAGTAGTGGCCTTTTGCTCCCGCGGCCCCGGGAACTGACTCCCCTGCTCCCCACGCCTTGCCGGCCTTGCTGCTTTTCATGTGTTGTGCTCCCAGGAGGATTGTTCCCTCCACTTGGTGTGGCAAACTCCATTCTTACTAGGAAACCCACTCCCCTGACTCCTGGGGCCGTCCAGCATCAGCTGCGCTGCTCTTCACCCACAGCTGCCGATCACCTGCCACCGAGTCTTAGAACTGTGGCACTCCCCCCTGCCCCCTGAGGGCCGCCTGCTCCTTGAAGGCCATGATATGACCTCTGCCCCCACTGCCCCACAGCATGAGCCCACCATGGGGAACACGATCGCGGATGACCATTATCCAACTGCAAAGTCTTTCACGAAAGTCAGGGGGACTGGACAGGTCCCAACCTCCATGAAGACCCAGGAAGTTCCTTCCCATGACGTGGTTCAGGTTTGTGCAGCACCTGCTGAGGAGGGCCCTGCAGCCTCGTGCTCTGCCATCTGCTCTGTCTCCTTCCCACGTCTCAGCCACAATGAGGTGACTCACCCTTCCCGGGAAAGCAGGGGATGGTACTTGATCACTTTTGAGGTGCCGCGGAGCCGCTCCAGACCTGGGAGGAATGCCCGGAGCGCGGGCAGAGGGAGTGCTGGGCGGGCTCTGTGCCTGCCAAAATCAAGCAGACCCCAAACTGTGACCTGTACTCACGCACAGAAATAAAACCACGGGGGACAGTGTGAGGCTGAAAGTCATCATCACCTAAAGGCCACAGACCGTAGCCCCTGAAAACTGTACAGGTCCCAGACCCAGGGAAGGCTAGAAGCCACCACGGTGCAGGGGAGCTGTGTGGTGTAGGGTCCTGGGACAGGAGAGGACAATGGGTGGAAACGAGGGAAATCTGCAGAAGGAATGGGCTTCAGTTAATAACATGTCAATACCGGCTCACTCCTTATGACAAATGCTGAGGCCAGGTGCAGCGGCTCACACCCGTGAATCCCAGCACTTTGGGAGGCTGAGGTGGGAGGATCGCTTGAGGCCAGGAGTGCGAGACCAGCCTGGGCAACATCGCAAGGCCGCACCTCTAGATAAAACAAAAACAGAAAACCCAGCCAGGCATGGTGGCATGCTCCTATAGTCCTAGCTTCCCAGGAGGCTGAGGCAGGAGGACCACTTGAGCCCAGGAGCTCAAGGCTCAAGGTTGCAATAATCACATCCCTGCATTCCAGCCTGGGCAACAGAATGAGACTCTGTCTCAAAACAAGCAAGCAAAAGACCCCCAAACCTACTGTGCTAATGTAATAACATAATGGGGGCCTGGGTGTGGGATCTCTGGGAACCTTCTGTATTAGTAATTTTTTTGTAAATCTAAAACTGTTTCAAAATTAAGTTTAAAAAAAAAAAAATCAGCAACACAGACAGAACTACTGTCAACAGTGCCGATAGCTCTCTGGGCTCACGTAGAAACATTTTTTGTTTTGTTTTGTGTGAAAGAGTAACTCCTTCCTTTTTTATTTTCATTTTTCTTTTCTTTTTTTTTTTGAGATGGAGTCTTACTCTGTCACCCAGGCTGCAGTGGTGCCATCTTGACTCACTGCAACCTCCGACTCCCAGGTTCAAGTGATTCCCCTGCCTCAGTCTCCCAAGTAGCTGGGATTACAGATGTGCACCACGATGCCCCACTAATTTTTGTATTTTTAGTAGAGACGGGGTTTCGCCATGTTGGCCAGGCTGGTCTCGAACTCCTGACCTCTGGTGATCCACGCACCTCGGCCTCCCAAAGTGCTGGGATTACAGATGTGAGCCACTGTGCCTGGCCTATTTCTTGTAACCTAACATCATGTTGTCTTGATCTATCTCTGCCAAAAATGGAGGTTTGTGCTACTGTGTGGTTTAGCTGCGTCATATTCCATCGTGGGGATAGGCTGTGCTTGGCTCAGCATTCCTGTACTGGTGGCGTTTAGATGTGTGTGTCTGAAGGCTTAAGCTGCAGGTTGGTTCAAAATCCAACCCAGACTACTTAAGTAAAAAGCAAATTCACCGTGGCTGGGTAACCTGGGCAGGGCCGTGGTCTTGAAGGAAATTGATGTTAGGATTAATATTAAGGCATTCCTCGTGTTCTCTTGCACACTTCACGGTCGTTAATATTCAATGCTATTTTCTGTCTGTTACGTCATCGTTTTGTGCCTGAGTGAAGATAGATGTCCCTAGAATATGGATCCTTTTTCCGGGGTGTTTATCTGTGCTGTGCTTTCCTGGGCTGCCCCCAGGAAGGCCCCAGTGCTGCAGCCTCCACCCAACGTGTGGGGGTCAGAGTAGCTCAGGGCACCCCAAGAAGGCCTGGGCTTTTAGCTTAAAATCAGTACGGCCTTTACACATTGGTCCAGAACAAACACATCCATGTGTGGTTTAAGATAAAAGCATGTTTCATAACAACTGCCACGAGGAAGTAAACAGTACCCTATCTGTATTATTGTAATGGACATTAAAAAAGAAAAGCAAGCCAAACAGGCACAAAAAAATAGCTTACATGAAAAAATGGAGTCTCATTATGCTGTTTGTGTAAATGTTGATGTTGGAGTTAGAGCGACACCATGCTTCTCTGGCCCCTTTGCCTCTCCCTCCCTCTCTCCGTGCTCCTCCCTCCTTCCCTTTCTTCCACAAATGTTTATCCAGTGGCTCTGAGTGCCAGGAGCTGTTCTAGAGGTGACGGGTGCAGCAGGGACAAGACCTACAGGCTCTGGGTCCTCAGGGACTCATAGGGAAAGAAACAGATGTAGTAAACAAATAAAAAAATCAGAGCCCTAGGCCGGGTGCGGTGGCTCACACCTATAATCCCAGCACTTTGGGAGGCCGAAGTGCGTGGATCACTTGAGGTCAGGAGTTCGAGACCAGCCTGGCCAACGTGGTGAAACCTCGTCTCTACTAAAAATACAAAAATTAGCTGGGCGTGGTGGCGCACGTCCATAATCCCAGCCATGTGGGAGACTGAAGCAGGAGAATCACTTGAACTCGGGAGGCAGAGGTTGTGGGGAGCCGAGATCATGTCATTGCACTGCAGCCTGGGCAACACAGCGAGACTCCATCTCAAAACAAACACACAAACAAAAAACAACAAAACAAAAACAAACAGAGAGAGCCCTGGCACTCCTGTGCAAGAACTGAAGTTGGGATGTGGCAGATGGGAGTGAGGGGTCAGCATGGAGGGTCCAGTGAGGGACCCAGGGGTGAAGCTAGTGTCTGAGAAGGTGGGCAGTGCTCCAGCAAGGGGACGTCCAAAGGCCCTGGAGCAGGAAAAGCTGTCACAGGATGACAGGGACAGATCACGTAGACCACAGGACACAGGGGTGTGGATTTTATGCTGGGTGCCGTTAGAGGCCACAAGGAAGCAGGGCGATGAGGTCAATATTTTAGGAAGACCACTCTGGCTGCCACATGAGGATGATGGTGGAGGGAAACTGAGGCTGGCAGACCCCAGGGGTGTTCAGCTTGTGGCCAAGCAATGCCTCTGGGTCATAGGCTATTTTTAAGATTTTTCTTTTTTGAGGGGAGACAGAGCCTTGCTCTGTCCCCTCGGCTGGAGTGCAGCGGCGCAATCTCAGCTCACTGCAACCTCCGCCTCCGAGGTTCAAGCGATTCTCATGCCTCAGCCCCTCAAGTAGCTAAGATTACAGGCACGCACCACCACGTCCAGCTAACTTTTGTATTTTTAGTAGAGACATGGTTTCACCACATTACCCAGGCTGGTCTCGAACTCCTGACCTCGTGATCCACCCGCCTCAGCCTCCCGAAGTGTTATGATTAGAGGCGTGAGCCCCTGAGCCTGGCCGGGCCACATTTTTTTAATCCATTAATCTGTGGGTGGACGTGGATCACTTCCATGTTTTAGCTCTTGTGAATAGCGCTGCTGTGAACAAAGGTGTGGTTGACTCATCTTTTTATTTTGTTACAAAAAGAATTGCATTTGTAGCAACCCAAATAGTACATGCTAATTGTAAGACATCTGAATAACACACAATGAGCAGTAAAGTAAAAAGGCGGTTCTCGCTCTGCTACCCCATCCTTTTATGTCCTTTGTAGGCGTCGCTGCAGCATCCTTCCAGAGTTTTCTATACATGTATAACATGTTCGTGCATAAGTAAAGCAGCCCCTCAGAAAATGGGATCACGCTGTGCATATCCCTTTCATTTTATTTGCACATATTTTAGACACACGGATATTGATGACAGCGTAATAGTCCATTGTGTGGCCCGTCTCATTGGGTTATACGTTTCCCAGCTGATAGGTGTTTAGGTGGTTCCTTTGTCTTTGGTGTGTGTGTTTCGGCTTCCAGAAGGATGATTGCTTAAGCTTAGGGTCGCTGAATGTTTACAATTTATTTTTGGCAAAGGAATATATAAACGGGATGTAGCAAGTTAAAGTTATTTATGAGCATTGCATAAGGCAAAACTATATTAGCTTAGGTTAACATTGTATAACACATTGTTTAGCATGTTAATTTATTTTAATTGAATTATGTTAATATATGTCAGTCTGCTAGGGCTGCCATTTAAAAATACCATAGATTGGGTGGCTTAAACAACAAACATTTGTTTTCTCACAGTTCTTGAGGCTGCAAGTCCAGAATCAGGAAGGCAGCGCGGCCGGGTTCTCGTGGGCTTTGTTCTCCTGGCTGGTAGACGGTGCCTTCTTGCTGCGTCCTGATGTGGAGGAGAGGAGAGAGCTCTCAGCTGTCTCTTCCTGTGAGGATGCAAATCCCCTCGTGGGGCCCCGCCCTCGTAACCTCATCATTAACCCTCATTACCTCCCAGAGGCCTCATCTCCAAAACCCATCACCTTGGGTTAGAATTTTGAGGAGACACAGTTTGTTTACCAGCAACACGTTAGTATCGTATATGCTGGGCAGTGAGGTTTAATGTTTTAAGTTGATGAGCGGTTGGTCTATGAGTGGACTGTATTGGTTTTGGTCGTCTGGTGCTGTGTAACAAAGCATCTCAAACCTAGTGGCCTCCAACTCCGGGCGTATTATCTACTCACAGTGTGGCCAGGCTCATTGAGGGGTGGTCTCTGCTCTGTGGTGTCCGGGCCCTCCCTGGGGTGGCTCAAGCCTCAGCAGCCCGGCGGGTCACATCTGGGGTCTGGGGCTTCCGTTGGCCGGGGCCCTGGACGGGAGTGCTGCCTTCTCCGTGACATGCCTTCTCTAGTGTGGGGTCTGGGCACCAGGAGGAAAGAGGCAGAACCTTCCAGCCCTCTTGGGGCCTGGGCCAGGAACTGGAGGATGTGTTTCCTGCCACATCCTGTGGGATCCAGCCGTCTCAGGGCCCCCCTGCTCCAGGGCAGAGGAGTGGAGGCCCCCTTCGGAGCGGGAGCCCCTGGGCTCAGGGAGGGAAGGAACGCACTCTCTGAGGCCGTCTCCCACCATGTCCTTTGCCTCGGACCTTTTGGCCTCGTTGTTGTTTTTCCCCACTCCTCCCTACAGCCACCGGTCCTCTGCCTCTGGGCTCTGCGGACACCCTCTGGGCTGCTCCTTCCCGCTCGGAGGTGCTCTGGGGCAGTTGCCAACACAACTGTGTAGCCTCGAAGGGCTCTGGGTTTATGCCAGAGCCAGAGGCAACCTCCCTGCACCGAGGTTGTACAAATATTAATGTCATGTTCTGAGTTCTGACTTGCCACACTGTCCTGAGGGCCACCTGGCAGAGCAACAGCACCCAGGGCACGGCTCGGGTGTCGTTACTGGGGTGGGAGGTGGGCACCCCCAGCCGGGTGTCGTTACTGGGGTGGGAGCCGGGCACCCCCAGCCGGTGTCGTTACTGGGGTGGGAGCCGGGCACTCCCAGCTGGTGTCGTTACTGGGGTGGGAGCTGGGCACCCCCAGCCGGGCCCACGTTCCTGGCTGTGAAATTTGGCTTCCACCTCTGTTTTCCTCACCTGTGAACCGGGGGTGATGCTGGTTCTGTTATAATCTCTTGGGATCTTGGGTCCACGGCACCTGGACGCCTCTGTGGCTTCTGGAGTGGTTGCATTTCTTTGTTGTTTAGACAAATTACATGACTCTAAGTCCCTCTCATACGTGACTGGTGGCTCCTGGTGCCGGGAAAGTGCCGGGTGCGGAGCCACCTGCTGCTCTCGTTCTGTTTCCTCTTGGGCTCCCCGCGTGCTGCTGTGCTTGTCGGGCACGTTGCTGGGCTCGGGGTGACAAGGCGGCCTCTGGGCCTCATCACCCTCCAAAGGCCCGGACACTTCCTCACAGTCCCCAGAACGAGAGGGCGGAGGGCCTGGCCCTCTCCGGCTCCCTGCCCGGCTTCTGTCCTCCTGACTGGGGCAGTTACTGAGGCCCAGGACTCTGAGGGGTGACAGGGGCCCCACCCTGGAAACCAGGGTGGGAGCTCTCGTGGGGGCCACAAGCAGGGGCCTCATGGGGTGGGGGCTCCTGGAACACAGAATCCGAGCCAGGCCTGGAGGACCTGGACTTGGCAGCCTATTCTGCAAATCCCACCCCACATCTGAGCCCGGGCCTGGAGGTGGCAGGTGAAGGCTCCTGGGCATGGGCCGCTGCTCTGTCCCTGGGAGCCACTGGTACCCATGGCCCGCCCCTTGAACGTCTTGTCCGATTCTAGGCCTGGAACCGGTGATGCATGTGCCTTTGCAAACAAGGCGTTCCACTGTCTTGGCCTCAGACTCCTAAGTACCGCACGTGATGATGTGTTTACTGCTGGCTGAGACGCCACTGCGTGTCTTTGTAAAGCGGTGCTTCTCAGCGCCTCCTGTGTGCTGGGCATGTGGACTTGCATGGGGTGTAGCCGAGCTAAGTGGGACTCTCAGCACAGTACGTTGGTGAGGACATCCTCTGGGCAGGACCAGGGGGGCTTGCCAGGCTCTGCAGAGTTTGAGCTGAGCTGTGAGGACAGGAAGAACTCTTGGGAGGTTGGGCAGGATAGGATCCCTGGAGGCCAGGGCAGGTGCAGAGGAGGTAAAAGGGGCTTCAAGTCCCCATGTGGCTGGACCAAAGCGTGTGAGGAGTTTTGGGCAGTGAGGGGCTGAATCCCAGTGGTCGTCAGAGTGCCCTGCTGAGCGCTTTGGGACCCTCTGAGGGCTTCGGAGCCAGAGAAACATGTGATTGGAGCTGTGCTTTAGGAAGCCAGGGTGGGGGCCAGGGTGCTGGAGGAGGGAGGGCCAGGGTGGTGATTGTGGGGGGTGGGGGCCAGGGTGCTGGAGGAGGGAGGGTCAAGGTGGTGGCCGTGAGTAGGAATGGGGAGTGGGGAGTGGGGATGCCCACGCTCTCTCCTTTGGCAAGCATGCCTGAGGCTGCTCCTGGGATGGGGCCTGTAGGACCTGTGACTCCGGCAGCATCTGAATGACCTTGACTTTCCTTGTGTCTGCAGACGGCATCCACAGCGTCACGGCCTTCTGCACCCTGCGTGTCACCATCATCACGGACGACATGCTGACCAACAGCATCACTGTCCGCCTGGAGAACATGTCCCAGGAGAAGTTCCTGTCCCCGCTGCTGGCCCTCTTTGTAGAGGGGGTGGCCGCGGTGCTGTCCACCACCAAGGACCACGTCTTCGTCTTCAACGTCCAGAACGACACTGACGTCAGTTCCAACATCCTGAACGTGACCTTCTCCGCGCTGCTGCCCGGCGGCGTCCGCGGCCAGTTCTTCCCGTCGGAGGACCTGCAGGAGCAGATCTACCTGAACCGGACGCTGCTGACCACCATCTCCACGCAGCGCGTGCTGCCCTTCGACGACAACATCTGCCTGCGCGAGCCCTGCGAGAACTACATGAAGTGCGTGTCCGTGCTGCGCTTCGACAGCTCGGCGCCCTTCCTCAGCTCCACCACCGTGCTCTTCCGGCCCATCCACCCCATCAACGGCCTGCGCTGCCGCTGCCCGCCCGGCTTCACCGGCGACTACTGCGAGACGGAGATCGACCTCTGCTACTCCAACCCGTGCGGCGCCAACGGCCGCTGCCGCAGCCGTGAGGGCGGCTACACCTGCGAGTGCTTCCAGGACTTCACTGGTAGGTGCCTGGGGCCTGCAGGTGGCTGGGCTCACCCTGGCTTTGTGCACGCGTCCCCAGGTCGCGTGGGGGAGGGTTTGGGGTGGTTTCCTCTGTTTACTTCCGTCCAAGGAAAACAGCTGGAGCACGGGCGCTGGGCCCAGGTGTGGGCTCCATGAACTTTGAGATGATCTCAGTAACGGTACTTTTTTTTTTCTTTTTTGAGATGGAGTGCCACTCGGTCGCCCAGGCTGGAGTGCAGTGGCACAGTCTTGGCTCACTGCAACCTCCGCCTGCCGAGTTCAAGCGATTCCCCTGCCTCAGCCCCGCAAGTAGCTGGGATTACAGGCACATGCCACCACGCTCGGCTAATTTTTGTATTTTTAGTAGAGACGGGGTTTCACCACATTGGTCAGGCTGGTCTTGAACTCCTGACCTCATGTGTTCCACCCGCCTCAGCCTCCCAAAGTGCTGGGATTACAAGCATGAGCCCCCGCACCCGGCCAGCAATGGCATTTTCTTAGCCAGCTCGGGGCTTCCCTGACCATAGCCCACGGTCACCTCCCCTGCCCGACTTAACTGCCTGCTTTAGGAGAACAGTAGGACAAGGTTACAGGGTGAGATACACTTAAAAGAAAACCTAAATGCACGAAGTGACATGAGTTGCTTTTAAGTGGCTCTCAGGTTAAAGTACTTTATTCCAGATTGCAGGCTTAATTGGTTAGCGTAAAACAGTGGAACCGGGTGGAAAGCGTTGAGCCATTAATCATTTGGGTCTTGAAATCCCGTTGTTTCACGCTCCCTGTCACCGTAGAAATTTTGTGACTCATTCCCCCGCTTCTGAAGACGTTCTTTCCTTGATACGTCCTGACTCATCACCAAGATGAATTACTCCAAATGTAGCCAACGGTGTTTTTAAAAAATAAAGAGCCACCCCGAGAGGTACAAAAACACACGTTCTCTGCATCTCAGCCACAAATCTTGCTTTGGTCTTTGATCGTCTGTTCCATAAAATGATGGCTCATTTGAAAAATGAGTTTACAATGGTCCCAGTGGTGAATAGTCTCTCTCTCTTTTTTTTTTTTTTCCTGAAAGCTCTCTGGGATTAGGCGGGATTTGGTTCATACCGGAGATAACGTTGAGACTCTTCCATCTACCGAGTCCTCGATTAATCTGTTTAATATAAACACCTGAGCAATCGTTAGCTGCTCGTTAGCAGCACATAGCACAAGTTTATTGAGCTTATAACAAGGGTTTGAGGTATTAGCAGGTATTTATCAGGCAGGAAGAGTGCAGGGGAGCAGAGAGAGGGGAAGGATGGCTTCCAAGGTTCTCTGCATCAGAAGTGGAGGGCAAACCACCAGTGTGGGTGTTGGCAGCCCGATGCAGTGGGGCTCCCGGCGCTGACCTCTTGCACTCCAGGTTGGTGGCCCTCTGGTCATACGGCAGGTGGAAGGAAGGCACTGTGGTCACCTGCCCCGTGGTGTTCCCACGCCTGCTAGTCTGTGGCTGTCTGTTGGTGCCGTCTGCATCTGGGGCTCTCGCCCCGCTGTCTCTCACTGAGTGCTAATCCTAGATTCCTGGCTATACCGGGGCTTGGCTGTGGGCTAGGCAGGCAGGCAGAGACGGCGGGAGACCCCCGCCTCCCATAGCCCACACCTGTGTTGGGTTTGGGGGTGGGGATGGCTCCAGGTATGAGCAGGCCTGAACCAGGCCCCTTCCCCTGCTCTGAGTTTCGGTGGATTCCTGTTCTGTGTCAGCTTCCCAAGGTGCCCTTCCTCCCCTTTGCCCCTCATGGCCTTGAGCGGGCTGCTCTGCCTCTCTGAAGCGTCAGCTTGGATGTAGCAGCGGCCAGCACAGTAAGTGCCCCTTCCCCGAGCCAGTGCCCTCCATGTGGCCTGGGTGGATGGCACTTTGCCGACTTTCCTGCTTCAGATGAAGAAGCCATGGCCGCGGGTCCCTGGGAGGGGCCTGTTGCACTCCCAGGAGTTGGCAAGGGCACCATCTTTACTCTGCAGATACTGAGTACCTACTGTATACCAGGCCAGCGCACAAGCCAGACCTCCCCTGGCCCATTCCGGGGGGTGACCAAGTTCATTTGTGCCGTTGGCTCTTTCATGGGTAGAGGGGACCATGTAAGCACCTCCCACCTCTGGCTTTGTCAGACGAGTCAGAAGCCTTAGGGCAACGTCTCACGTGGCTTTGAGACCCGGCATCGGCCTCCCAGGCCGCCAGTCCAGGCTGCAGTAAGTTTGGGGCCGCACTGGGCAGGGGTGGCCGAGGCCTCTGGGGATCCCTGTGCCAGCAGATCCCCTCTGAAGATGATTGACCCATTGGGGGTAATCCACATTCTGAGCTTCTCAGGTTTTCTTTTCATCAGGAGAGTCATTTTTAGAAAACTAATGACTGGGGAACGGCCAAGTCTGTCATCACCAATAAGACCCACTAACATGTAATGATTGGCATGAGACTAATTTGAATCTCTTTGGGTACCAACATTATCATATGTATTTCCCTCGGAGATAAGGCTAATTAAGACTGATTATTTCTACTCCGTCCCTCTTCCTCCCCTTTTCCCTCTTTCCCTTTGAAGCGCTCCTTTTTCTGCGTGGAGGTAATTGAGCTCATTTATTCACGATGAAAGTGGCGCTGTCGTCACAGGGGTTTTATTACTTGCTCTCTGGTAAGCCGAGCTCGGGGGCCTCACGGTTGCAAGGCTGGAAACAGCCCAAGTGGCTGCTGAAAGCCCCTAGCTTCCTGTGTTGCGGGACAGGAGACAGCAGGAGCTGAATGAAGGAAGTAGCAATTAATTTCAGGAAAAGCTCAACAAATTTGATGCTGGAGAAAATACTAACAGCTCTCCCATGTCCCTGAAATCCATTTAGGCCTTAGAGAAGTCCAAGGCCCCAGCGTCTGTGGATTCCTCTGATCTTTGCAGGGAAAGAACGCTCACGGCGTTGGGACTGTGGTTGGGGTCTGCCGCCATCCCACTCTCCGAAGGGACAAGGATAGGAAGCCTTAAGGCTCCGGCATCTCAGATGTGCCTGGGACACCCTCCCAGTTTCTCCGCTCCGCAGAGAGTTCTAATCACCCGTGAGAAGCATGGGCTTGTGTTCCTCGGTTCTTAGCCCCTCGGTCTTTTCGTAAACAGTGTAGTTCTGCTTTTTGTTAAATGGCTCAAGGACGTGGGGTAGGCTCTGACTTGGCTCCTGTGGGTCCAGATACAGGGCCCTGTTCCGTCTCCCCTCTGCACCTGCCATCCCTTCATCTGAAACGTGTCTCCTCCCCATCCATCTGCCCATCACGGGCCTCCCTGAAAATCTGCTTCAGCAGCTGTCCTCTGCTGAGAAGGTTCTGGAAGTTTCCCGACCTCCTGGGATGGATCATAGGTTTCCTCCCTTGAAGCTTCCTGGGTGTCTTGTTTATGCTTTTGTTGGTCGACCCCCGTGCTGGGTGTGGTTCACACACTTCCATGTCTCTGCCCCTCAGGATGGCAGGGACTGTAGCTAATGGTCGTGTGTGTGTGTGTGTGTGTGTGTGTGCACGCGTGCACATGTTTTGAGACAGAGTCTCACTGTGTCACCCAGGCTGGAGTTCAGTGGTGTGATCTCAGCTCACTGCAACCTCTACCTCCCGGGTTCAAGTGATCTCCTGCCTCAGCCTCCTGGGTAGCTGGGACTACAGGCCTGCATCACCACACCCGGCTAATAATTTGTATTTTTAGTAGAGACCGGGTTTTGCCATGTTGGCCAGGCTGGTCTCAAACTCCTGACCTCACGTGATTCGCGTGCCTTGGCTTCCCAAAGTGCTGGGTTTGCAGGCGTGAGCCACCATGCCTGGCCGGACTGTAGCTAATGTTTGGTGAGTGCTCTGCTGTGCTGGTTACTCCTCTAGATGATTCTACACGTATTTTCTCATTTACTTCTCGAGGCAGCTCTAGGACCCCATTTTATAATGGGTACAAGACATCAAAGCCTCTAGCCCAGTGGTTCTTCACTGGGGGTGATTTTGTCCCCAGGGATGTTTGACAAAATCATACATTTTTGGTTGTCACAGCTGGGGGCGGGGGTGCTGGAGGGATGAAGCCAGGAATGCTGCTTGGCATCTGTAGTGCACGGGACCGCCCCACGGCACAGAACCGGCCTCATTGCTGAGGGCAGGGACCCTGCTGCTGGCCCTGCGGAGGGTGGGGTCAGGACTCAAACCTGGGCATGCTGGCTTCTGAGCTGCAGCTGTAGACCCTCGAGGGTGGAACGGCCGGCCAGGTTTACCAGCTTAGATCCTTCCTCTTGCATCATTTCTTTAACAGCATTTTGTAAAAGGCACCTTCTGTGCTGGTTCAAAGGGCCAGTGTGATGGGCGGTCTGCAGCGGCCCAGGAGGAGCTTTGCAGCTGTTAACCTCGCTCCCGAGGGGCTGGGAGGACACGGTTCCTTCCCCACAAGAAACCTGGCCTCATTAAATCAGGCCTGGCCTTAGAACTCGGTTTTGAATCCTGGTGCTGCTCTTGGTGTCTCCTCTCCCTAATTAAACAATCATGACCACTCACTCATGACTAAAATGGGAAGAGGCCAGGAGCGGTGGCTCACATCTGTAATCCCAACACTTTGGGAGGCCAAGGCACGTGGATCACGAGGTCAGGAGATTGCGACCATCCTGGCCAACACAGTGAAACCTTGTCTCTACTAAAAATACAAAAAATTAACCGGGTGTGGTGGCCAGGTGCCTGTCGTCCCAGCTACTCAGGAGGCTGAAGCAGGATAATCGCTTGAATCCAGGAGGCGGAAGTTGCAGTGACCTGAGATCACGCCACTGTACTCCAGCCTGAGCGACAGAGCGAGACTGTCTCAAAAAATAAAAATAACCTAGGAACAGTACTCTCTACTGATTACCAAGAACGCAAGTCCTGGGCTCTGCTCTTCCTCTGCCTTTCCCATGTGTCTGTGACAACCCAGGAGGTGGGACAGTTATCATCCCAGTTCTGTCAACACCCAGGTGCAGCACCGGGCGGGCAGGTCCGGGATCCGACTCGGGGATCTCTTGTGAGAGGTGAGTTTCACAGCTGCCCCTGGGAGGGTCGGATGCCCCAGGCCTCCAGCCTCTCCCCTCTGGTCCCCTGGAGGACGTCCCTAGTACCAACTCCAGATGCTTCCTGCTCTGACCCTGCTTCCTCTCCCTGTCCCTCATTTCAGCCCACGGGCTCACGGTGGATGCCCCTTGGCCCCACGTTCAGCCTCTTGCCACAGCCTAATGACTCTGCCTCCCCCACCCAACTCTTCTCTCTGCTGCCTGTCCCTGTTTTCATGTTATCACCTTGGACCTCCTCCTGCCCTCCCCGCCACCCTCATCCTGCCCTGACGATCCCCTCTTCACAGAGCGCCCAGAGTGTACACGTTTGTCTTATCAGTGTTCAAGCCTTCCTGGGGTGACCAGTGCTCCAGTATAAAGTGCAGTCACTGGGTCTGTGGCACTCAGAGGTCTAGCCTCATCCCCGGCTCCCCATGCTCAGGTCACTCTGGCCTTCGGGACACACACTGGCCCCTCTCACCGTGGCACTTGTCCCTCCAGCGCACCTTCCCCCAGGTCTTCCCTGAATGTTCCCTCCCTGTCCCCACTCCTCTGTCCTCCCTGCAGCCCTCACCCCCATGGCGGTGTTTGCTTGCCATTGTCACCTTCCTCCCTCTGCACTGGATGCAGACAGCAGCGTCGTCTGCCCAACAGAACGTGCCCACGGGCCTGCAGCAGGTACCATGTGCAAATGAGACAAGGGCTGGCCATCCCACCCCTCCAGATAGGCCAGAGATAATGCCCTCGGGGCCTGAAGCTCATTCTGTGTGTGGTCCAGGTGCCGCCTGTGCTGCCTCTGGTGTTGAGCTGGGAGGAACAGGACCCTCCAAGAACACCCACCTCCCTTCCGTGTCTCCTTTGCCCCTTCCTAGGGGACGCTGAGGTATGTCTGACTTTGTCCCGCCCGTGTGGGCACTGGCTAAGCTCCCACGTGGGTCTGCCCTTGGGCTTATCACAGCCGTGAGCGGGAGCGTGGGCTCCAAGCCTCTGGGCATTCCCGGGAAGCACTTCTCTTCCTCATCTCTCTCCACGCCGTGAACGGGTGATTTGTCCCCACAGTAGGGTCTTCGTCTTCCCATGGGGCGCATTCCTGAGTGGCAGCTCTGATATCTCAGGAAAGGCGCGTTTCTCTGAAAGGCTGAACCTCTTGGAGGGGGACGGCAGCAAGTCACCTTCACTCCCCTCACATCTGGGTAAAGGCAGACCCGGGTGCCCCTCCTGTATGCACCAGTGGGCCAGGGCTTCTTTCTTAGGGTCGAGTTTATTCTTGATCTCCTGCTTTTAGGGCCCCAGGGGCTGTGAGAATAATCTTCTCCCCCCGCCCCGCCCCCCGCCGAGATGAGTCTCACTCTGTCACCCAGGCTGGAGTGCCGTGGCATGACCTTGGCTCGCTGCAACGTCTGCCTCCTGAGTTCAAGTAATTCTCCGGCCTCAGCCTCCCGAGTAGCTGGGATTACAGGCATGCACCACCACGCTTGGTTAATTTTTGTATTTTTAGTAGAGACAGGGTTTTACCATGTTGGCCAAGCTGTTCTCGAACTCCTGATCTTCTGATCCACCCGCCTTTGCCTCCCAAAGTGCTGGGATTACAGGCATGAGCCACCGCACTTGGCTAAGAATAGTCTCTACGAGGCTGCGGAGCTCAAAGCCTGCCAGTGGGGCCGTCCCTGGGCCCTGTATGCCCGCGCCATCTGGACTTCCAGGAGTGTTGGGTGCTCCCTGGCTGGGACCTTAGCTTGGTCAGGAACCGAGTAGGTGAGTAGCCACTTGGGAGCGCTTCAGTGCTGCTGGCTTTGGGCTTTGTACAAACTCCTTAGGCTGGGACAATAGCAATTGTCCTGTGTGAGGGCCCCCCCGGCTCCTCCCCTGTCGGGGTCCCAACTGTCCCTGCGAGGGCCTCCTGGGACCACGGACAATCTATGTAGGTTCAAGGACAGAGAAACTTTTGGTGTAAAAATATAATCACCTGTGTGCTCATGGGAAAATGTTAAAAATAAATTCTGGCCCCTCTCCGATTCTGTTGTAAAATGTGTACGTCACTCCGGCTGTGAGTTTTATTTTGGGTTCCCTTATCGGAGTCATGGGGTTTCCATCTTCCTGTGATCTGCTGGCGCACTCATCCATCGCAGCCTGCAGGTTCTGCACTTTTAGACAGGGTCCTCATTCATGGCGAGCTGTGCCATCACCCTGCGGAGTGACGTCTGCTTAGCACAGGCGCACACGTGGGCCGGTGCTCACTGCGGCTTCCAGGATTAAAGCTTCACCTCCAAGTGTGCCTAGTAAAGTCGCAGTTAGTCCTTAAACTTGAGAGTTAATTATCATTCAAAATGAAAATCATTACATAACCTATAATTAAAATCTCAAATAAAGCAGAAACAGAATCCTTTCTTGGGAAAACATGCTTTTCAGATAATTCAGGATTACTTCAAGTTTTTCTCTCCTTGGTGCTTCTCAAGGCTTTCGCATTTGGCTTTTTCTACAGAGTCCAGGTTTTGAGATTTGCCATGTCTCTGGTACGTTCCTGGAAAGCTGGGGCATTATTTCATTTCTGGGTAACTCTGTTTTCTATTAAAATCGTGCCGGGGGATCGGGATGTGGATAAATTTAGCCAGGTATCTCCTGTTCTCCTCCACACAATTTCTTCCCCAAAGCTGGGGCTTTTGATAAACAGAATTAGTGTCCTGTGCAGGGTGTGTAGGCACAGCCCAGCAGCACTGGGGCCCAGCACGGTCCTCGCACTCACCCTGCAGTCCTGCTTGGGCTTCCATGAGCTTCCTAGGGCTGCTGTAACCAATCCTCACAAACTGAGTGGCTGAAGACAACAGAAATCTGTTGTCTCTAAGCCAAGCGCAGTGGCTCACGCCTGTAATCCCAGCACTTTGGGTGGATGAGGCAGACGGATCACTTGAGGTCAGGAGTTCAAGACTAGAGCCTCTGTAATCTCAGCCCTTTGGGAGGCCGAGGCAGGTGGATCACCTGAGGTCAGGACTTTGAGACTAGCCTGACCAACATGGTGAAACACCGTCTCTACTAAAAACACAAAAATTAGCCAGGTGTGGTAGCATGCACCTGTAATCCCAGCTACTTGGGAGGCTGAGGCAGGAGAATCACTTGAACCTGGGAGGTGGAAGTTATAGTGAGCCGAGATCGCACCACTGCACTCCACCCTGGGTGACAGAGTGAGACTCTGTCTAAAAAAGAAAAAAGCAACCTCTTGTCTCACTGTTCTGGAGGCCAGAAGTACAAAACCATGGTCCCTGCAGGGCTGTGCTCTTTCCGAAGGCCTCAGGGGAGGACCCTTCCTGGCCTCTCCCAGCTTCCGGTAGCCCTAGGTGGTGTCTGACTAACGGATGCATCACTGCAGTCTCCGCCTCCGTCCTCACACTGTTCTTCCTGTGCACGTCTGTCTCTGTCCAGGTTTCCCTCTCATTGTAAGGACACCGGTCACTGGATTAGGTCCCACCCTAATGATCTCATCCTAAGTTGATTACAAAGACCCTATTTCCAAACAAGGTCACTTTCAAGGGTACTGGGAATTAGGAACTGAGCATATCTGGGGACACAGTTCAGCCTTGGGTGTTCCTTAGCTGGGGAGCTAAGGAGTTTGGGAACCAGGGCTGCTGGCGCTTCTCACTGGCCTGCCTGTCGCGTGTCTGCCAGGGCCACAGGCCACTCTGGGGTGGGAGGTGGGTTTCTGTGGTGTGTTTACCTTTGCGAACGCTAAGCACAGGAGCAGAGGGTTCCCCACGTTCCACCCGGACAGCCTGGAGGTGGGAGAGCTGAACTAGGTGTAGAATGTGAGTCAGTGAGAAACAAACATCTGCCCAGCAGTGTCTGGCCCACAGTTAGAAAAGTGGCCCGAAGACGAGCCGCATGCAGTAGAAACCTCGCTGTGGTTTAAAGCGCACGCCGTTCCCCGTGACTTCGAAGTCGGTGGTGTTGAGGGGAGACAAGGCCGCCCGGCCGGGCTGGCTGCAGGTCGTGGGCGTCTGTGCGTGCACTGGACGGATGCCGCTTCTGCAGAGGGAGTGCGAGCTCCATGAGAGCGGGGCTGGGCTCGCTCACTCACCCCTGCATGAGTCTCCTGGGGCCGCTGTAACATTTCCACACATGAAGGGCTTAACACAGCACCAATTCGTTCTTACTGTTCTGGAGGGCAGTCGGGCGTGGGCAGGGCTGCTCCGGGAGGCCCTGGGGAGGGCCCTGCGGTTCTGCCTTCCTCAGCTGCTGGAGGTCGCCTGGTCCTCGGGCCCTGGTGCCTTCCTCACCTCACTCCGACCCCTGCTTCCACCACTGTAGCACCTTCTGCCCCTCACCCTCCCACCTCTGACAAGGAGCCTTGTGATGACTTTGGGGCCACACAGTAATCCAGGATGGCCACCCTGTCTCAAGATCCTTAGTCACATCTGCAAAGTCCCTTAGGCCATGTGAGGTCGAACATTGTTGGCTTTCAGAGATGAGGATGTGGACACCTTTTGGGGTCCACTATTTTACTAACCACAGCCCCAGCATTCAGTCAGCACCCAGTAAATATTAGTCGGAGGCATGCGTAGCGAGCAGGCCCCACCTTCGGCGCTGTGGTGGGGGTCTGGCAGTCCCTGCTGTTTATAACCGGCCGCGACCTGGACCCAGGGCTGCCGGGAGCTGTTGGGGAATCCGAATTGAGCCTCTGCCCGGAGAGTGGTGACCCAGATGACCTCGGGGACAAGTGCTCTCTGCTCTTTCACCCCCTTCCGGTCACCACTGTCAAGCCCTTTCTCTGGTGTGGACAGACAAAGCCGCCTCTGTCCTGGGGACCAGGGGACAGGTTGATCACACGCCTCTGGCCTGCCAGGGCTGGGTGTGGGGGGGTGACACTTATCAGATGAAGCTGGCTGGACATAGTGGGGGTAGACTTCATATTAATGAGGGCAGTTCGTTACCCCCAACTCCAAGTGATGAATGAAGAATTCGGACTCATTTCTTCTGGACGTTGATCTGTCCCTAGGGCACTGTCTGTCCTGGCCCGCACTGGCGTGGCCAGGGGAATTTGAACTGTTGGGGTGCTGAGCAGCCTTTTTTCGTGATGAGTGAGGTTTTGGCTGGCATTCCCGCTGAGCCCGGGCATGCTGCTGTTTGTAGTTGGCACCATCTCTCTGCATGCTGATAACGCACTGGGCACGCCCCTTCCAGCCCTGCTATGCACAGCTGCCTGGCTCACCTCTCTCGGTTGTCTTTCTGTGTCTAGCAGGAGCGTGACCAGACCCTGGCCCCACATCCTGCCTCCCGCCGAGGCATGGCAGGGCCAGCCCTCTCCCTACCCTCAGGAACCAAGCGCTCAGTGGGGTGCCAGACTGCACAGTGCCCTCTCCCTGGGTGCAAGGCCCAGGCCCATCCCACCCGAATGTCCCCACTCAGCCCTACCCTCCCTGGATGAGGCTGTGTCCAGGCTGTGCCCACCCCCATGGTCCCTGGAGAAAAGCAACTCCCGAGGCCTGCAGGGCACAGGGGAGCCCCGCCTGCCCCACCGTGGCACTGTCTTCTTGGCGTGTGCTGGGCCCCAGGGTGGCGTGAAGACTGCGTCCCCCCACTCCAGGACCCGGGGAGTGTTGACTGGGCCCTGTCCGCCCTAGGTAGGACCCACCACCAGGCTCTGCCTCATCTCAGGTCCTGGAGGCCTCCTGAGCTGCCACCAATGTCCTTCTAAAGAGAGCCAAGTCCCTGGCCCACCCCTTGGCTTGGAAGGACCCTGGGTTGGTTTTGAGGGGGTAGGAAGTGCTCTGCAGGGGGAGCCGAGATGGGGTTCTGTACCCCAGGGTGGTGCTGGGGCTGCAGGGACACTCAGGTCCTGGTGATCAGCAGGGCTGACCATCCCCTAAGTGCCAGCTGTGTGAACCCCCGGTGCCAGGGACCAGGTGTGGTGGTATCCAGAGCCCTGTGGTTACCCGTCTCCTACCAGTCTTGGCAACCAGGACTTTCTGAGTCCACTCAGGCCCAGGAGTCGCTGTGTGTGTTTGGCGCACCAGGTCCTCATGCCACTGTCTTCCCAGTGCCACAAGAACCCTGGGAAACAAGGGGTGTTGTATCTCCCGTGCTCCAGGTCTGTGCGGGCTCCGGGAGATGCTGGGAGGTTTCAGGGTGCTGCTTCCTCAGGGGATTGACCCCAGAAGAGGGTTGCTGCTGACTCTGGCTGGTTTCCTCGGTGTGTTCTGGGCCTCATTCTCCTAGGACTTCTGTGATAAGTGATCACAGACGGGGCGCTGAGAACAACAGACATGCCTTCCCTCAGTGCCGCAGCTGGAAGGCTGACATCGAGGTGTTGGCAGGGCCGGCCGCGCTTCCCGGAGGCTCTAGGAGGAGCCCCCTGCCTCCCAGCGCCTGGTGGCTGCAGGCCTTGGCTTGTGGCTGTCTGGCTGCAGGCTCTGCCTCCCTCTGCACCAGCCCTTCCTCTTGTTTCTAATCTTCCTCTGTGCTCATTTTGTGATAATTCATGTTGTGATTGCATCGAGCCCGCCTGCTAATCGGATTGTCTCATCTCAAGATCCTTAACTTAATTGCGCTTTTGCCATATAAGTAAAATTCCTTGTTTTGCTATATAAGGTCACATTCCCAGATTTTAGGAATGACGATGTGGACACATCCTCTTGGGGCCACCGTGTAGCCCGCTGTGGGGTGGGTTATTTCCTAGTCTCCCCTCCATCGTCAGTGTCGTGGAGAGGGAGGTTGTAGGGAGCCCCTCTTCTGAAAGGCTGTGTCCCCAGGGGCGATTCCAGACTGGGGTCGCCTGGGCCTGCTGGGCCTGTGTGCTGCCGGAGCCTTCGACCTGGAGCTGCTGCAAGCACCGGGAGACCGTCACACGTGTACCCATCCTTCAGGTTCGGCAGGATTTCCAGCCCTCAGTGTGTAGGTGACTCCTGTAAGAAACAGCAAAGCAGTGGATCAGTGGGAATCATTTTTCTTTGCTGCTGGAATGCGTTTCTTATTTTTTTAAATGGGTGTGTCTGGAGATCTGGGAATTTGCTTCGGAGACACTAACGAAGTCATGCAGAGAAGGCCAGCCCTGGACAAGCAGCTTCTGCAGTGCTGGGCTCCCCTGGCCTCCCCCTTCCCAGCTCCCTCCTTGTGGGGTGGGGATCTGGGTCCCCCTGCTGAGGCCTTTCCTGGTCGCCTTGCCAGGTGGGGCGGGGCTGGGCCGCCTGTAGGTGTGACTCAGGAGGGATTCCAGGTGCAGAGCAAGTCACCGGGAGGTGAGAAAGTCAAACAATGCATGAAACCCAAGGGCAGACAGGGGCGCTGACAGGAATGCAGTTCCCGGTGGGAGCTGGGGAGGAGAGGGCGTGGGGCGTGGAGGGGTGAATGGGGTGCCTCCAGTCTCAGGAAGGCAGTGAGGAACAGGAGGAACAGGGACCAGTAATAGTAACCTTGCGCTTGTGCAGGTGCGTAGCTCACAGCCGTAGCAAATGAGCTGTTTCCCTCACACCAGCCTGTTAGTGCTGCGGAATGCTCCTGGCCAAGAGAGACAGAAATCCCTGCCTCGGGGGATGGATTTATTACAGCTGGGGAAACTGAGGCACCGGCCAGGATCTTGCTCAGGAAAGCTGTGTCCTGACAGCAGTGCCGTGGGGGTTTGGAATGGAGTGCTTAGGTCCCTGCAATTCTGCCCCCTGGGCAGCCCCTCCTACCTACAGGGACATTTCAGAGGGGCAGCTGTCCAGGGAAGGTGGTGAGGTGGACTTATTCTCTGGACCCATCCCTGCAAGCCTGTGTGGACACTAAGGCGGATGCAGGCTTAACTCCAGCTCCCACCCATGCAGCTGTGTGACCCAGCACGAGTTACCGCCCTCCCTGAGCCTTCGTGCACTCATCTACCAGCCAGGTGCTGCGGCCTGCCTTGTAGAGAAGGTCATGTGTGGCCGGGCGCGGTGGCTCAAGCCTGTAATCCCAGCACTTTGGGAGGCGGAGACGGGCGGATCACAAGGTCAGGAGATCGAGACCATCCTGGCTAACACGGTGAAACCCCGTCTCTACTAAAATATACAAAAAACTAGCCGGGCGCGGTGGCGGTCGCCTGTAGTTCCAGCTACTCGGGAGGCTGAGACAGGAGAATGGCGTGAACCCGGGAGGCGGAGCTTGCAGTGAGCTGAGATCCGGCCACTGCACTCCAGCCTGGGCAACAGAGCGAGACTCCGTCTCAAAAAAAAAAAAAAAAAAAAAAGAGAAGGTCATGTGTGGATTATGCTCACCTCTGGAGGAGGTTGCTGTGAGAGTGCTTCTCATGTCCTTGTCCCCAAATATGGACCTGGGGATAGACAGGCTCAGAGAGCATCACCTGAGCTGTTGGGGCACCGTGTGGCCCTGCCCTTTGTGTGTGTCCCTCCATCTCTTATGTCAGCCTGCCTTGCGGGGCTGAGTTGGTAGCACGTCCTCCCCTACAGCTCTGTTGCTGGACAAAGGCCCTGGTGGCTGGGGGCCTCTGCTGGCCTGGCTTCTGCCTGGGGCTGCATGACACAGGGGTTCTGAGGTCCCCAGGAAGAGGCATCGTCCTGACTGGCAGTGGACTGCTGTACATGACCCATTGCCTGGGCTGCAGCTGCCTGGCTTTTCTGTGCAGCTCCTGTGCCTGGTGGGGCCTCGCTGGTGTGGGACTGTCATGTTGCAGAACAGGAAAGGTCTGGGGCTTTGCCTCCACTGCCCTGTGGTGGGAACCCCTGTGCGTGCCTGAGGGCATTCAGGTGAGTGTGTGTGAGCACGTGAGCCATGTAGGTTGGAGGCTGGAGGTACTTTCTCAGGTTTGATTGGAATCTGGTGGGGTGAAAAGGGCTTGGCCAGGAGCCCCAGCTGTGCCTACCCTTTCTGGTCCTGACCCTACTTTGATGGCTGCCCTGCCTGAATTCTGCAGCCTGACCCCTTCCCTCCCCTCCCCTCCCCTCCCCTCCCCTCATTTCCCCTCCCCTCCCCTCCTCTCCCTTCCCCTCCCTTCCCCTTCTCTCCTCTACCCTCCTCTCCCCTCCCCTTCTCTCCCTTCCTCTCCCCTCCCCTCTTCTCCCCTCCCCTCAGCCTCCATGCCAGTACCCCTTCAAAGCTTCCCCCTCTGCTTTTTCCATCTGCTATAAGACTCTTCACGTATTTTTGGTTTTTCTGAACATCTGACATTTTTTTACCTAGATGGAAACTCCATGAAGGTAGGATCTGTTTTGTTCATTCTTATAACCCCAGTGCCTAAAGAATGGCCCATGCTGGCAGTTTATTAGATGGATAAGTGGGTGGAAAGATGGGTGGGCAGGTGAGTAGGTGGAAAGATGGATAGATGGATGAATGATTGATAGTTGGATGGGTGGGTTGATGCATGATGGGTGGTTGGATGACTAGATGGATGTGTGATGGGTGGGTGGGTGGTTGGTTGGATGGATGGATGGATGGATGGATGGATGTGTGATGGTGGTTAGATGGATGAATGATGGATAGTTGGATGGGTGGGTTGATGTGTGATGGGTGGTTGGATGGCTGGATGGATGTGTGATGGGTGGTTGGTTGGTTGGATGGATGGATGGATGGATGGATGTGTGATGGTGGTTAGATGGATGAATGATGGATAGTTGGATGGGTGGGTTGATGTGTGATGGGTGGTTGGATGGCTGGATGGATGTGTGATGGGTGGTTGGTTGGTTGGATGGATGGATGGATGGATGGATGTGTGATGGTGGTTAGATGGATGAATGATGGATAGTTGGATGGGTGGGTTGATGCATGATGGGTGGTTGGATGGCTGGATGGATGTGTGATAGGTGGTTGGATGGCTGGATGGATGTGTGATGGGTGGTTGGATGGAAGCTGGGTGAGTGCTTGGAAGCTGGGTGGGTGGATGGATGGATGAACAATGGATGGGTGGACGGATTCATGGGTGAATAAGTGGATGGATGGAAGGGTGCAGGGGTGGGTTAATGAGTGGGGGTGGGTGTGTGGAAGGATGGATGGATGAGTGAATGGAATAACAGATGGGCAAATTCGTGCGGTGTTTTGTCATTTCTGACATACACGTTTTCTCTTAGAAACCCTGTAGTGTTCCCCTCTTTGCCTCCTATCTGTGTGTTTTCTCTGGTAGTGAAGTTTCTGACACATGAGCCACGCTGCTGGGTTGTGTCTTCAAGACTGTGCTTTCTGCATCCTAGGATCCAGTGTTAGGACTGAGCTCTTTGATGGGGCTCTGAGTTGACTTGAGGTTTTGTGTGTTTGCGTGAAATGACCTGACTTTGAAATTGTCCTATGTTCCTGTTCCTGGGCCCTTCCATTCACTCCTTGTTCTCTGTTCTTGTGTTTCGTGTTGATCATTAATTCTGCATAAACTAAGGCTTCTTCAAGTGCTTGAGTTTTACCACTGTGGCCTTTGGAAATTCTAGTTTTTCTAGTTCAAAGCTCTTAGCTGTCTCTTAGGACCAGAAAGGAATTGTCTTTTTATTTATTTAAGAACTTAAGTGGTCAATCTTTACACGCCCTTCCTCTCTTGGAGCACGTTCCCAGCCCTCCCCCAAGTCCTGAGGTTCTCTGCCTGCTGTGTCCCCTCTCTGGGTGAGCCCTGGGACCCTGTGTCTCTCTTCTCCCAGCTCCTGGAGCAGCCCCCCAGGGGTAAGTCCTGAAGCTCCTGAGCCAGGGGTTCACATCAGCATCCCCTGGCCTGGGCCCTCTGCACCTGTCCCCATGCCCTCGGTCTTCCCTGGGCTTGTGCCCAGCCCCCTGCCAGAGTCTCCATGTAATGATGCCGAGACCCTCTGGACATCCCCTTCCTTGTTCACAGACCAGCACCTGGCCCCTACCTGCAGCAGGTGAGCCGTTTGCTGAAGCCCTGTGAAGCTGGGGCTTTTCTGGAAGCCCCTTAGGCTGAGGGATGATGGCTCTGGTGCTTGGGTCTCTGGGCAGGCAGGGCAGTGCACCAGTGCCAAGCCTGATGTGGGACAGGTCCCCAGTGGCGGGGCAGGTGCATGAGGCCATAAGGACTGGATGGGCCTTGGCTCCTGGGAGCTTTTATTTTGCCATTAGGAATGCTTTTCTGGCCGGGTGTGGTGGCTCACACCTGTAATCCCGGCACTTTGGGAGGCTAAGGCGAGCAGATCACCTGAGGTCAAGAGTTTGAGACCAGCCTGGCCAACATGGTGAAACCCTGTCTCTACTAAAAATACAAAAATTAGCCAGGCGTGGTGGTGTGCACCTGTAATCCCAGCAACTCAGGAGGCTGAGGCAGGAGAATCGCTTGAACCTGGGAGGTAGAGGTTGTGAGCCGAGATCGCACCATTGCACTCCAGCCTGGGCGACAGAGTGAGACTCCGTCTCTATTAAAAAAAAAATTAAAAAAAAAAATTTTTCTGTACCATAGTCAGGAAGCTGAGCCCTGTGTCCCTCCTACGGGGAGAGGGGGAGCTTTTGGCGGGCTGCATGCGTGATTGAGTATAGCAGTAGGTTTGCCCAGTGGACTCTATCCTTGGCATGAGAGGCGAGGCTGCCATTGTAATGGGGGTGTGCAGAGTACAGGGGAATTTCCCCCAGGTTTGAATGACTCAGCAAGCCTTTGACTCCAAGCAGAATCCTAGGGTGTAAAGGGAACACCAAATTTATTTTGAATGAGAATTCCTGGAAAAGGAAAGGTAAAGTTAAAGCCTGATAGTGAGCATAGCTGAACATTTATTTTATTAAAATAGTGTGTCTTATAAAAGCTCTATTAGAAAGTAAAAGATACAGAGCTAAAAGACACAGAGCTCACTAAATATGACCTGAATTATTTACCTTCAGATGATTTTAGAATGAAAAAACTGTCGTATGACATCTCTTTTCAACCCAGCCGTGGTGGGAGCGTTTACAAATGCCCCCAATTCGGGATTCTCCCTGAGGGTTGGTGGGGAGTGAGCCCTCCACCTACCTATAAACAGCACTGTAATCCACTCACGCTTTGCTTCACTTTATCTTCTGTGCAGTGCTGTGCTGCAAATACTTAACTACCAACCCTTGCGGGGAATCCTGAATTGGCCGCGTTGTAAAGGCTGAAGGTGCTGGGAGTCAGCCCTAAGGAACCCAGAGACAGGACCTTCCCCGGCTCGCCCAGTTCATCCAGAGCCCAGTTGCTCACAGTTCTCATGGTCCTTTAGTAAAAAAAGAAAAGAAAAGATGTTTTAACTATAAAATTATTTCACCTCATCAACAGCTTTCCTGCACTATTTGAATCAAATACATGAATTATGTGGTTTTGTAACTCATGGATTAAGTGCAGGCATTAGTCATTGGCTTGGAACAGGGGAAATCCTGGTATTTTATGACTTCATTTCACAAGCATCTGTCAGTACCTGCTATGGACCCAGCTTCCCTGCCACCTGCCCCCCCGCCCCACCGACCCTCCCTGCCAGGTGCTCAGCATATGCCCTGCACACACCAGGCATTTATTGGGCACTCACTGTGTGCCTGACAGTCTCAGACTGGCCCCTAAACAGACCCTGTCATTGCCTGCACAGAGCTGGGGAGAGAAACGTGTGGGGGAACCATCATACAAGCAGGGCTGGATGTGGAGCTGGTGGGGCGATTGCTAGAGAGGGGAGATTTGGAGTCGATGAGAGCCCCCAGGGGCACCCTGAGCAGGCAGGTGGGCCGAGCTTAGGTACTGTGAGGGGATGCGGGTGGCCTCCAGGCACTGGAAAGCCAAGAGAGACCGAGAGAGAGGACGTGGGGCTGGAGGATGGCCTGCAGTGTATGCTCAGGGCCATCTGTAGCCGCCCCAGGAGGAGGGAGACAGTGGGGCCAGCACAGGCTCATGAGTGTGGTGTGGAGGGGGCTGGGTGTGTGGCTGGGGGCCGGGCCCTGAGACCCCTTAGGCTGGGGTCTTTATGGAGCAGTGGGATTCTAGCCAGTGGGACTGATACGTGGTGAGTCCGGTGTCATGGAGCACTCTGCCGTCATGATACGAGGGACAAGTAGGTCTGGAGGCTGTGGGTGGGGCAGGAGCAGGGGCTGTGAGGCGAGGGGGCCTGTGGCTGTGCAGGGGGCTGCTGGAGGCAGGAGGGGCTGCAATGGGGACTCCGCCTCTCCCTGGCTGGGTAGGGGAGGATGAGCTGGCAAAGGCCAGGAGCATCATCTCCTGCAAGCAGGGAGAGCAGCACCCGGGGAGTCCTGGACACTTCAACTTCTGAAGTGTCCATGGGAAAGGCTCCGCCAGCCAGGCACTGCTGCTCTTGGGGCACCGGGTTTGCAGAGGCCAGAATGTATGCGATTGCAATTCCGGGACAAACGCGGAGGGCTGCTGTAGTGAATTCAGCAATGGCTCCCAAATCCGTGTCCACGCACAATCTCAGAATGAGACCTCAGTTGGAAATAGGGTCTTTCCAGATGTAAATGAGTTTGGGTCCTTGAGATTAAGCATTGTGGGTTTAGAGTGGGCCCTTAATCCAATAACTCATGTCTTTTCTTTATTGTTGTTATTTTTTGAGACAGCCTTGCTCTGTCACCCAGGCTGGAGTGCAGTGGTACAATTTTTGGCTCACCGCAACCTCCACCTCGTGGGTTCAAGAGATTCTCCTGCCTCAGCCTGCCAAGTAGCCAGGACTATAGGTACGTGCCACCATACCTGGCTAATTTTTTGTATTTTTAGTAGAGACGGGGTTTTGCCATGTTGGCCAGGTTGGTCTCGAACTCCTGGCCTCAGGTGATCCACCCGCCTCGGCCTCCCAAAGTGCTGGGATGACAGGCGTGAGCCACCGCACTCACTCGGCCTTGTTTTTTATTTTTTTATTTTTTATTTTTTATTTTTTTTTAATTAATTTTTTTTTTTGAGACAGAGTCTCACTCTGTCGCCCAGGCTTGAGTGCGGAGGCCGGATCTCAGCTCACTGCAAGCTCCACCTCCCAGGTTCACGCCATTGTCCTGCCTCAGCCTCCCGAGTAGCTGGGACTACAGGCACCCGCCACCTCGCCCGGCTAGTTTTTGGTATTTTTTAGTAGAGACAGCGTTTCACCATGTTAGCCAGGATGGTCTCGATCTCTTGACCTTGTGATCCGCCCGTCTCGGCCTCCCAAAGTGCTGGGATTACCGGCTTGAGCCACCGCGCTCGGCTGTTTTTTATTTTTGAGATGGAGTTTCGCTCTTGTCACCCAGGCTGGACTGTAGTGGTGTGACCTTGGCTCACTGCAAACTCGCCTCCTGGGTTCAAAGGATTCTCCTGCCTCAGCCTCCCGAGTAGCGGAGATTATAGGTGCTTGCCACCACGCTGGGTTAATTTTTGTATTAGAGACGGGGTTTCACCATGTTGGCCAGGCTAGTGAACTCCTGATCTCAGGTGATCCACCCACCTCAGCCTCCCAAAGTGTTGGGATTACAGGCGTCAGCCACGGCTCCCAGCCTGGTGTCTTTAATAACAGGAAGGAGAGGGAGATTTGACGGCCTTGTGAGGACAGAGCAGAGATTGGAACGATGGTACGCTGGGATGCTGGGAGAGGCAGGAGGGATCCACCCTGGAGCCTCCAGAGGGAGCTGGGCCCTGCTGATACCTTGATTTCAGACTCTTGGCCTGTGTGACTCTAAGAGGATGAATTTCAGTTGTTTTAAGCCTCCAGTTTGGGGTCATCAGTTATGGCAGCCACGGGAAACACATACAGCTACTTTCTGAAAATGAAAACAAACAGAAAACAAAGCAAACAGAACTCCGCATAAAAAAAGCAAACCAAACAATTCTATGGAGATTAGTTTTATTTGCAACATATGTAAAGGAGCAAGACCTTTTCAGGGCGGGGCAAACACCTGTGCTTAGGTTCGCTGTGCTCTCACGGGTGTTAGCAGCCATCTGTTGATCTCCAGTCCCTGCATGGGGGCAGGACAAGCTTGTATCCGTCAGCCTCCCTTTCACAGGGAAGCCTGAGGACGTCGGGGGCCACTAGAAATCAAATTTGGAAGCAGGAATGCCAGTCTAGGAGTTCAAATTCAAACCTTCCAGATACAGACAAAGTGCTGTCTTCACTCAGGGCTGGACCGCCTTTTCCTGGGCCTTTTAAAGGAAACCCCAGGCTGGAGGTGAGAAGTTGAGTCCTCCAGCCCTCGGATGAGTGGGGAGTGAGTTCCAACCCGGGGCAGGTGGGACTGGGAGGCCGCGTGGGGGTCATGGGCCTGGGCTTCACCTTCCTCTGGGAGAGTTTGAGCCCCGGGCCCAGGCTGGGTTCTTAGTACCTGGAACAGACAGAGGCGGCTGTGGGAAGGGCAGAGCTGGGCCCCACAGGCCTTTGTTTGCCGTCGCGGTTGGGTGAGTACACCCAGCCTCTCCCGGTGGCTTTGTTATTTCAGAGTGTGCTTTGCTTGGCCACTGGCTGGAACTTAGAAAGCAAACACTCCCAAATGTCACGTATTTTAAAAGTAGAAACAAGATAATTTGAAGTGTCCAAAGGAGGAGAAATATACCTTAAGCTTCACACCTCCCGTGAACACACAGGATTTATAAAGGCCAGCCGCCCACCTGTACAGGAAGCCACGAGCACTGACTTGCCCGTGTGAGTGTGCAGGTGGGTGTGCAGGTATGCACCTGTGTGTGACAGGATGTGAGGTGTATATGAGGGTGTGTCAATGTGTGTGTGTGTGTGAACAGGTGTGTATGGATGTGTGTAGCTGGGGGGACACTGCAAGTGTGAATACATGTGGGAGGTTATAAGCATGGTGCAAACGTGTGTGCAGGTGTGTGTGTGCACATGGCCTGCCTGCAGGGTGCGGCATCTGTGGTGGGCTCACCCCCAGTAGCGGGGAGTGGTGGGGAGGTTAGACAGTCTCCACGGGCGCTGGGAGCCTGGATGAGGGCCTAGGACTGCCTCCTCTCTGTCTGCTTTAACTCTGAGTGGGGTGGGAAACCCCTCTGTTCCCATTTCCCTGGGGGCAGTCCCTGCCAGTGCAGAACAGGTGGGTGGGATCCTGTCCTGACTCCTGGGGAGGAGGAGAAAGCACCCCCCGGCCTGTGCCTGGCTCTGACCCCTCGTCAGCTCTGGTGCCTGTGAGCCCTTGGGGTTATTGGCATGGAGGCCGTGCATGCTCATGAAATTCAGCAAAAGGTTAGCGATTTCAGCCCTCCTCATATTTGAGAGGGCTCATACTGGAATCTGGAGTCACCTTGGCTTAACCAGTTACACATTCTTCTTCTTTTTTTTCTTTTTTTTTTTTTTTTTTGAGACGGAGTCTCACTGTGTTGCCCAGGCTGGAGTGCAATGGCGTGATCTCGGCTCACTGCAAGCTCCGCCTCCTGGGTTCACGCCATTCTCCTGCCTCAGCCTCCCGAGTAGCTGGGACTACAGGCGCCCACCACCTCGCCCAGCTAATTTTTTGTATTTTTAGTATAGACGGGGTTTCACCGCGTTAGCCAGGATGGTCTTGATTTCCTGACCTCGTGATCCGCCCGCCTTGGCCTCCCAAAGTGCTGGGATTACAGGCGTGAGCCACCGCGCCCGGCCCAGATACACATTCTTAGGTGTTGCAACCTGGTAATGGAGACTAGGAGATGCCTGGGGGAAGTAGAGGGAGAACTCAGATTCTTCAGAGGCACCATTTACCTCTGATGATTGTTATGCTAATTATAAATCAGTTTCATTTGTTCCTCAAAAGCTCATTTGAAGCATTCTCTAGGAGGAGTGACAGGATTTCCTAAAACTAACTACTGAACTCACTGAAATCAGCACGTGGTTGAGGTTGGCCTTCCTGAGAAACAGACTCCAAGCCCCAGCTTAGGAGGCAGCAGGTGTGGAGGAGCCTTCAGGAGCCACAGCTGGGGGCAGTGAGGGGCCCTGGCCTGGGCAGAGGGCAGGTCGGACTGCCCTGCAGGTACACAAGGCCTCGACCACCCCACGGCGTGCTGCAGAGCTGGGATGGCCTGCGTTGGGCAGTCTGGTCACTGTGTCCTTGCTGACCCGTTGCTGGATGGGGGCTGCCTCAGCGAGGGCAAAATCTGAGTGCAGGGTCTCAGCTATGCGCCATCAGCAACCCACA
Organism: Theropithecus gelada; assembly: GCF_003255815.1. Taxonomy (NCBI): domain Eukaryota; kingdom Metazoa; phylum Chordata; class Mammalia; order Primates; family Cercopithecidae; genus Theropithecus; species Theropithecus gelada. The sequence goes on from NC_037678.1 coordinate 4,151,834, forward strand.
CCCCACAGCCGTCCTGGGGGGGAATGGTGCGGGGTATACCTCAGCACCCTCCCTTGATAGCACCTGATTTCTTTTTTTTCTTGTTGTTGTTGTTTGTTTGAGACAAGTTTCACTCTTGTTGCCCAGGCTGGAGTGCAGTGGTACCATCTCGGCTCACTGCAACCTCCACTCTCTGGGTTCAAGCAATTCTGCCTCAGCCTCCCGAGTAGCTGGGATTACAGGCATGTGCCACCACATCCAGCTAATTTTTGTGTCTTTAGTAGAGATGGGGTTTCACCATGTTGGTCAGACTAGTCTTGAACTCCCGACCTCAGGTGATCCACCCGCCTCGGCCTCCCCAAGTGCTGGGATTACAGGCGTGTGCCAGCACACCCAGCTAATTTTTGTATTTTTAGTAGAGACGGGGTTTCCCCAGTTTGGCCAGGCTGGTCTCACACTCCTGATCTCAGGTGATCCATCCACGTTGGCCTCCCAAAGTGCTGGGATTACAGGCACGAGCCACCATGCCCGGCCCACGCCATACTTTTTACACTGTGTTTTTTTGTTTGTTTAGTATGTGAACATAATTTATTTTAAAATGCATTCATTTAAAATTTTGTAACTGGGAGAGAATGTTGCTGGGAATTTTCTGGTTGTTGGAAGCCCCTAAAGGTCTATGAGGGGTCTCCGGCCAATGTCCACCCCAGGTGGCGGAGGCAGAGGAGGCAGTATGGGCTGTGCGGGTTGTGGGCCACCATCCCCGTCTGGGGGCGGGAGTGTCACCAGACACACACCTGGCTGCTGGAGGATGCAGTGGCCAGTGCAGGAACAACTTGTTCGAAGCGTGGCGAATGCTGAGACCCTCCGAGCAGATGAGGTTCTGGGCACTCCTGGTCTGAGGGCAGAAGGGGAGAGAGGCAGTGTGCTGTGGGCTGCCCGGCTGGTTTTCTGGGAAAGCTTCCAGAACCTTCCTGTCACAGAAGAGTTTAAACTCTGAGGAGGACATCAGAGTAGGGTGGTGCCTGCCCTTCAGGAGCTCACAGGCTGGTGGTCGAGACGGGCCAGATTAGAACTGAGTTGGAATCCAGGGGTGGCCAGTGTGAGGTGTCTGTGGGAGGGCGGACGGCAGGCAGAGCAGGCGGCCTGCTGAGAAGGTGGCCTTTGGGTCATGTGAGGACAGCATGCTCCGAATCTCTGACGAGGCTTTGTCGTGTTCTGCTATCGCACAGGCATAGGTGTGGGGAGAGGGCGTGAGGCCCTCTGGTCTGTTTCTAGGCGTTCCGCTCAGAGGAGTCCAGCCTAACCTGCAGGGTGCCCTGAACGGGGCTGGAGGCTGGGAAGGGCTCACTGCTGCTGTTTCTTTGACCCCAGAGAGAGCTTTCTGGAAACCCCCCAGCCACCATCCTTAGCTCGCCCACCAGGAGCTGGGTGCAGCCGACTCTGGCACGGCTCTGGGCAAGTCCTCAAGAACTCGGGGGTTTCTGTTCATGTCACAGACCTGACCTGGAGTCAGTCAGGTTTTCTTTCAGCAGCTGACTCTGTGGCTGGGGTGTGTCCGGGGTCCGTGACAGGCTCGTTGGCTCTTCCCTGGCTGGTTGGTAACCTCTCTGGCGTCTTCCTCTCGCCCCCCAGGAGAGCACTGTGAGGTGGATGCCCGCTCAGGCCGCTGTGCCAACGGGGTGTGCAAGAACGGGGGCACCTGCGTGAACCTGCTCATCGGCGGCTTCCACTGCGTCTGTCCTCCTGGCGAGTACGAGAGACCCTACTGCGAGGTGACCACCAGGAGCTTCCCGCCCCGGTCCTTCGTCACCTTCCGGGGCCTGAGACAGCGCTTCCACTTCACCGTCTCCCTCACGTGAGTGTGTGTCCTGCCGCACCACACGGGTCTCTTCAGGAAAGGGGCGGGCTTCTCTGTGCGCCCCATCCCTCCAGATCGTGACGTCGGTGTCCTCCCTGTGTGGCCTTTGATAGTTGAGTAGCTCCAGGCCGGGCGCGGTGGCTCACGCCTGTAATCCCAGAACTTTGGGAGGTCGAGGCGGGTGAATCACCTGAGGTTGGGAGTTTGAGACCAGCCTGGTCAACATGGCAAAACCCCGTCTCTACTAAAAATACAAAAATTAGCTGGATGTGGTGGTTTACGCCTGTAATCCCAACTACTTGGGAGGCTGAGACGAGAATCGCTTGAACCAGAAGGTGGAGGTTGCAGTGAGCCAAGATTGTGCCACTGCACTCCAACCTGGGCAACAGAGTGAGTACTCCATCTCAAAACACACACACACACACACACAACCACTTATTCCTTTTGTGTCTTTCTTTGTACCCCTTAACCCACTTCTCTTCAGCCCCTTCCCTGCTCCCTCCCCAGCCTCTGGTGACCACCACTCTCCTCTCCACCTCTGATCATGTTTGATTAAATGTCTGCACAAGGGAATGTGACGCTGCTGCTTGTCAGATTCTGAATTTCTAAGATTATTGCACTGGACAATTATGAACGATTTCCCTTATGTGTGATGGTGGCTAAACAATCAGAGCTGACACTAAATCACTGAGGGTTTTGTAGGGAATGCCTTTAAAAGTAAAATCGTAAGGTCGCTCCCCAAGCTTCCAGGGCAGTTACACTTTGGGAGTGGTGGGGGCTGTAGGCAGAACCCTGTTGAGCCTCTGAGAGCCGCTGTGAGGGGCCAGGTTGGGGGCGCCCAGCTGCCTTTGTTTCAGGTGGGTGCTTTCATGCTCCTTCTCCTCTTTCTAGTTTCTCTTTGCCAAGTGTCCAGGCTCCCAAGTGGGCTCTGGGCTCTGTTCCCAGCTGCCTCTCATCCCCCCAGCCCTTTGTTCTTTCCTCCTCCTTCCCCGGCCCCCTCTCCGGGCCTTGGTTTCTGTTCTCTGGCCTTGCCTCTTCTTGCTTGCATTCTTCCAACCCTCCCCTCAGCTTTGGGTCCCTTCTTTATTGCTCTGTCGCCAGTGGTGTACGTGTGCTTGCCAGGGGAGCCGTGCAGGACTGTTTGACACTGACACCGCCCAACAGCCCCCACCTGGGTCCAAAGAGAACCGCACAGAAGTGAAACCGACCAAAGGGAATCAGGTGTGACCCAGGGGCTGCGTCTCGGGAAACAAGCCTGCACTGAGTTGGCCCCGTCGTCATTAAGATCCCTTCTCCCTGCTCATTCCCTGCCCAAGCATCAGTGTGCTGTGTGGGTATTTTTCTTTAGTGTTTGTCGTCAGTTCTTGCTGGCATTCTAAATAGAGGGGGTTTGAGGGACAGTTGGGAACCGTCAGTTTTTTGTTTGTTTTTTGGTTTTTGAGATGGAGTCTCGCTTTGTTGCCAGGCTGGAGTGCAGTGGTGGTGTGATCTCGGCTCACTGCAACTTCCGCCTCCCAGGTTCAAGCAATTCTCCTGCCTCAGCCTCCCGAGTTGCTGGGATTACAGGTGCCCACCACCATGCTGGCTAATTCTGTATTTTTAGTAGAGACGGGGTTTCACCATGTTGGCCAGACGGGTCAACCTGACCTCAGGTGATCCACCCACCTCGGCCTCCCACAGTGCTGGGATTACAGGTGTGAGCCACCGGCTAGCCAAAACCATCAATTTTAACTCAAGAAAAAGGCTGAGGTCAGATGCTCCAGGCTGGCTCAGGCCGACTCCTGCAGGAAAATGGATAAACCAACCTTAAGTCAAAAGGAGTTCCTGCCACTGATCTCTGATGGTGGAGACACCCAGCTAGTTCAGGAACCCGTCCCAAGCTCACTCAGGAGGTTCGCCAAGTTCTCTGAAACCAGGGAGGTGGGGGAGGTGTGGTGGTGATTTGGGTCTGAAGACCCCCTGCCTGGGCCCCTGGGTGGGAGAAGGATTTCTGAGAATTCGATGATCTCCTGTCAGAGCAGGTGGTTTTTTGCTCTGCCTGCTCTAAGTTCTGACAGGCCTGTTCATGTTCAGGCGTCTGTTCGTGCCCCTTCCTTTCACTTATTCACACAGCCCATATTAAGCGCTGATATGGACCAGATCCTCTTTCGGCTCTGGAATGCAGCAGGGAATGAGAGCTGCAGTTCCTCCCCTTATGGATCATGCATTCTTATAAACCAGTGAGTCAGCAGCATGATTTCAGAAATTAACTGAGTGATGTCATAGGCTGATGGGAGGTGAGGGCAACTTGGAGTAAAATGAGTCAGGGCAGGTACAGCTGGGTTGACCCCTGAGCAATCTGCAAAGCCTGGGAAGATTGTTTCTGGGGTAGGGGCAGCTGTGCAAAGGCCCTGGGGTCTTTTTGACCCGTGTTTGGGCACCAACAGATGCTATTGTGGCGGGGGGGGGGGGGGGGGGGGGGGGGCTAAGAGGGGTCCTTCCACAGCATCACCCCCTCCTGGGAAGGTACCAGGTCCCCATGCCCTGGCGCACACACGAGGGGATCTGTTCACAGCAGCAGAAAATGTACAGTGCGTGCTTTGTCCAAACACATCTGTAACAGGTGTCCTGGCTGCTGGTCGTACTTGTAGCGTGTTGTGCAAATGGGATATTTTTTGCATTCTACAGGCCACAGTAAGCAGATTCCCCATGGATTCTGGTTTGCCACTTCCAGAAAAGAACACTGCTTATCAAGCTTGATGGGCTGTCTGCTCCTATGCGAGGGATGCATGCCTGACACCATTCTTTCCTGAATTGTAGCCCCACGTGCTTGCCCTCCTCTGACTGGGCTTGTCATTCCTAGGCAACCTTTTTTTTTTTTTCCCCCCGAGATGGAGTCTCACTCTGTCGCCCAGGCTGGAGTACAATGGCGCAATCTCGGCTCACTGCAAGGTCTGCCTCCCAGGTTCATGCCATTCTCCTGCCTCAGCCTCCTGAGTAGCTGGGACTATAGGTGCCTGCCACCACGCCCGGCTAATTTTTTGTGGGTTTTTTTTTGCTTTTTTTTTTTAAAGTAGAGACAGGGTTTCACCATGTTAGCCAGAATGGTCTTGATCTCCTGACCTCGTGATCTGCCCTCCTCGGCCTCCCAAAGTGCTGGGATGACAGGCGTGAGCCTCCGCACCCGGCCCCTAGGCGGGTCTTCATCCCGTGATGTGCCTCTGCTTGGCTCCGCAGGTTTGCCACCCAAGAAAGGAACGGCTTGCTGCTCTACAACGGGCGCTTCAACGAGAAGCACGACTTCATTGCCCTGGAGATCGTGGACGAGCAGGTGCAGCTCACCTTCTCTGCAGGTGGGGCCTTCTCCCTAGGAAGGGCAGCTCTGAGCAATTCACAGATGCTTTGTGGGTTACAACTACCCTTGCCCTGTGCGGCGCCTCCAAGCTGCTTATCCTTTCATCCCTCAATTGTAGGTCTAGGAACCTGTCTTATTGAAGAAATCCAAAGTGCAAAAAGATGTTCACAACAGGCCTGGCGCGGTGGCTCATGCCTGTAATCCCAGCACTTTGGGAGGTCCAGGCAGGCGAATCACGAGGTCACGAGATCGAGACCAGCCTGACCAACATGGTGAAACCCTGTGTCTGCTAAAAACAAAAAAATTAGCTGGGCGAAGTGATGTGTGCCTATAATCCCAGCTACTTGGGAGGGTGAGACAGGAGAATCGCTTGAATCCAGGAGGTCGAGGTTGCAGTGAGCCGAGACTGCACCACTGCACTCCAGCCTGGGTGACAAAGCAAGATTCCGTTAAATAAATAAATAAATAAATAAAAGGCAGCCTGACAATGTAGTCAATGTAGGAAAAATGATAAGACCATCTCCTAATATGCGAAAACCTTCAAACTCACTAGAAAGGAAACTAGGCCGGGCGCGGTGGCTCACACCTGTAATCCCAGCACTTTGGGAGGCCAAGGCGGGTGAGTCACAAGGTCACGAGATCGAGACCAGCCTGACCAACATAGTGAAACCCCGTCTGTACCAAAAATACAAAAATTAGCTGGGCATGGTGGCAGACACCTGTAATCTCAGCTACTCAGGAGGCTGAGGCAGGAGAATTGCTTGAACCCAGGAAGCAGAGATTGCAGTGAGCCGAGATTGTGCCACTGCACCCCAGCTTGGTGATGGAGTGAGACTCCGTCTCAAAAAATAATAATAATAAAAGATGTTCATAACAGTGTTATTTGTAGTGCTGGAAATGTGGACGATCTGGTTCATGTTTTCAGAAACCAAGGAATCATTATATTGTGGTACATCTCTAGATTAAAAATATTGATGCTGGCTGGGTGCAGTGGCTCACACCTGTAATCCCAGCACTTTGGGAGGCCGAGGTGGGCAGATCACCTGAGGTCAGGAGTTAAGAGACCAGCCTGGCCAACATGGTGAAACTCCGTCTCTACTAAAAATACAAAAATTAGCCGGGGGTGGTGGCACATGCCTCTAATCCCAGCTACTCAGGAGGCTGAGGCAGGAGAATGGCTTGAACCTGGGAGACGGAGGTTGCAGCAAGCCGAGATCATGCCATTGCACTCCAACCTGGGTGACAGAGTGAGACTCTATGACAAGGCTGGCCAGGCAAGGTAGCTCGTGCCTGTAATCCTAGCATTTTGAGAGGCCAAGGCAGGCAGATTGCTTGAGCCCAGAAGTTCAAGACCAGCCTGGGCAACATAGCGAGACCCTGTCTCTTTAAAAAAATATATATATATATCGACAAGGCCATGAAACACGTTATTCCAGTTGTTAGAAAAGAACATTTCTCCAGACTTCCAGCAGGTATATCTGTGTTTTTCTGGCACACATGACTCTTTTTGTTTTTGTTCTTGTTTTGAGACAGTCTCACTCTTTAACCCAGGCTGGAGTACAGTGGTGCAATATTGGCTCACTGCAACCTCCACCTCCTAGGTTCAAGCGATTCCCATGCCTCAGTCTCTCAAGTAGCTGGGAATACAGGCACATTTCACCATGCCTGGCTAATTTTTGTATTTTTAGTAGAGACTGGGTTTCATTGTGTTGGCCAGGCTGGTCTTGAACTCCTGACCTCAAGTGATCCTCCCACCTTGGCCTCCCAAAGTGCTGGGATTACAGGTGTGAGCCACCAGGCTCAGCCTGGCACACTTGACTTTTAGGAGTGAATTCTGCCATCTCCTCCTTCACCTGGAAGTTCACCACGATGGCTCAGAGGTGCTTCTGTCTCTAGAACCCTGGCCTGTGTTGAATGACATGTGTGTGATGGTGGAGGATGGAGCTTGGTTTTCTATATGCAGTAAAGAAAGGGAGGCACCTGTAACAGCAGCCAGCCACTGTGGGAGTGGTGGCCACAGCCCTCCAGGCTCTGTGAGTTGGAATTAGGCTATTCCTCTGGCCGGTGTCTCCCACACCCCTGTTTCCAGAGCTCCTGCTGGTTCCCTTTAGACGGCATTCCCTGCCTGGGACCGTACCCACCGCACCTGTCCTTTGGTGCCCCTGAACCTCCTTCCTCCTAGCTGCTGCTGATTCAGGGTTGTGCTCCAGAGTCCCCGAAGGGACTCGCCTGCCCCACTGTAGCAGGAGCTCAAGGGGTAAAAGTGACAAACACCCCGAAGCAGAGATGCGTGAGAGACGCGTCTGTGACCTCATGATGGGATGTGTTATGTGGTTTAAGAGTTGTTAAAAACCTGAGATGACATTTATTTGATTAAGTGACCTAAAGGGGAATTGGTTTTGATGATTTTGTCTACGTCGATGAAATGCATAGGAAAAAGAATTCGACCGCTGGTGCGGTGTAGGTGTGACTGCTGCTGGTACAGACAGATGGGTTTTCTGTGCTTACCTTTTTTTTTTTTTTTGAGACAGAGTCTGTCTGTCTTGCCCCGGCTGGGGTGGAGTGGCCGGATCTCAGCTCACTGCAAGCTCCGCCTCCCAAGCTTACACCATTCTCCTACCTCAGCCTCCGGAGTAGCTAGGACTACAGGCGCCCGCCACGTTGCCCGGCTAGTTTTTGTATTTTTTTTTTAGTAGAGACGGGGTTTCAACGTGTTAGCCAGGATGGTCTCGATCTCCTGACCTCATGATCCGCCCATCTCGGCCTCCCAAAGTGCTGGGATTACAGGCTTGAGCCACGGTGCCCGGCCTACCTTTTTTCATATTTGAAAAAGAGGAACAAGGCCAGGTGCAGTGGCTCACGCCTGTAATCCCAGCACTTTGGGAGGCCAAGGCAGGCAGATCACGAGGTCAGGAGTTCGAGACCAGCCTGGCCAACATGGCGAAACCCCATCTCTACTAAAAATACAAAAATTAGCCAGGCATGATGGCAGGCGCCTGTAATCCCAGCTACTCGGGAGGCGGAGGCAGGAGAATCGCTTGAACCCAAGAGGCGGAGGTGACAGTAAGCCAAGATCACGCCACTGCATTCCAGCCCGGGTGACAGAGCGAGACTCCATCTCAAAACAAAACCAGAAAAGAGGAACAAGAATTACTTTTGTAACCAGAAAAGAAAATGGATGGGGAGTGGTGGGCGCCTCCCACCATGGTGCTGTGGGGAGGGGAGGGAGGACGTGGCCATGTGCACCTGTCTCCCCCGATGCCTCACAGCCCGGTCCTCGGTCCCCAGTAGGCCCCGCCAACCTCTGCTTTCTCTCTGGATCTCCCTCCCACCGTGCAGGTGAGACAACGACGACTGTGGCACCGAAGGTTCCCGGCGGTGTAAGTGACGGGCGGTGGCACTCTGTGCAGGTGCAGTACTACAACAAGGTAAGACGGTCCCCACCACTTCCCCCCGGCCCCAGGGTGGCTCAAGAAGGTGCCCTGGAGCAGGGCGCAGCGGCTCATGCCTGTAATCCCAGCACTTTGAGAGGCCGAGGCGGATGGATTACATGAGGTCAGGAGTTTGAGACCAGCTTGGCCAACGTGGTGAAACCCTGTCTCTACCAAAAATACAAAAATTAAAAAATTAGCTGGGTGTGGTGGTGGGTGCCTGTAATCCCAGCTACTCAGGAGGCTGAGGCAGGAGAATCACTTGAGCCTGGGAGGCGAAAGTTACGGTGAGCCGAGATCGTGCCACTGCGTTCCAGCCTAGGTAACAGAGCAAAACTCCATCTGGGAAAAAAAAAAAAAAAAAAAAGAAAGGAAAAAAGGTGCCCTGGTAGATTTTCTGTCTTAAGACATTTGTGCTCTGAATTTTTTTTTAAACGTGCTGTTGGAAAAAGTGGTTTAGGAAATGCACATTTGTGGAGGGTCTGTGTAAATACAGCTGAGCCCTGTGGTGGGGTCATAGTCCTCCCACCTGGAGCTTTGTGTCGGGGAGGGACATGGACCCCGGAGATCACCGTCGCTGGGGGAGGGACACAGAAAGGGCTTGTTCATGTGCAGCTACCTTGGCCAGAGTATTTCCCAGTGGCTGAAATTCTGAGCCGTTCATACACGACTCTGTAGCCAAGATTGTCCACTCTCCCTGGATGTAAACGGGAAAGCCAGAACTCTCTGGGGAAGTGCCGTGAAGACTGGGTGGTTTGATTTCGCTTTATTTTGCTTTTCCTTGGCTTGTAAGGAAACACATTGTTTTTTGCATCAAAATGCCGTGCTTTCCACGGCTGTGACTGTGCAAACCCCTTTTCTCTTCTTGGGAAGCTCCAGGGTGTGCCCCCACGTGCTCATGGTTCTGCGGGGGTCTTACTGGCCCCTCCTGGAGCCCGGTCGCCCCCCCTGTTCCCCACTTCCCAGACTTCCACAAGGCCGAGGCCTAAGCTTGGTTGGCAGATGAGGGATCCTCTGTCCTCCAGGAGAATTGATCCAGTCCTTCCGTGGAGACAGCATCTTCCTTCTTTCACAGCCACTATGCCTGGCTGCGACTTGCCAGCAGTTGGGGTCCAGTCACTGGGCCTGAGGTTGCAGTGCTGCGTCCACTGGCTTTCACTCTCCTTTCCGTGCTGGCCACCGGCGTCCCTCTACCTCCCTGACCCGCCCTTCACATCTGCCTTGAATATCCCGTCATCTCCCAGGCATGCCACACAGACTCCAAGTAGTGGTCACCTGCACAGAGACCATGGTTTTTGTCCTCTGTCCCATCAGTACCATCCCAGGGCAGGTGGAGCTTGAGCCTCATTTGGGAGGAGGACAGATGGGAGGTGCTGGTGGGGTTTGGGGGGATATTGAGAGAAGGCTGGCAGGTGTCTGGGCGGGGTCTGGGCTGCCGCACGTTGGATGTCACCCCTAGTGGGGCCTGGCTGATGGATGGAGAACCGTGTGCTCGACAGAGGCGCAGGGGCTGGTGGGGTGAGGGGCTCAGAGCTGAGCAAGAGGAAGAGGGCAGCCCTCACAGAGGCGGATCCATTTGCTGCCATTGTCCATTTCAAAGACCGAGTCTTTTCTTGATACGGTGCCGTCCTGTGGCTGTGTGGGGCAGTGCTAGCCAGTGTGAAGTGCATTCTGGGTGAGCTGCACGGGTGGCCCCTGCGTCCTGCTGCCTGGCGCTGCCTACTCTGACCCTGTGACCCTTCCTGTTGTGCCCTTCCAGCCAGCTGGGGCTGGACATCAGAGCTCGATGCCCCCTGGGGTGGTGCCTCCCAAGGGCTGGGCCACAGGGGACCCTGGAGACTGTGCCCCATCGTCAGGGAAGCGTAGGGCATAGGTGGCACATTTTCCTTCCTGCGCGTGTCAGAAAACAAAATCCAGGGATGAACGTTTTTTGCTGGGGAGGGGGTGGGCGGGGGAAGGTTGAGTCCGTCTTGGTCTCCCCATCGGTGCCCAACACTCCAGAATCATCATCTGCCTATGGCAGAAGCAACAGTGTGCCCTCAGTTGTGGAGGGACTTGCAGCCAGGACACTGCTGCAGTCACTTCTGTCCACACTCGGCCCTGGCTCTGAACACAGTGAGTGTTTACCGGGGCCCGCCCGCCTGCCGCCGCCCCCTTCCGGGTGCTCAGAGGAGCAAAGTCGCCATGCAGGACGCCACCTGCACTGTCCCGGAGGAGAGGGGCCTCACGTAAGAAGATAAACAGAGGACGGTGGATTACCGGGATCCACGGCTTCCGTGTCTAGGGCCAGGTCCTTTCAGCGGTGCCTGAGCACAGCCCCCCGTGTGGGATTAGGCCTTTCCTGTGAGCGCTGGATGCTTCTCTGTCTTGCCTGAGGTTATTTGATGGAGGAAACCAACCAGTTTTTACTGTGTCTTTAGGCATCCATTAGGAGGTCTGACGGGGCCACACACTAGGAATGTGTTAGCAGAGATTATGAGCATCTGCCCGAGAAGGAGACGGCACCGCTGCTCTGTGACCTTGTCTCCAAGTGGCAGCTCTGACAAACCCAGGTGCAGCGGTCTCCTCTGGAGCGTGCCTGAGCTAGGGGCAGGGCCAGTCAGGTTGTGAGCGGTATGGGGGCCTGGAGGGGTGGCAGGGCCAGCTTGAGGTCAGGAAGACAATCTTCTGGGGGCTGGTTCCTCTCCTCTCTGGGCCTCCACTTTGTCTCCAGTGTTACCTCTGGTCCCGTCCTCCGGCAGCCACCTTGGGAGTGACCTTGGGCCACCAGGGAAGGTTTTGGGGAAGAGGACAGGCTCAGGTTGGGAGGGGACCCACACAGGAAGGAGGTGTTGGGGCTAGACAATGAGGGGTTGAGGGGCTCAGGGCTGGGGCTACAAGGGTGGTCTTGAGGGTGGTGGGTGACATGGCCGAGGGAACCCCCCTGCACGTGCGTCCCTGCCTGCCTTGGCTGATGCAGAGGGTCGTCCCCCCCACCCCACCCAGCTGTGTCCTTTCCCCAGCACGCTGTATTCACCTGCTGCGCCACCTTGCTGGTTTTGGTTTTTGTATTTTTAGGGATGATTAAGGAAACATATTTGAAAAAATTCAGCATACAACGATGTGGTGAGGGTGGAAGCATTGGTGGGGGCTGCGCCGCTGCCCAGCCCCCTCTCTTCAGTCTTGTTCTCTGTCCCCCGCCCTCCAGGGCGGCTGTGTCTCTGAGGCGTGGGCCACCTGCACCTTAGGTCTGAGCATGACCTCCTGGGTATCGCCTGTCAGTGGCCGCCTGCACTGCATCCATGTGCAAACTGCGGGGACCCTTCCCCCACCCACCAGTGCACAGGGCCTGGGAGCTGCCAGGCTGGTGGAGCAGTCAGGGTCCTCACAGGAAGCAGATGGGGTGCTCCAGTGGGACCAGCCCTGGAAGAGTTATTTACAAAGGGCTGGGCAGGGCGTGGGGTATCCATGAGGGGCGGTGTGGAACCCATGGCTAGAGGCAGTGTCAGCAGAGCCGTGACAGCCCTTAGTCCTCAAGCATCAAGGGAAATGGCAGATTGGAGCCCAGAGGGAAGGGGTCCTGGTCAGAAGCCACAGGAGAGGGGCACAGGCCACCCCTGTGTTAGAGGCACAGCCTGGGGCCCTCCTGGTACCCCTCCCCTCCCCTCCCTCACTCTATCCTCCCATGTGGCTTGCCACTGGCCAACGCCACCAGAAGCCACGGGGTAGGGAACCCTCCCAGGCAGGGTGCAGGCAGAGTCTGTTTATTTTTCCTTTCTGCTTGATGACATTTTAGACGAGAAGGTTTATTGGTCTAATTCACCTTCAGCAAAGCCAAAGGGTGCATTGGAGTCGGACATTCTTCCAGGAAGGTCTTTTCAAAGGCAGACACTTGTGCATTTGTGTGGAGCTCCGCCAAGCACAGATGAAACAACATAGCCCCCACTCGCACAGCCACCCCGGGAGGTCTGGGGCCGCGTGGAGCAGTTTCAGCCATTGCTTCACCCCCAGCGTGATTGTTTGTTTGTTTTCCCCCAAGGCTGGTTTGAAGGTGTTTCCACCACAACTTCCAAAAGGGCGAAAGTGCCTGACGGAAAAGGAAAACCATTCTTTCCACTTGAGAATCAGGTTTTGCCCTCATTAGCTTTAAGTGTTTGCTGCTCCCCCATTGCCCTGGGCATCCTGGGTGTTCGGGAGGTGTGGGGAGAAGCTTACTCCCCACAGAGACAGTGCTGGGGAGGGGCCGTCTGGGAGGACGGGGACCCTTGGGGCTGCACTGAGCGCTCATTCCCTGATTGTGCTTCCCTGAGGCTGCCTGCGGGGATCACGTTTAGATGCTACCTTGCTCCAGGAGCTCCTGGCAGAGTCGGGGGCACAGATGTGCCAGCGAGATGTTTAACGGGGCCCTGGGGAAGCAAAGGTGGCTCATGCCCACCTGGCCCAGGTGTCTTCCAAAGCCAGCTGAGCCTGCCCAGAGCCTGGAGCACAACCTCCTTGCCAGCTGTGGAGGCAAGGACATGCTGGGAAGGTAGTGCCTGACATGGACACGAGGCAGTGTGGCCTGCTGGGGACCCGTGAGTGAGCTATGAGGTGAGGCAGTGAGGTGGGGCGCCAGGAGGCCCAGAGCTGCTGGGAGATCCCGCATGAAGCAGATGTGGGAGGTGGTGAGCAGCTGTGCTGGGATTTCCCGCCTGGGCGCTGCTGCCCCTTGGGGACGATGATCCTTCATTGGGAGGCCTGTTCTGGGCAGCATTGCTGACCTCTGGTCACTAGACTACAGCTGTTCCCCTAACCCAGTTTTGACGACCAAGAGGTCTTCATCATTGTCAGGTCCCCGAGGTCATGCCCTGGATGAGAACCACTGGGCTAGTGAGACGGGAGCTCAGCTAGGCAGAGTCCTGGTAGCTTCAGGTGGAGATGCAAGACCCTGGGCCGGGGCTTGAGGCAGCAGCCTCTACGTGGGCGGCAGGTGGTCTTCAAGGGGCACTTGGCATCCATCACCTGGCCGGGGACGGTGCTGTGCTTGTCGCGATTGCTGTGCTGGCCACATGTGGCTAGACCACACGCGGTGGAGCCCCATGCCTGAGCTGGCTACTGCAGTCCTCGAGACCCTGCCCCGGCACTTTGGCTTCCTCTGGTTCTGGTGATTCTGAGATGGCGCGGGGCTGTCTTTGGCATGCAGCGGAAAGTGCTTTTATAAAGACAGCATGAGGCCAGGTTGCAACAAACCTCCTCTGGACAACCAGCCTCTGCTTCTGTTGAGCCAGAGGATCTAAGTGCTTTGAGATTTCCATGACCTTGAGATGACCCCTAGGTCCTGCTGTCATTACAGATTGCTCACCTGTTGCTTGTCAGGTCATTCAAAACCTCTTGGGTCTGTGCTGCACATTAAACCCCAAAGTCCCAAGAAGAGTGAGCAATGTGCCCCCAGAGCACCCCTGGGGTCCGGGGAGCTTCTCTGTTTCTGCAAATGTTCTAAAAACTCGAGGGCTTCCACCTAGACACTTGTGTCAGGGTGCGATGTTTTGATGGGACTCTTCCTGGGCTCTACAGATCTGCCATGGTTAGACAGTTGTGTGGTCCCCTGGGTGAGGTCACGTGACCCTCTCTTTCCCTCCCCTCCATGTTAATTGAGTGCCGACTACACGCACAGAATCCAACTTACAGAAACGAACTCGGAAGGTATTTAATAGAATAGAAGGTCCTCCAACAGTGGAACGTTAACAACCATTGCCAACAGTGCAGTGGTGTTCTATGCAGTAAGGTCCTCCCATAGTAGAACATCAGCAACCATTGCCAACAGTGCGGTGGGGTTCTGTGCAGTAAGGTCCTCCGACAGTGGAATGTCAACAACCATTGCCAACAGTGCGGTGGGGTTCTGTGCAATAAGGTCCTCTGACAGTGGAACGTCAACAACCATTGCCAGCAGTGCAGTGGGGTTGTGTGCAGTAAGGTCCTCTGACAGTGGAACGTCAACAACCATTGCCAACAGTGCAGTGGGGTTCTGTACAGTAAGGTCCTCAGACAGTGGAACATCAATAACCATTGTCAACAGTGCAGTGGGGTTCTGTACAGTAAGGTCCTCTGACAGTGGAACGTCAACAACCGTTGCCAACAGTGCAGTGGGGTTCTGTGCAGTAAAGTCCTCTGACAGTGGAACATCAACAACCATTGCCAACAGCGCAGTGGGGTTCTGTACAGTAAGGTCCTCAGACAGTAGAACGTCAACAACCATTGCCAGCAGTGCGGTGGGGTTCTGTGCAGTAAGGTCCTCTGACAGTGGAACGTCAACAACCATTGTCAACAGTGTATGGGGTTCTGTGCAGCGATGAGGGGAGGAGCTCCCAGGATATTGTTACTAGATTTTAAAAGCCCTAATTGTAGGGTGTATTTTATTTTATTTTATTTTAAGATGAAGTCCCACTCTGTCGCCCAGGTGCCTCTGTCGCTATCTCAGCTCGCTGCAACCTCAGCCTCCTGGGTTCAAGCAATTCTCCTGCCTCAGCCTCCTGAGTAGCTGGGATTACAACTGCTCACGACCAGACCTGGTTAATTTTTGTATTTTTAGTAGAGATCAGGGTTTCACTATGTTGGCCAGGCTGTTCTCGAACTGCTGACCTCAAGTGATCCACCTGCCTTGGCCTCCCAAAGTGTTAGATTACAGGCGTGAGCCACTGCACCTGGCCAAGCCTGGTTCTTTTAGTGGAGTTAGGATTACAGGCGTGAGCCACTGCACCCGGCCAAGCCTGGTTCTTTTAGTGGAGGGTGGCATTTAGAACTCCAGATCTGGGTGCTTGGTGTGCTCATTGCTTTGGGTTGTCTCACTCCCAGTGTCTGTTACTGGGCAGAACTAGGACATAGACGTCTGTGTAGGTGTGTGTGTGTACGTATACACACGCACACACACTTCATATTCTTTTTTCCTATTTACCTATCACTCCCTATTGGAAGCCATAAACTTCACTGCAGCACTGCCGCGTTTGCCCTGCTCTGTACGTTCACGTCCCCCTGATGCCGTCCCAGCCCATTCGTGCTGCTTGGTAACAGAACACCCGAGGCTGGGTACTTACAAACCACAGAGATTGATTTCTCTGAGTCCTGGAGGCTGGAAGCCTGAGCACCTGCAGGTTTGGGCCCTGGCGAAGGCCCATTCCTCATAAATGGCAGCGTCCGGGTGTCCTCGCATGGCAGAAGAATGCAAGAGGGTGGACCCACTCCCGTGGGCCCTTTTATTGAGGCCCTTATCCCATCCTTGAGGGGCCCACGATCATGACTTTACCACCTCCTAAAGGGCCCATCTCTTGATACCATCCCACTGGCCATGAAGCTTCAACACGTGAACTTTAGAGGACACTTCAGACCGTAGCACCCCCAAATTCATATATTGAAATCCTCACCCCCAAGGTGACAGTATTAGAAAGTGGAGCCTTTGGGAGGTGATCAGGGTCTCCCATGAGTGGAATGAATGTCCTTATAAAAGAGCCCCAAGACTGCCCCTCACCCCTTCTGTCATGTGAGGGTGTGGCAAGAAGGTGCTGGTCTGGGAACCAGGGGGCAGACCCTCCCCAGATGTTGAATAAGCCAGCACCTTGGTGTTGGACTCGCAACCTCCAGAACTGCGAGAAACAGATGTATGTTGTTGACAAGCCACTCAGCCTCTGGTATTTTGTTACAGCAGCCCAAGCAGAGTTAGAGTTCATTCTTGTTGTTTTTCCTCTTCTATATTTGTAAATCTTTATCAGTTAGGAACCTTGTTCTCGTTTTCCTCAGTATAGTTATTGATTTTTATCAACCTTCCATTATTTAAACAACTTTCCAACTCCACCAGGCCACAGCTTCACTCAGCCCCCTCTCCAGCTGTCCCCTCCCCAGCTGCCCCCTCCCCAGCCTTGCTGCTCTGCCTCACTCAGCCCTTGGTGGTACCAGCTGACTCCAGCAATTGGAGATGGGTCTGCATAGAGACTTGACCAAAATATTTCATTATTCAAAAAAGAAGGGAGGAAGGGAAGAAGGAAGGTTTTTAAACAAATTTAAAGGGAATAAAAATCCTAAATATGAAAAGCTGTGGGATGCAGCTAAAGCAGTGCTGAGAGGGAAATGTATAGCACTAAATACTTACATTAGAAAAGGGGGATGTCTCAGATCAGTAATCTAAGCTTTTACTTCAAGAACCTAGAATAAGAATAAAATAAACCCAAAGCCAGCAGAAAGAAGGAAATAATAAAGATAAGAGTAGCAGTCAGTGAAATTGAAACAACAAAACAATAGAGAAAATCAATGAAACGAAGAGCTGATTCTTTAAGAAGATTAACAATATCTTTTCAAAGAGGGAAAAATTTCTGGCGTGACTGATAAGGAAAAAAAAGGAAGACAAATTACTAATACCAGGAATAAAATAGGCTCTGTAGACATTAAAAGGGGTAATAAGGGAATAATAAAAACAACTCTACATGTGTACATTTAAAACCCAGATGCACGGACCAACTCCTCAGAAAACTACTCCTCCTCACCCAAGATGAAATCGGTCATTTGAATGACTGTATAACTATTGAGGAAATAGAATTTGTAGTTTAACATTCCCAAAAAGGAAATCTCCAGGCCCAGATGGCTTCACAAGAGAATTCTAACAAATATTTAAAGAATTACGTCAATTCTGCAACGTCTCTTCCAGAAAATAGAGAACATTTCCCAGTTCAGTTCATGAAGCATTACCCTGATTCCAATACCAGACGAAGACAGACGAAACCAAACCCCAGACCACTGTTCGTCATGAATATAGATGCAATTCATGTTGACGCAGAAACCTGCACACAAGTGGTACAGCTTTTCATAATATCCCCAAATGGGAAACAGCCCAGATGGCTGTCACTGGGTGAATGTTAAACAAACTGATATGTCCGTACCATGGAACAGGGAATACATCTTAGCACCAAACAACTTCTCACTCTGCTGAGTGGGAAAAGGCAACCACCAAAGGGACCATACTGTATGATTCCATTTGTATGACATTGTGTTTTTTTGTCTGTGTTTTTTTTTTAGACAGAGTTTTGCCTCGTATCCCAGGCTGGAGTGCAGTGGCATGATCTCAGCTCACTGCAACCTCCACATCCTGGGTTCAAGTGATTCTCCTGCCTCAGGCTCCCGAGTAGCTGGGATTGCAGGCACATACCACCACGCTCGGCTAATTTTATATTTTTAGTAGAGAAGGGGTTTCACCATGTTGGTCAGGCTGGTCTCGAACTCCTGACCTCAAGTGATCCACCCACCTTGGGCTCTCAAAGTGTTGCGATTACAGGCGTAAGCCACTGCACCGGGCCTTTATGACATTCTTAGTATGACAAAATAACAATGGAAAGCAGAGTAGTGGTTGCCTGGTATTGGGCTGGGGACAGGAGGGAAGTGGGTGTGGCTATGACAGGACCACAGGCAGGGTCCTTGCAGTGATGGAACGTTCTGTCTCGACTGTGTCAGTGTCTGTACCTGGGTTTGATATTACACTATCTTTTTGCAGGGTGTTTCCATGGATGGAAACTGTAAGGGGTACATGGGATCTCTCTGTATTATTTTTTACAATTGCATGTACATCTAAACTTGTCTCAAAATAGAAAGTTTCTTCAAAATAACTTTGAGGCCAGACACGGTGGCTCACGCCTGTAACCCCAGCACTTTGGGAGGCTGAGGTGGGAGGATTGCTTGAGCCCAGGAGTTCAAGATCAGCCTGGGCAACATAGGGAGAACACATTTCTTCAAAATATAAAGTAAAAAAATTAGCCGGGTGTGTGGTGCACGTGCCTGTGGTCTTGGGAGGCTGAGGAGGATCACTTAGGCCTGGAAGGTCGAGGCTGCGGTGAGCCATGATTGTACCAGTGCACTCCAACCTGGGTGAAAGAGTGAGACTCTTGTCTCAAAAAAAAAAAAATTTCTTTTAAGATTTAAAATATATGCTGGTATATACATATGTTTTTTTCTGAAGGATAACTCTAAGCTCTCTAAAACAACAAACTTGTGTTTTTTTTTTGTTTTGAGATGGAGTCTCACTCTGTCACCCAGGCTGGTGTGATCTCGGCTCACTGCAACTTCCACCTCCCGGGTTCGAGCGATTCTTCTGCCTCAGCCTCCCGAATGGCTGGGATTACAGGCGGCCACCGCCACGCCTGGCTAATTTTTGTATTTTCAGTAGAGATGGGATTTCACCATGTTGGCCAGGCTGGTCTCGAACTCCTGACCTCAGGTGATCCACCTGCCTCGGCCTCCCAAAGTGCTGGGATTATAGGCATGAGCCACCGCACCCGGCCCAAACTTGTTAATAGTTCTCATCGGATAGCTGTTTCAAGGTCACAAACTGCCTAAAGCATGGAGTCTTAATCAGGTATTTATTATTCCTCATGATGTAGTGGTTTGGCTGCTGGTTCTTCTGGTCTATGCAATTCAGCCAGGGCTGTGTGAAGGCCTCACTCATATGACCTGGCCCTTAGCCATGGCGGCTGGGGCCTCTCATCTTGCAGCAGGCTAGCCTGGCTGTTCACCTGGTGGCAGGGGGTTCCTAGCAGCCAGAGAGGGCGAGTCCCAGTGCACGGCGCTTTCCAGGACTTCTCTCATGTCCTTGTGCCCTGATGTCCCGTTGCCCAGGTCATGTGGCCAAGCCCAGCCTCTAGGGTAGAGACGTGTACCATTGGTGGCAAGAGCCAGGAGGTGGCATTGCAGAGGCCAGACGTGCAGTGCAGCAGGCATCGTGGCAGCCCTTATGGCAAAGGTGGATACCAATGGGAAGAAGGATGCAAAGCGAGGTGGATTTCATGTTCCTTTTAGGCCCTTCTGTGCTTTCTTACATGCACTTGAGTTATTCTTTGTATTTAAAAAAAAATACAGCAGTTCTCTGGGTCATGGGATTATGAGCCATTTTTGGTTTTTTCTTTTAAATATTCTGTTTAAAAAAATCATTGGAGGGCCAGGCACGGTGGCTCATGCCTATAATCCTAGCACTTTGGGAGGCCGAGGCAGGCAGATCACTTGAAGTCAGGAGTTCAAAACTAGCCTGGCCAACATGGTAAAACCCCGTCTCTACTAAAAAATACCAAAAAATTAGCCAGGCGTGGTGGCAGGTGCCTGTAATGTCAGCTACTTGGGAGGCTGAGGCAGGAGAATCACTTGAACCTGGGAGGTGGAGGTTGCAGTGAGCCAAGACCGCACTGCTGCACTCCAGCCTGGGTGACAGAGTGAGACTCCGTCTCAAATATAAAACAAAAAATAATAAAAAGATAATTGGATTTATAGAATATGTAAGATAAAGAAGCTAAACTTTTACAAAGTTAATTAAGCCTTGCAAAGTGTATAAAATCCTTACGATAAAGGAGGCAGCCACGCAGGCTCGTGATTTTGCCCCCCTGTGGCCTTGTTGGCTTTGCTTCTGTCTCATAGGAAGTTGCATGTTTAAGAGGAGGGAATGGGGATACTCCCCAGGTGTTCCGTGGCTGCGTGAAAGGTCACGCCCTCCCTGGCTTCTCCAGCCCCAGCAGGTGTTCCTTCAACCCAGTAGTGGGGCCTCTGTGAAGGCAGTCGGCACGTGGTCCCGTCGGGTGGTGAAGTCTGCAGCCACTGCCTTTACTTACCCTGCATCTCGGACTCAGGATGTTCCTGCCTCTTTGGGCCCAAGTAATGGGGGCATAGAAGCCGACAAAGGGGCCTTCGGGTGGCCAGCGAGCCCTGCCAGAAAGGTGGTGCGGGGCCCTGCCTGCAGGCGCTGTGGCAGGTGGGGGTGCCCCGCTGCTGGTGTGCGATGTGACAGAAATAGATAAGTCACTTGGTTTCCGTTCCCAAACACGGGCCTGGTCAGGTGATAGAAAGTCACTTGTTACGGAAACATGGTGATTCCCGGGGGCAGGCGCCGCCCCACCCTGGGCCTTTGTATTGCAGAACCCTGTTATGGAAAGTCGCCCCAGGGCTGGGGCAGCCCTCAGTTTCACGCCCGGTTGAGGTTGCTTCCTGTCTGGCATCATAGCCACTGTCCTCCAGCCTCTGTCTCACCTGCATCCTTCCCACCCCACCCGGCCCCTCACTGCTGGGGCTCTGGGATGCCCTGCCCCGTGGCTGCCTCCCTCCCCTTTCTGAGCTCCCGGCCCTTCCTGCCTCTGCCCCCCAGCACCTCGGCAGGGAAGGTGGTGGTGGCTGAAGGGTACTGACTGATGTCCTGTCTTGTGCCAGGCTCGCGTGTGTCCCCCACGTGATCCTCATGTCCGCTTCTGGAGGAGGAGGTGCTGTTGCTGTTTCACAGATGAGGAAACTGAGGCACAGAGTAGATGACGGGAGGGCCAGGGTTAGGCAGAGCCACGGACCCAGCATCTCTCACCCACCCGTGTATTCGCTGCTCTGGGACGTACCATCCCAGGGCTGTCGTGTTTTCCTGCCGTGACCATCCCTGGGCCCCACCTTCTCCCTGTCTTTTCCAAGCACTTCCATGCTCTCTCCCCCAACTCAGCCCTCTCCCCACCTTCATCTTATCACACGGATTCTGAGCATGTCACCCCTTAGTGGCTTGCAGACCAGGAGGGAGGGGAGGCTGGTCAGAAAGGTCGTCAGGGCAAAAGGAGGCAGGGGGACTGACCACAGGAGGAAGGGGGTCCTGTGGGCCCAGATCAAGGACAGAGAGGGGACTATCAGGTCTTAACAGGAGCAGGCCATGGCTTTGTATGAGCATGTGTTAGTGTGCAAGCTGCATGTATGCACAAAGTGAGTGTGCACAGTGAGTATATTGTACAAGCAAGCTTGAGCATGAGTGTGGGTGAGCATGTGTGCACACAAGTGTGTGCTAGTATGAATGAGTATGGACATGTGACTGCACGTGTGTGTGCACATGCAAGTATGAATGACATGTGAGTGGGTGTCCACATGTGAGTGTGCATGTGTGTGTGTACCTGGGCAAGTGGGCACCTGGGTGAGTACGCATGTGAGTGCGGATGTGTGCATGTGTGAATAAGCACACGTGTAAATGTGGGTGAGTGCACATTTGAGTGTGGGTGAGCATGGGGTAAATGTGCATGTGTGCATGAGTAGGTGAGTGCATGAGTGCACACATGAGTGAGTGCACATGAGTAGCTAGGTGTGCATATATGAGTGCACCCATGTGAGTGGGTGAGTGCACATGTGTGGGTGAGGGCACATTTGGTGTAGGTGAATGTATATGTGAGTGAATGTGGATGAGTATGCACGAGTGTGCGTGAGTATGCACATATGAGTATGCGTGTGGGGAGGGCACATTTGAGTGTGTGGGTGAGTGTATATGTGAGTGAATGTGGGTGAGTATGCATGAGTGTGGGTAAGTGTGCACATATGAGTGTGCGTGTGGGGGGCACATTTGAGTGTGTGGGTGAGTGTATATGTCTGTGAATGTGGATGAGTATGCACAAGTGTGGGTAAGTGTGCGCATGTATGAGTGCACGTGTGGGTGAGGGCACATTTGAGTGTGTGGGTGAGTGTATATGTCAGTGTGAATGTGGATGAGTATGCACAAGTGGGTAGGTGCACATGTATGAGTGTGCATGTGGGTGAGGGCACATTTGAGTGTGAGTGGGTAAGTGCACGTGGGTTTGAGTATGCACGATTGGGTGAGTGCACACGAGGGTGAGTGCACGTGTTCGTGGGTGAGTGTGCGTGAGTGTGGGTAAGTGCATGTGTGAGCGTATGAATAAGTGCACATGAATGTGAGTGACGGCACGTGTGTGGGAGTGTGCATGTGGGTGTGAGTGTGGGTATGCACGTGAGCGTGGGTAAATGTGCACGAGTATAAGTGTCTGTGCGTGGGTGAGGGCACACTTGAGTGTGAGTGGTGAGTGCACATGTGGGTTTCAGTATGTACGAGTGTGGGTGAATGAACAGGAGTGTGAGTGGGCGAGTGTGTACATTTCTGGTAAGTGTTTTCTCCTTGCTCAGAAAAGTAGTTTTGGCGGGAACTGTAGCCCACCTGCCATCCTTCCTGAAGCTTTGTCTTGTTTTTCCCGGGACACTCAGGCTACTATGTTGTGGGGGCTGAGCTCAGAGGCCCCATCCCAGGCACTCTGTCCCCGTGCCCGTGTGGAGGAGGCCCCAGGAGGCTGCAGCTCAGAAGTGTGCTCTCCCCTTGTCTTGCTTGTCAGGATTTCTGCAGCTGGGAATAGCAGTAGGATTTAGATGCCTCCCGCGCGTAGATGAACATGAATTAGATGAACGTGAATGAGCTGCTCACTGGGTGCTTGAGGGTCGCTCAGTTTGTACCAAGCAATTTTTTGTCTATAAAACCCCCAAGAGAGGGAACGTGTTGCTTTCCAATAAGGCGCTGTATCTCACTGCATGTTGGCCCTTCATTTGTCATTGGCAAGCAGACCCCCCTCGGAGCGAACCCCCATAAATTCCCAGGCTCCCAGAACACCTGGGGGAGCAGCCTGGCTGCAGAGGGGACCTGGTCCCGGTGGCTGAGCCCCAAAGGGGCAGGGCTGAGATGCCCCTGGCTTCCTCCTGCGGAACTGGAGGCTTTGGTCAAGGGTCTGGCTCAGTGGGGGCTGGCACAGTGCCCTGCTGGATCATTTCCAGAACAAAATTAACTACCACGGGGATCATGGAGCCCTGGAGGAGGAGCTTATCTCCGTCCGGCGCTGAGCACGCATGCCCAGGGGACTCCTGCCTCCGGACCCACGGTTCTTGCGTTTCCAAATGTACTGTACGTCCATCAGGAAAGCACAGAGCTTCTCGCTTTTGTCTTTGGCCAGAATCGTCAGGGAAACTGGGGTTAGACCCCCTCGCCTGAGAAATAAAAGGCTTTGGTGTGATTTTTTAAGAATCTGCAGGTGACCAGTTGGTTCGACCTTTGTCGAAAACTTTTCTGATGCTCCACAATAAGCCTAATAGTACTCTGCATCACTTTGTTGGGTAGTTGAGTAAACGGAGGAAATGACGTGCCAGTGACAGAACTCCAAGCTGCAGTGACTGTGTGTCTCAGCTCCTGGGGAAGACCCTGCGGGTTCAGCGGAGAGGTTAATTACGTGAGCTGCTTAATTGCTTCTTTTTCCTTTAAAAATGTAAAAATCAACTTTATTATTTTATTATTTTTATTTATTTCTTTATTTTGAGACGGAATCTTGCTCTGTCACCCAGGCTGGAGTGCAGTGACGCAATCTCGGCTCACTGCAACCTCCGCCTCCCGGGTTCAAGCGATTCTCCATCTCAGCCGCCCAAGTAGCTGGGATTACAGGCCCCCACCACCGTGCCTGGCTAATTTTTTTTATATTTTTTTTTTTTTTAGTAGAGATGGGGTTTCACCTTGTTGGCCAGGCTGGTTTCAAACTCCTGACTGCAAGCGATCCGCCCACCTCGGCCTCCCAAAGTGCTAGGATTACAGGCGTGAGCCACTGCGTTCAGCCCCTGTATTATGTTATTTTAATGTAGGGAAGTGTTCAAACAGCAAAACTTGAGAGAACCATTTGCACGTCATCTTTTTCGAGAAATAACAATAGCAGCAGACATGGCTGCAGGCGCTTCACACATGTCGTTCATTTCATCCCATGAGGAAGATGTTATTTTTACCCCCAGTTGTACAGCCAAGTCCTGGCATGCGGGGAAGTCTTGTGACTTTCCCAAGTAGGGGCGGGATATGAACCCTTGGCTTTAAGGAGGTGATGTTCGTTGGAAGCTGTGGCCACTGCTGTCCTGTGAGCCCCTGCCAGCCTTGGGTCCACCCAGCTGGACCCTGAGTTGAGAACGAGGATGATAGTAACATCAGCCACGCCAGTTCAGACAGTGCAAAGAGTTTCAAATCTGTCCTTTCGTTTCATTCCCAAACAGCCCTAGAGATAGCAGCTGTGCACTTACACACTTTCTAGAAGAGCCTGCCTAGGCTCATAGAGTATGTCTTCTGCCCTGGGTCCCTGGCAGGTGAGGGATTCAGGAGCACCTGCCCCACTCAGCTGGAGCTGGGCAGAGGAACTCAAGGTCCCCTTACAGCCTGGGATAGTGTGGAGCCGCCCTCCCCACCGGGTGGCCCAGTGGCTCAGTTGGGCTTCCAGACGGTTTGCTGCTCGCAGCCCTGGGGGGATGCCGCACCCTTTGAGCCAGGTCATCAAAGGCAGCCGGCAGTCCCTGTGTAGAGGGTGGCTACCGGGCGGAACACGGTCCTGTTACCTGCCTGGGGGTATTGGGACGCCCCAGGAAGTAGCAGCTCGGTCTGAGGTTTGCGTTCTGGCAAAGTCCTGTCCCAGGCTCCTGGGAGTCCGGCTTGAATTCTGGAAGGTTGCGTGCATCTGCATGAATTTGCTCCTCGTGACCCTTCCCACCACTTTCCCAAGCAGCTTCAGAGAACTGCGGTGACTGCCTCCCAAGGGAGGGCTTGTCGCCTCCGTGCCAGAACTGGCACAGGGTCTTGCCCACATTTCCTGGGGCATTTGTCGGCCAGTCAGGCCTGAACCTTGTCATCTTGAGAAATGACAGCATGGACCGTTCAGCGCCGCAGCGTGGCTCTGTGCAGACATTCCTGAGGTCCAGCCATCTGTGAATTCTTTGATATGAACGTTGGTTAATCATTTCTGACACAGAGCATGAATTCATTCATTTCCTAAGACGTGCCCCTCCCACCCCCACACCGCCTTCCCCTGCCACCTTCCCCAGCGTCGAAACCTTACCCCCACTGGCCTCCCAGTGCAGAATCGTCTGCAGCAGGTTAAAAGGCTGGAGAAATGTGAGCACTTCGTAAGGACCAAACGCTTTTGTGTGCACACAAAAACTCCCTGCACTGCGTAGAGCGGCTGAGTGGAAGCCAAGGGGGAGGGCTGCACGCAGGGAAGAAAATACCTTGAAGGAAAAGAAGAGGAGGCTGGACCCCAGGGATGACTCCTGCAGCAGGAATCCGGATCTGCACAGCTTGGTGCCTCTGGGCCACTCCTCGCAGTGCTCAGCGGCACCATAGGTTTTTTCTCAGGTGGCGACAGGAGTGAGATGTGGTCTTTCCTCACTAGCTCTGTTTCTGCCTGCCCCAGGGAGCCTGTGCCGGCCAGGGCGCCCGCTGAGGGGTGTAGAGGCACCATGGGCAGTCCCTGCTTTCTCCAGTTGCTGTGCGCGCTGCTTGCCTTGCTCGGCCTGAGTGACCAGGTCCAGCTACTGAGCTTTACGTCCTGGGAGCGAGGCCTGGGAATTGAGGCCTTTCCCACAAGGGGTGTTGGTGCAGGGGTTAGGGGGGTCCTCTGGGTCAGGCCGGCTGCTGCGCAGTACTCAGCTGAGCCCTGGGAGGGCGGGTGCCAGGGCGCTGGTGCCTCCACCGTGCTGGCCTTGGCCTATCCTGTGCCCGGAGCCTTCCAACACAAGAATTGAGAAAAAACTCAGATACGACCATGTGGCCCTCTTCATTCCCACACTGTCTTTTTCTTTTGTATAAATATGTGGCAAACTTTAAAAATTCCTCTTAGAAATGTGAGGGGGCGGTTCATCTGTCTTATTCCTTATCTCCCCGACCCGTATCATTCATCATCGGCTGTGACCCAGCCAAGCCACCGACTGCTTTTCCTGGCCAGATGCTGCCACGCCAGTGCCCTGCGGAAGCTGCTTGAGCTGCTTTCTCTGTGTAAAACTCAGAGGCGGACGCGCCGCCCCACATTCTGGAGCTATTACCACCACGTAGTCTCTTCTGTGCTGCCGCCTCGTGCTCCACGCCAGCCTTTCAGCGGAGACGCGCTTTGTCTTCCTTTGACAAAAATGGAGGACCTGAGCCCACACACACCTGCTGTTGTCTTCACCTATCCCCATTCAAGCCGCCTGTGTAATTGTCTGCGCACCTCTCCACCCCTCCCGGAGACTGTTCACCTCTCTGACTGCGTTTTATCACTCGTAGCCGCCTGGCAGGAAGGTCAAATAATGCATTTTCTCTCCATGTCAGAGGGAAAAATTGGAAGGATCTTCCCAAAAGTTCTTCAGGTGGAGAGTGGCAGGTGGCTGGGGAGGGAAGGATGCAAGCCCAGGAGTTTTTTGTTTTTTTTTTTTTTGACCTTATTGAGGTGAAGTTCACATAGCATAAAATTAAGTTTTAAAGTGACATTTAGTATAGTCACAGTATTGTGCCATACTGCCTCTATTGGGGTCTAAAATATTTTCATGCCATCAATTGACCAATAGTAACTTTTAAAAAAATAATAAAATATTTTCATCACCCAGGCTGGGTGTGGTGACTCACACCTGTAATCCCAGCACTTTGGGAGGCCGAGGCGGGTGGATCACTTGAGGTCAGGAATTGGAGACCAGCCTGGCCAACATGGGAAAACCCCGTCTCTACTAAAAATTCAAAAATTAGCCAGGTGTGGTGGTGCATACCTGTAGTCCCAGTTACTTGGGAGGCTAAGGCGGGAGAATCGCTTGAACCTGGGAGGCGGAGGTTGCAGTGAGCTGAGATCTCGCCATGGCACTCCAGCCTGAGCAACAGAGTGAGATGCCACCTCAAAAGAAGTATTTTCATCACCCCATACCATTAGCAGTCACCCCATCCTCCTCCCCGAGCCCCTGGTAATACCTGTCTGCTCTGTGTCTGTGGATGTGCCTGTCCTGGACATTGTGTAGAAATGGAGTTGCATGGTGTGTGGCCTTTCGTGTCTGGCTGCTTTCACCGAGTGCGATGTGTTCCAGGACCCCTGTGCCGTCGTGTGTCAGCGCTTTGTACCTTTCGGTGGCTGGGATTCCGGTGCAGGGAAGGGGCACAGTTTGTCCACTCATCTACTGATGGACATCTAGGTGGTTTCCACTTTTTCTGAATTGTAAATAGCAACGCCATCAACACTTATGAACTGGTTTTTGAGTTCCTGTTTTCAGTTCTGTTGGGTATATGCCTGGGGGAGGTGGTGCTGGGTCATGTAGTAGTTCTGCGTTCAATGCTTTGGGGAAGCCCGCCCGTGCATCTAAAGTCACCCACAGCACCGTGTCCATGCACTCCCTGCCGCCCCGTCACTTGCTGGCCTCAACTGCAGAGTGGACGGTCAGCCTGCGCGTTAAACCCACACTCACCGAGAGGCGGGAGAGTGGACGGTCAGCCTGCGCGTTAAACCCACACTCACCGAGAGGCGGGAGAGTGGACGGTCAGCCTGCGCGTTAAACCCACACTCACCGAGAGGCTGGAGAGTGGACGGTCAGCCTGCGCGTTAAACCCACACTCACTGAGAGGCGGGCATCTTAAACCAGGGCCCCACTCAGCACCTATCCTGGGGCGGCAGGAGAGGGATGGGCCATTGGGAGTCTGTGATTGCTTCTCCGAGCAGCGGGGACCTCAGACCCCACAAGTCCCCGCGCTCCTCCGTGCAGCCCTCCTGCTGGTGGTTCCAGTCTCCACCTGAGAACATTCGGCTCTTTCATCAAAAGTGCTGTTTCTTTTGACCCAGTGGCTGCCGGTGGGTCTCTCTGGGAGTCAGAACCGAGCAGCACATGCTGGGTGCTGTCTATCAGACCATTTCCTAAACGCCCTCTGCCTGCTGCTCTGATTCACGAAGGCCAGACTGAACTCGGGTGTCCTAGCAGTGGGCGTCTCACATGAGTCCGTGACACTTGAAAAACAAGCATGGACTGCAGTGGTTTTGTCTTTTGCCTCCAACTTTCTTTTTTTTTTTATTTATTTTTTTTTTTTTTGAGACGGAGTCTCGCTCTGTGGCCCAGGCTGGAGTGCAGTGGCCGGATCTCAGCTCACTGCAAGCTCTGCCTCCCGGGTTTACACCATTCTCCTGCCTCAGCCTCCCGAGTAGCTGGGACTACAGGCGCCCGCCACCTCGCCCGGCTATTTTTTTGTATTTTTTAGTAGAGACGGAGTTTCACCGTGTTAGCCAGGATGGTCTCGATCTCCTGACCTCGTGATCCGCCCGTCTCGGCCTCCCAAAGTGCTGGGATTACAAGCTTGAGCCACCGCGCCCGGCCGCCTCCAACTTTCTTTATCCTGCTGTTTTTGCTTGAATGCGTAGCTCTGAGCCGTTGATTACTAGCAGCAGTTTACAACAACTGCAGTTTTGTAAATAGCAGCTTAGTTTCATGAAAGCCTTCCCAGTGTAAATGCTACTTACGCCCTTCCTCCAGAAGTCTCACACCCAGCCCCAAAAATGTAAATTATAAGTTGTAAAGATAATGTGGGGCTCACACAGTGGGGGGAGGTTCTTCTTTCCCTGGGACCGCACCTCACATTTAGGCATCCCGTAATGGACACTTCCACGCATTTTCAAAGTGGGCCGAGTTACAGAGCGAGAAAACAGATGATTTTTAATGCACTCACCTATCTGTTGCTTAACCAAAAGTGAAATCTTTAAGGAGACAGCTTATCGGACCTTGTGATTTCATCAGCTGATGTAAAAGAAAAATGAAAAAGGTGATCCGGCCGGGCGCGGTGGCTCACGCCTGTAATCCCAGCACTTTGGGAGGCTGAGACGGGCGGATCACGAGGTCAGGAGATTGAGACCATCCTGGCTAACACGGTGAAATCCCGTCTCTACTAAAAATACAAAAAAAAAAAAAAAAAATAGCCGGGCGTAGTGGCGGGTGCCTGTAGTCCCAGCTACTTGGGAGGCTGAGGCAGGAGAATGGCGTGAACCCGGGAGGCGGAGCTTGCAGTGAGCCGAGATCGCTCCACTGCACTCCAGCCTGGGCGACTGAGCAAGACTCCGTCTCAAAAAAAAAAAAAAGAAGAGAAAAAAAAAAAAAAAGAAAAAGGTGATCCCTGCACGCAAATACCAGGGGTCATGGTAGAAGCCTCGCTTGGATTGACAGAGAAGGGTGTGTGGGAAACTCGTGTATCTCTGTTGCTATCACCCTCAATTCCCTGTAACACAGACAGGATGTGTGTTCTAATAGTAAATCATTATCTTGCACAAAAAGAAACTGAGGTACGGTGATGGGTCTCATCTGCCTTAGATGATTGGATAAGAGGGAGTAGAAACCTCAGCTGGGGTGGCCACATACAGTCGTGCAGGCTGCCCACTGCACAACTCCAGGCAGGGTGTGCTGCCTGGGTGTCCGGGGTCCCCTGACGTCCTGCAACTTGGCCATCTGGCTGAGCTCCTGTTTCCAGTTCCGTGTCCTGCTTTTCTGCCTAGTTTCCCTGATCAAATAGATACTTTGTTCTTATTAAAAACTGAAGATTTATTTTTGAATGAACTATGTGGTGGTGATTTTCCTATTAAAAGGCACTGAGGATGATTTAATTAAATTCCACGTTTTTACAACGATCTATTTCCAAGTTTTATAAAGAAGCATGAGATTGTATCATGCTATAAACTCAAACTGACCCCAGAACTGTCAAGAGGAGGCACTGAACCCATCCTTTGTAGGGGTGGTGGGAAGGACCCTGCTGGGACTGGAAGAAAAGGTTCTCTCTGGGGTGGAGGGGGAGGCTCTGCTGCGCATTGTGTGCTGATTGCGGGGCATGGTGGTGCCTCCCTGGCGATCTCCTGGCTCATCGTCATGGCCACCCGCAGGATGTAGGTCTTGCTATCCAGGTTGTGCAGATGAAGGACATTCTGTTGCCTGTTCCGGTTGGAGCTGGCACCAACTGGGTTTCTGGAACTTTGAGACCCACATGAGATCTTTGAGATCCATCCGTGGCCGCATGGATCGTGCAGGGCTGGTGCTGCTTTTCCTCCTGGAAGGGCGTCTGAGCTGGCTGGGTGGATATGCTCCATGTCCTGGGAGGGGCTGACCAGGAGGTGAGACCTGTGAGGGCTGCCTGGGGAAAGTGGGCTCGTCCCCAGATGGCGAACCACAGTCTCTTCAAGAAGGGAGAGGTGTCACCTGAGGTCACTGATTCAGAAGAACTCTTGTACCCAGCCCTGGAACGTGCTCCTGGCCCAGAGAGGGAGCTCCACGCCTTAGAGGGGAGATGTGGGGCCGTCTGTGGGCCGGGCAGCAGCCTCCTGGTATCTGTACTCCAGGAGCATGAGCCTGGCCAGGCGCCATGGTCAGGACACCCCCAGAAGAGCAGAAGCAGGTGTTCACAGAAGGGGCCCCGGGGCTTGGGTGTTGGCTGCTATCTTCATTTTCTGGGGCCACCGTCACAAAGTACCATGGATAGGGTGGCTCAAACAACAGACACGATTCTCTCTCAGTCTGGCGCTTAGAAGTCAAGGCATGGGCAGGGCTGTGCCTCCTCCGCAGGCTCAAGGGGAGGACCCTTCCTGCCTTTTCCTGGGTGTTGGTGGTCCAGGTGGCCCTTGGCTTATAAACAGCTGCTCCAGCAGCTGCCTCCACAGTCACGCGGCTTCTCCCCTGTGTGCCTTTGCGTCTCAGCATCTGTCCTCTTAAGAGGACACCAGTCATCTTGGATCAGGGCCTGCCTACTCCAGGATGTCTGCATCTTAGTTAATTCCATCGGCACCAACTCTTTGTCCAGACCAGGCCACATTCTGAGATTCTGGGAAGCAGAACTTGAGGGGGCACCAAGCAGCCCAGCACAGCTAGTTTAGGGAACTAAAGGCCAGGGGCTCCTCATCCCTTGTCCACGTGCTGCCCACCCAGTGCCGTGTCCTCCCCGCTCTATGAGTGACAGGTGTGCCTGCTGAGGGCCCTGGCGGGGAAAATGCTGATGCCTTCTGTGCTTTCTCTTCTTACAGCCCAACATCGGCCACCTGGGCCTGCCCCACGGGCCATCCGGGGAGAAGATGGCCGTGGTGACGGTGGATGATTGTGATACAACCATGGCTGTGCGCTTTGGAAAGGACATTGGGAACTACAGCTGCGCTGCCCAGGGCACTCAGACCGGCTCCAAGAAGTGAGCATCCCAGGAGGGGAGGCCCTGGGGGTCCGCACCCCCAAACATGCTCACCCTGCAGCCTTCCCAGACCAGGGCCCCATGCAGGCACTCTGGGTGCAGTACCCTGGCGACCTCAGTCCAGGCTGGAGTCAGACTCCCTCTGCATGGTTGGAGCACCTTCCCTCTGACATGTTAGAACCTTCTAGAATAAGTCTCCCTAAGTATGTGTCAAGATTGGCCAGGCTGACCCCAGGGTTGTAATGGCCAGCTTACAGACCCAGAGACAGTCTCTGGCCCTGTCTCCACGGATCACTGGCTTTGTCCCTGCAAATTCTGGTACCTGGGACTTCAGGAGTCTGTTAAGTGAAGCACTGTGTCAGCCAGCTGGTCCCAGAGGCTTACTTTTTTTTTTGTCGTTTTATTTTTTTCTGAGATGGGGTCTCACTCTGTTGCCCAGGCTGGAGTGCAGTGGCACAATCCTAGCTCACTGAAGCCTTGACCTCCTGGGCTCAAACCATCCTCCTGCCACAGCCTCCCGAGTAGCTGGGACCACAGGCACACACCACCACACCCAGCTAACTTTTTAAATTTTTTATAGAGACGAGGTCTCCCTGTGTTGCCCAGGCTGGTCTTGAACTCCTGGGCTCAAGTGGTTCTCTGACCCTGGCCTCCTGAAGTGCTGGGATTACATGAACAAACCACTAAATAACCACAGAATAACGAATCACTGTTTTGAAGATCATATAGATAGCCCTGATACATCTTTTTTTTTTTTTTTTTTTGAGACGGAGTCTCGCCCTGTCGCCGAGGCTGGAGTACAGGGGTGCGATCTCGGCTCACTGCAAGCTCCGCCCCCCGGGTTCACGCCATTCTCCTGCCTCAGCCTCCTGAGTAGCTGGGACTACAGGCGCCCGCCACTACGCCCAGCTAGTTTTTTGTATTTTTAGTAGAGACGGGGTTTCACCGTGTTAGCCAGGATGGTCTCGATCTCCTGACCTTGTGATCCGCCCGCCTCGGCCTCCCAAAGTGCTGGGATTACAGGCGTGAGCCACCGCGCCCGGCCTGATACATCCTTTTTTGAAGATCATATAGATAGCCCTGATGCATCCTGATGGGGGCCCGCGGGCAATCCCTTACCTGTTCTGTCTGATCCCGCCTGCCTGGGATGGAGGCGGGATGGTGCTCTTTTGCTGGGAAGCAAACTGTGCACTGGAGAGGTCACAGCCCTTGCCTGAGTTTGCACCGCCTCTGGGGTGCCTCCAGGGTTCTCATTTTCTTTTTTTTGAAACGGAGTCTCACTGTCGCCAGGCTGGAGTGCAGTAGCGTGATCTCGGCTCACTGCAACCTCCACCTCCCGGGTTCAAGCGATTCTCCTGCCTCAGCCTCCCGAGTAGCTGGGACTAACAGGCGTGCGCCACCACGCCCAGCTAATTTTTGTATTTTTAGTAGAGACCATCCTGTTGGCCAGGATGGTATTGATCTCTTGACCTTGTGATCTGCCCACCTCAGCCTCCCAAAGTGCTGCGATTACAGGTGTGAGCCACCACGCCCAGCCAGGGTTCTCATTTTCTTCTGGCCTCCCTTCAAGTCCCTTCCTTTTCCTGGAAGGTCTCAGAGGCCAAAGTAAAGTATAGTCCCTGCTGGCCTTGACCTGTGCTCCCTGCGCTCACATCCTGTCTAGGTGTGAACCAACCTGGGTGGGCGGGGCTTGGTGGTCACTGGTGAGTGTGAAACACCCAGATCGTCAGGACGGAACGCAAGCGTGAGCAAACGCAGCACCAGACACAGGAGCCCCCTCTGATTCTGGCCTCTGCCCTCCTGCCTACTTGGTTTCTGAAGTAGTTATGGTAGCAAAGGCTACACAGAGGCAACTGCAGAGCCCAGCCTGCTGTGGCGCCGCTACCCGGACATCACAGAAGACGGCTTTACCTCCTCAGGTCCCTGGATCTGACCGGTCCTCTGCTCCTGGGTGGTGTCCCCAACCTACCAGAAGACTTCCCAGTGCACAACCGGCAGTTTGTGGGCTGCATGCGGAACCTGTCAGTCGACGGCAAAAATGTGGACATGGCTGGATTCATCGCCAACAATGGCACCCGGGAAGGTACGGGTGGCCATCAGGGCATTGGGGCCACCGCAGTGGCATCTGGCTGCATGTCGGCAGCCACACAGAGGTCACTGCTTGCAGATCCCTGGGGAGCTGTCTTTTTCTTAGAAATGTCTGGGTCCAGCTGTGGGAAGCTCCTGGGATGGAACCCGGAGTCCAGGCTTGCCAGATGTGCAGCTCCGCAGTTTCTGCAGTTTGGGGTTGCCTTGGCTCTGCTGGCCCAGCCAGCTAACCTGAGGCACACATGATCCCAGGGTCTTGCATGTGTCACCAGGTGACCGGGCCAGCTGCCATGATGGCCTGGAGTCCTCGCGTCTCCAAACATGGTCAGTGCGTTCAGCACCTTCTCAGTTCCCATGTTCCTGCCGTTGCCAGGGGTATTCAAACCTAGTCTGACTTCTGTCCAGCCCCGTGTCCATTCCATCGTGGTTTCCCACACCACGTGTGGCACCGGGGACCCCTGGCGGTTCCTCGAGTCAGGCCCTGCCGCACGCTCTGTGTTGCCAGGCTGTGCCGCTCGGAGGAACTTCTGCGACGGGAGGCGCTGTCAGAACGGGGGCACCTGTGTCAACAGGTGGAACATGTATCTGTGTGAGTGTCCGCTCCGATTTGGCGGGAAGAACTGCGAGCAAGGTGAGTGGCTGGCATCGTCCATCCCCCCGGTCGTGGCGGCCTGGGAAGCATTGCCCCTTGATGTGCCCGGGACCACTGTGAGGGGGTTTCACGTCCGGCTCCGGCAGCCACTGGCAGTGTATGCTGCGTTTACTGTGGACTCACTGCCCTCTCCAAGAGACTGTCCCCTGCAGAGACCCCGTCCCCAGTCCCTCAGGTGTGGGGTGGGACAGGTAGGCTGGGCCAGCAGGGCCCAGCCCTGGCAACCCCAGCCACTGAGCCCAGGGATCCTGAACCCGCCCCCATCTGCCTCCTGTCAAGCCTGAGAGCCCCTTGCTGCGCCCATCTGCGGCTGGGAGTCTGTAGGTCTTCATGCTTCCCAGGAGGGAGGTTTACGTCCCAGGGTTGGCTTCTGTGGAGCCCACGTGGCTGACTGCGAGGGCTGGATGCGTCATAGAGGGGAGGCTCAGACCAGCCTTCGTGTTAAAGTGAAAAAGGTCCAGGCCCATCCTGCAGGCCCATCCCCCCCTCCCCATGCAGCCAAGAGTCTGCGGCCGCGTGATTTCAGGAGACACCTGAGGTCCCCGGGCCTGTGTCCGCAGCCATGCCCCACCCCCAGCTCTTCAGCGGTGAGAGTGTCGTGTCCTGGAGCGACCTGAACGTCATCATCTCTGTGCCCTGGTACCTGGGGCTCATGTTCCGGACCCGGAAGGAGGACAGCGTTCTGATGGAGGCCACCAGCGGCGGGCCCACCAGCTTTCGCCTCCAGGTGACTGGGGCCCCGTGCCACGAGGCACCTGCTAGGTGGGTGCCCGAGGGAGGGACCCAGGCGCTGGGCTTCCTGGTGCACACTGGGGCACTTGCTGCTCGCCCTTCCTCTGGCGCCCACCCCTGGGGTTCTCTGAAGAGGAGGAGGGGGAGTATGAGCTCTTTCTTTCCTCCGGGAGGTGGAGATGGAGTGAGTGAGCATGGGACTGGACCAACCTCAGGGCCCAGCAGAGCTCAGATGAGGTGCGTGGCAGCTCTGGTCTCCCTCTAGCCTGAGGGTTTGGCTGGAGCGTGGGCACTGCAGAGCTGAGGGAGGTGCCGAACCTTCAGGCGGAAACAATGGGCCTCACCAGTTAAAGTGGCAGCCAGGTGCAGGCCGGGGTGGTGGCTCATGCCTGTAATCCCAACACTTTGGGAGGCCGAAGCAGGAGGATCACCTGAGGTCAGGAGTTCAAGACCAGCCTGGCCAACATGGTGCGTGTCCCAGCTGCGTGTCCTCTGCCGTCAGCTGTGTGCCGTGTGGAGCCATGCCTTGTTGCCTTTCCTCCTCTGGACTCTGGGCCTTCTTATGCTGCCCAGTGTGTCCTGGACGCCATCCCCCATCAGGGGAGGCTGGGCTGGGGTCAGATGGTGAGAGGTGAGATGGATTTTATGGCGTTCCTGCTCCAAGCTCTCGTTCCACACAGGGGAAACTGAGGCGTAGAGGCTCTTCACTCTGGACCCCATGGTTCTTTTACTGCCCAGGTTCCTGGGACGGCCACAGGCCCCTCTCTGTCACCCCTATGGGCAGCCCATCTAGAAACGGTTCTGTGTAGCCAAGATTGGCATGAGGGTTGGTGGGGAGACAGAGGGGCTGCCTGGCACATGCCCTCGCTGCCGTAAGTGCCTGGTTGGAGGGCGGCGGAGGCAGGACCGAGAGTGCTCCCGGCAGGCTGGTGGAGGTCAGTCCCTCAGCAGATCAGTGAGGGCTCAGGAGACAGGTTGGGGCTGGGGCAGGGGCTCAGATCTGGACAGGGAGCCTCCTGTTCCTCCCGGTCACAGCTCGGGAGCATTTTGCAGCACAGACCGCTCGGATTGCCTGGAAGGTGCGGCCTGCACCAGGGATGATTATAGCTGGCCTGTGGGCTCTTGTTAAACTTGTCATTTCATGAGTCTCCCAGGCAGCCCTAGAAGCTTCCTTCAGGCCAAAACTTGGCAAGCGTGGTGCTGCCCGGGGATGGTATTTTCTATGTGGTGGGTTCACTGTCAGAACAAATTAAATTGGCTGTTTGGATGCAGGTGATGAATTGGAGCTTGCAAGTTGTCATTTGGCAGTGGGGTCTCTGTCGGAAAAACATGTGCTTTCAGTAGGAACGGCACTGGAAGCCACAGACTCTGTGCTGTTTGCGTAATTACATCATGGAGAGCTCATCCAAAAATGAGGAGTTTTGCCAGGGACTACAGCCAGCCCTCCCTGTGGAAGTCTGGGTGGCTGGAAGGATGTTACAGACCCCAGTGGGCACCTAGAAGGCCCACAGGGCAGCTCCCAGAGGCCGGTCAGCCGCGTGTTACCGAAGGTTCTGGAGGATTTCTCCTTGCCACCATCAGCTTGCAGGCCTCCTGTGGGCCTGTGAGTCTGTAAAGCAGCGGTTTGGGTGTTCCTCCAAGGATGTGCCCTGCTCCCCTGCCACTGTGGTGGGACAAGTAAGACTCCATTGTCATCCCACAGCCCAAGCAATTTGGATAATTGCTCTCGGGCACCCAGAATCCACCCACCTTGTCAGGTGGGTTAACCTTGTAATTGCTGAATGCCTCTCGGACCGAGAGCTGGGGACACGCCTAAGAGAGGAGGCAGTTATCACCCGTGAAACAGGTTCATTCTGTGGATATCACTTTTGTTTGTAGACATAACGCCACTTTTATCGCTGGTCTGCTCACTTTGGAGTTTTTAAAGCAAGAACAATGCAAGAGAACGGCAAAGGAAATTAATAAGCTAACTTCTGTAGAACAAAAGAAAACAAAATGGAGGCCAGGTGCAGTGGCTCACGCCTGTAATCCCAGCACTTTGGGAGGCCGAGGCGAGTGGATCACCTGAGGTCAGGAGTTCGAGACCAGCCCGGCCAACATGGGGAAACCCTGTCTCTACTAAAAATACAAAAATTAGCTGGGTGTGGTGGTGCATACCTGTAATCCCAGCTACTCGGGAGGCTGAAGCAGGAGAATCACTTGAACCCGGGAGGTAGAGGTTGCAGTGAGCCAAGATTGAGCCACGGCACTCCAGCCTGGGCGACAAGAGTGAAACTCTGTCTCAAAAAAAAAAAAAAAAAAAGACAAAATGGA